>NC_140958.1:72930175-73447675 GCF_014529385.1 Adiantum capillus-veneris | reverse complement strand
GAATTGATGTTGTGTTTAATAAGTGTTGTGCTTAGTGCATGAAGTTTCCATCTTCATAGCACTAGCTAGTATTGAAGGAACACAAAGAATTGTATTGTAAAATGTCTCTCTTGATGGGAGGAACCATAATACAAAGCCTTTTGGAGTGTGGACCGGCTCCATGCAAATCCAATCCTCAACTGTTGTCGATTGCTTAATTTTTCTCTCTTTTGAAGTATTGTTCATGCTATCTAACTAGGTGTTATACGTTTTATGCTATCTCCACCCAAGCACTCTTGTTATTCTCATTAGGAATGCTCACTATGTTCATGCTATTTTTCGCTACACACAAGTTACTAGACCATTAAATGTTACATTGGTATCAAAGGACAAGGTTTCGCTTTTCTTGCTCAAGAAGGGAGTTCCTCAAGCTAGCTATAAATGGTTGGTATTATTAATTGCATGTGAGTACGTAGAATAGGGATTTTTCAGCCTTGTAGTGCGCTGCCTTCGTGTAGATAATAGGGCATCACCATCGAGAGCTATGGTCTTAATAGTGGAGTCCTACGGGGCTTTTAACCACTATTGATCTATTAAAAGCTTGACAGGAGGCGGTGTTGTTTTGGTGTTGAACGACCCTCTCTTCTATTCCTTGCAATTAATGGTATTCGAGCCATGGGTATAGTAGCTTGAGTGCTTTTTTCTAAATGGGTAAAGAGGAGTAGCAACTAGGGCTTGAAGTGCCAAATTACACCTAAAAATTTTACACCTAAAATTTGTTAGAATGGCTGACAATAGTAAAGATAGTGAAATTAATGTTGATAACTTTAATTTTGCTATTCAAGAGGAGGAAACTCATCACAAAGGATCTCCTCTATGCCATGCTTGGGAAAGGTAAGAGAACATGATGCTTATATTCTATTTGACCCTGGTTCTACTCACAATTTTATATCCAGAGAGTTGGCTAGGCATACAAGCTTACAAGATGGGAGATGTCCTACCCGCAAACGGTGATTTCAAGGGTCAAGAAGCTTCAGTCACTCCCTTAATCGAGAAATTGAGGCTCCATGTCCAAAGCTATGTGGACAAAGAGAACTTCTTTATCTCTCCTCTCAAGCATGAGGGTGTAATCCTAGGGGCATGGCTGCCAATGTTAAATTCCCTATTTGGAGAATCTCCTTTAAGTTCAGGGAAAAAGATATGTACATAGATGCTAAGGAAATGGGTAACATCATACCCATTGTACATACACAAGCTTTCAACAAGTCAATAAAGAGCTCTATTTCCGTGTACATGATTTTTGTTCAAGATTCTCAAAATGAACCTAATGTTTTAGCAAAAGAAAATATACATAATCAAAAGGAATTAGAGTTATCCAATTTTTCCAAGGGGTTTCAAGATGTCTTTATTGACGACATCCCTTGTGAGCTACCTCCTAAACAAGGCAATGATGACCATGCAATTGAACTTCTTCCAGGAATTTTACCACCTAACAAACCTCCTTATAGAGTTTCTCAAGCTCAACACGAGGAGATTATCAGGCAAGTGCATGAGTTAGTTGAGAAGGGCATGGTTAGGCATATCTCATCTCCATTTTGTTCTCCTGTGCTATTACTGCAAAAGAAATATGGCACATATTGCATGTGTGTCGACTGTAGAGCACTAAATAGGATCACTATCAAGAATAGGTTTTCTGTTCCACGGGTAGAAGACCTATTTGATAAGTTACAAGGGTCCACCTACTTCAATAGGATTGACCTAAAAAGTGGCTTTCATCAAATAAGGATAGTTGATCAAGACATTGTAAAAACCGCATTTTGCACTAGGTTTGGTCTTTACAAATACATTATCATGCCTTTTGGCTTGACCGATGCACCATTCACATTCAACCGCTTGATGGAGAAGCTATTCAAGCCTCACGGAACCTTTACTGGAGTGTTCTTTGATGATATCGTCATCTACTCTAATTCATTAGACGAACACAAGCAACACCTCCAGGTAATATTTCAAGTTTTAAGAGAGAATAAAGTTTATGTTAATCGAAAGAAAAGTGAATTTTTCTTACAAGAGATTCAGTATTTAGGTCACATTATCTCTCAAGATGGCATCCAAATGGATCCATCAAAGTTAGAGGTAATAAAAGGATGGCCTAAACCAAGGAATGTTCATGAGCTAAGAATCTTTATAGGTATGCGTGCATACTATAGACGCTTCATAGAAAAGTTCTCACTAATAGCAGGACCATTACATGACCTAACAAAGAAAAATGTTAGGTACACATGGTCTGCCAAGGAGAACAATGCTTTCAAAAATCTTAAAGAAAAGCTTATCTCTCAACCTGTGCTTACACTACCGGATCCCTCAAAGCCATTTGAGGTCCAATGTGATGCTTGTGTTGATTGCCTTGGAGTTGTTTTTCTCCAAGAAGGGCACGCCATAGGCTATGAAAGTAGAAGGCTCGACCCTATTGAGCAAGCTCTAGGCATATATGAAAAGGAACTCCTCGCAGTTCTACATGCCTTAGACTCATGGAAGCATTATTTATTGGGGACTCCTTTCATTCCGCGAACGAATCACCAAAGTCTTAAGTACTTCATGATGTAGACCAAGCTCTCCGACAAACAAATGAGGTGGGCAAACTTTCTTTTGCAATTTCATTTTCATATTGCTCACATTGCTGGCAAGCATAATCAAGTAGCCAATGCACTCTCAAGGCGGCCAAGAGTGAATGCGGTTTCCATAGCAACTCACAATGATCTATCTTCTATAATAGATGAGTATGCTATTAATCCCGACTTTAGAGATGTGATTTCAGCCCTTGCACTAGGGAAGAAAGAGGAACCATTTACTTTACAAGATGGTTATCTTCTCTATGGCAATAGATTATGCGTTACTAACTCACTCCGTGAGAAAGTAATGTATGAATGTCCTTATGTAGGGAATAGATGGAAAGTCTACCCTAAAGGGGATTGAAACATATTTCTATTGGCCTACCATGAAAGAAAACATACAGGAGTATGTTTCTAAATGTATGGTATGCCAAAAGACAAAGTTTGATAGAGGGAAGCAACCTGGATTGCTTCAACCTTTGCCAATCCCTAATTCACCATGGGAGAGCATATCCATGGATTTTATCTTTGGATTGCCTAAGTCTATCCATGGAAATATGAGAATATGGACGATAGTAGACAGGTTCACTAAACAAGCTCATTTTATACCTGTCAAAAAGACTATCAAAGCCCATCAAATGGAAACCCTCTTCATTTCACAAATCTTCAAGTACCATGGCTTGCCAATGTCCATAGTGTCGGATAGAGATCCTAGAATGACCAGTAATTTTTGAAAGGGTCTCTTTGAGAATTTAGGAACAAGGCTAAATTTCTCTTCGGCCTATCACCTGCAAACGGATGGCCAAAGTGAAATAGCTAACCTAAAAATTCTCGATCTACTAAAAGCCTATGTAACATAAGTAGACAAAGATCCCAATTGTTATGAGCATGTATAGAGCTAGAAGAGAGCAAGAGGAGGCTAGATAAGCTTAATATTGATTACAAGACTTAATACTTTATTAAGAGAGCTAGATACAAGACTTGTATTACATGACTTGAGTACAAGACAAGGCGTGATTGCAAGGACAAGACTTGAACATAAGAACTAGAGGAGGGATTTCCACATAGGAGGCTCAGAACTGGTGTTGGCAAGACTGAGGGGCTTGTGGCCCAAGACCCCTATTTATAATAGTGCTTGAGGAGGTTACTTGAGGAGGTTAGGACTTTCTAGGTTCTTCTTGAGGAGGTTAGAATCTTCTAGAACCTTCTTGATCCTTCTAGTTCTTCTAGAACCTTCTGGATCCTTCTTCAACTTTCTAGAGAGTTCCAGAAACTTCACAAGGTGTACTCAAATCCTATTGGATGACCTTGGAGGTGGACCAATGAGAATTAGGCTAGAGTAAGTCTAGTTTAATTAATTTAAAAACACTTAATAAAAGAACCAATAAGATTTAAGCTCTCTAGAAGACTATTGGACGGTCTCCCAAGGGGTCCAATGAGCATTCATCAGCCCAATGGCTTGCCTGATTCCTATTGGCCAGGAGGCAAAGGGGTCCAATGAGAGTTTAGTTGCATTTATTAATTACCTAAAGCTCTCATAAAACGGCAAAGGGGGACACATGTCAAAAGGCTATCACTTATGCTGCTTAATTTCCATTGGCTAGGCCTGGGGAGATCCAATAGGGCTGTAGCATGAGCAATTAGCAAGGGGGGTCGACCAAGAGAGAGAGGGGGCTGATTTTCTCAAGGAATTATTCACTTACACACACACACAATCAATGTGTGAAGCAAGAAAACTCTCTCTCTCCTTCTCAAGCTTTAATGGAAAGCTTACCACCTACTCCAAGCTTTTGAGAAGGGAGGCCTACACCAACAACTCTTGGCTTTGTGATGCAAATCCAACCAAGAGCCAAGCTTCAATGCATGCTCATCTCCTCTACCATGCTAATTACTAAGCTAAGATATGCTAATAAGAGTGATTATGTGAGGAGATGTATATCTTTCTCGTAAGAATACTCCTTCTTCCTCTCAATCCACTCTCATACCCCGCTAGCTCTCACCATCTTCAAAGGTGTGTGAGGTTTTGGGTCTGAGACCGTGAGGGAATTGATGTTGTGTTTAATAAGTGTTGTGCTTAGTGCTTGAAGTTTCCATCTTCATAGCACTAGCTAGTATTGAAGGAACACAAATGATTGTATTGTAAAATGTCTCTTTTGATGGGAGAAACCATAATACAAAGCCTTTTGGAGGGCGGACCGGCTCCATGCAAATCCGGTCTTCAACTCTTGTCAATTGCTTAATTTCTTTCTCTTTTGAAGTATTGTTCATGCTATCTAACTAGGTGTTAAACTTTTTGTTGCTCTCTCCACCCAAGCACTCTTGTTATTCTCATTAGGAATCTATTCTAATGAAATGCTCACTATGTTCATGCTATTTTCCACTACACACAAGTTACTAGACCATTAAATGTTACATATGTCCTTGTAAAATCAATGCAAACATGCTTTGCGATGGACAAGACGCATTTCTTTGCAGCATGTTCTCAAATTTGACGAGTTTGACCCATCTATTATAGATCGAGTTGTTGCCAATTACAACTCGTCAGACTTTGAAACTGGCCAACAAGCAGCAATCTTGCAACCCAATAGACGTATGCACAGGTGCTTCGATCAAGCAACATATGTGAGGCCACAAGATGTAGCCTTTGACAGCTCGAAGGGTGATCATGCAAACCACATTCCCAACAAGGCTATGTTTGAGGCCGAGATCAATGAAATGATTGAGACAATCATGGATTCAAAAAGGCTTATCTATGATGACACGAAAAGTGAAATCGATATGCAATTGTATGGTGGAGCACGTGTGTCTAGATTGAAGGCGCTCCTGGTTCTTTTCAACATGCAGGAAAAGTTTGGATGGAGTGACACTAGCATCACAACACTTTTCAGGTGATCTATTACAATGTGTTTACTTCAATAAAAACCTCTAAATGTATAATGATCCGATAGATTACTTACACAAGTATACCGCATTTTTTTTGCTATGTAGATTACTCAAAGAGAACATACTGCCAGCTAATAATGTGATGCCAGATTCCAAAAGAAAGATCTTGCAAAACTTGGTGATGGATTAAAATTTTATTCACGCTTATCCCAACGATTGCATTCTTTTTAGAGGGGAATACATAGACATGGAGAAGTGTCCAAAATGTGATTCCGAGAGATATTGAGTAGATCTCCACGGACAAAAAATTCCGCAGAAGATTTTGCGACACTTTTCTCTGCTACCTCGCATCAAATATTTCTTTGAATGTAAGTCCATGGCCGCCCTAGCATCATGGCACTACGAGAATAGATCTGCGGATGGTGAGCTGTGGATTCTTGCAGATTGCACATCCTGGAAGCATATAGACGACACATGGCCGGATATTGCCAGGGAAGCTCAAAATTTGCACCTCGGCCTGGCTATGGATGGCGTAAATCCATTTGGTTAGAGGTCAACATCTTACAATGTATGGCCAATTGTCATCATCAACTACAATATTCCCCCGTGTTGACCTCTCTGGAAGGGGAACCTGTTTCTAAGCTTGATTGTGTCAGTGCGGCATAAAGTTAAGAATATGGATGTGTATCTTCGTCCATTACTGGAAGAGATACAACAATTGTGGATTGGCATAGAAGTGGTAGATATGAGCCGACACACATGTCAACGCAATGCTTTGATCAGAGGCATTCTGTGAGGTCCCCAATCCCGCCGACACCAAAAAGCAGAATGGGATCCTTGACAGGTCTCTAGGCCTAATAAAATCTGAGTCCCTAAACAAGAAGAATCCAGGGAATTCACCCTTACCATTAATAATGGTTTAGGTTTTATAGACCTAGAAGGAGACCTAGTCCTGTCTCGCAGTGGAAATGGAACAACTTGTTGAATAAAAAAAACTATTCCGGCCCTATAACTTCCATCATTCGGATTAAGGTTTCCTTAGCCACGCTTTTTTTCCCCTAACATATGTGAGGGCACAGCCACTGGTGGACTCCATTTCCAAGTGGAGAAGTTTCTAGACGTTTTCAGTGTGCAGGAATGGATAATTACCTGACTAATCAGGTCCACCCGTCCATGATTGACAATCTTAGTCAATCCCCACTTACCACCCCGCACTCACACATGTTTCTTTGTTATTTAATTACTACCACATTCTTGTCACAATTAAAACAATGATTTCTTTTAACTTTCATAACTGAATTTCCTTAAAACAACCCTTTAAAATAGTATTGAAAACATTCTTTTAGCAAACAAACATCTTTAGACTTAAGACAAGGTACTGTCATTTTGGAGTAACTCTGACCACTACTGGCTTGTCTCAAGACCACCTATGCAGGGGTGAAAAAACGAAACCCATTCCTTATTTATAAGAACCGGGGTGGAAAAAAACCATCACCCATAGTCCGAGCGCCCATACCCCAACCGGTTTCCCATACAACCGGGCAGTTCCTTAGGATAAACTCGATATCCTAAGTAATATCCACAAGCACAAACAAGCACGGGGTAAAGACTCCACACACACTGAGGAAACCGACTCATCCATGGCGGAGTCGCCATCATTACTCATTACCTGGAGTAAAATATTCCAAGGAATCAGAAGTGTCTTGGGACAAGTTGTCTTAAGGATGATCCATTTCTTTCCTAGGTCAATCAGTCATAGCCTAATCATTTCTTTCCTATTTACAACCATTGCTCGTTGGTTTCTTCGAAGTCACCTTCCGTTTACGGCCCATTAATCCTTCCTAGTACTTACGTATGCAATGTTAATTTATAAATGAACTTTAATCTAATTAAAGACTCAAGTGAACAAAAAGGAAATCCACCTATGGACTGGTCAGCCATTTGCTGCTGCGCTGGCGCCTTCAGCCTTTCCTTCGTAGGCCTATGACTAGGCCCAGCCTCATGGTCATGTGTTGCTCTATTTCTTTTGTTGATTGTATCCTCTTCATCGGAAAGAGGATTTCCTCTGGTTCTTTTTGGAGCCATATTGGCAGCCTTTATAAAAGGACTTAATCTATTAGAGAATTAAATGAATAATTATTTTCTTCTTTTTATTCAAAAATAAGGATTCTTGGAGTAAATAGGTATCCTTGTTAAATATTGGATGAGATATTTCTCCGGTAACTTCCTGGTGTTATTAGTATTCTCCCATAATTATCGTATAATTATTGGAGCTATTTTACTAAATTTCTCCTTAGTTTATATTCCAAAAATATCCTATTTTGGACTTAGTAAATTATGAGTTACCTATCTGCTAGTGGGTTATTTACCCTAGATCGAATTTGATATGTTATATCTCCAAGAATTTTATGGCTAGCTCATAAAGTTGATTTATAACTTTTTCCTTCTAGATTTATGGTCTAATTTAGGCAATACTGTTCGACGATAAATTATTATACTAATTTTTTTTGGGCTAAGGTAACTTTTCCAACCTTCAAAAGTTATTTTTGACCTCTAATAATTATTGGGTAATTATATAAATTCATTTACTAATTTCCTTTTTCCGATTTATATAAAAAATCTGTTACTATTAGTTAACATAATTAGCTAAACTAATTATTTGAGGTTAAGATAATTATCACCGGTTCCTTAAAATGTTTTTTATGTCTGATAGTTATCTCAAAGATTTTTGGATTAATTTGCTATTTTCCCCCTTTTATTTTTTCTTAAAAATAGTGTTTTTTTGCTGAGATAATTAGTTAAACTAATTATCTAAAGTTAAGATAACTATCACAGGTTTCTTAAGATGTATTTTACCTTTGATAAATATCTCAAAGATTTTTGGATTAGTTTGCTATTTTTCCCCTTTTATTTTCTCTTAAAAACTGTGTTTTTCTGGTAAGATAACTAGTTAGATTAAATATTTGAGGTTAATATAATTATCACAAGTTTCTTAAGATGTATGTTACCTCTGATGATTATCTCTAAGCTTTTTGGATTAATTTAATCATTTTCCTCTTTATTTTTCCCTTAAAAATAGTGTAATTTTTCTTAAATAATTACAAAAATTACTCAAAATATTAAAATGTAATTTTCCTACCATATTGATAGTTTCAAAAATCTTTGATAATTATCACATCTTAATCTAAATTTAATTAGTATAATTATCATTAATTTATAATTAAAATGAGTAATTTTAGCCTTAATATAATAAATAATTAATTAGATTAGTATTCCCAAGCTTAATCTCAATAATTAGTAGAGAGTTTAGAATTAGGAGAGAATTTTAGAGTATAAATAGGTTTAATATTCAATTAATTAAAAAATATAAATAGATTAACATAGTTCTACTAATTAAAAAGGGTTAGTGCTAATTATTGTTCATTAACCAACTAGAGCTTTGCTCTCTAGTGATTTCTGAGAAGAGGTCCCTCTAGATGAAATAGAATTTTCCAAGGCTTTGAGTCTAATTTTTTGTGAAGAAGGGTGTTTATTTATAGCTTTTCAGGGTCCCTCGGCTGTTTCTAGTAGGTCCTGGCACCTCAAGCAAGCCCCCAACTTCCATCTAGCACCACCTGCTACTAAGTCTGTCCTGGATAGGTTCCACACAGCTCCACATAACCCCCCCAGCTTCCAGAATCGATTTCTGCTATTTTTTCTAACTTTTAATGATTAAACTTGGAAATATCTGCAATTTCTAGAACCTTATGATATAAAGTCTTTAGTAGTAATAATTACTGAAACCATTCAATTTTACTTAACTAATTAAATTCATAGTGTAACCGTTTAGAGCCCGAAACTTTTTCAGATTTTATCGGAATTCGGTTTTGAAAAATTCTAACCATAGTAAAGCTCTAGTTACGGTTCCAAAAATACCAATATTTACCATAGTTGGATCATTCTACAGTGTTTTCTTAACAACCAAGTTAATTTGATCAGGCTTTGTACAGTTTCTAAGGTTTCAGAAACTGGAAATCTTACCATCATCCCAACTTAAGGAATTGAGATGTCCTCATCTCAACCGAATTTGGGAAAATCATGCGTTGGATAATTCAGCTCGTGGATTCTTAATTTTCGAGAAGTTTGGGTCTGCCTTCTTGGTTTAAGACTCCTCCTATAGCAAGGCCGCTGGTATCGGTTACTACTATAAACTCTTGAGTGAAGTCAGGGAATTTGAGTACAGGGACTGAGGTGAGATTTTGTTTTAGTTTGAGGAAACACTCTTCCTGTTCTTTTTCCCATGTAAGTTTGGTTGTCTTTTTAAGTAGCTGCATCAAGGGTGCGGCGATGACTGCATAATCTTTGACGAAGATTCTATACCATCCTGTAATGCCCAAGAATCCTCGAATCTCACTGACCATCTTGGGTTGTGGCCAATCTATTATGTCCTTAATCTTTGCAAGGTCTACAGAGATTCCTTCAGGGTTTATTATAAATCCAAGATAGCTAACTTCGGGCGTGAAGAACACACATTTACTCATCTTGGCATACAATTGATGTTGGCGTAGAAGATGAAGTACTCTACGTACATGGTCTTCATGCTCTTTTTCATCTTTGGAATATACCAAGATATCGTCAAAAAATACCAACACAAAATCATCCAGATATTCTCTGAATATATCTTGCATGAGATGGTTAAAAGTAGCCTGAGCATTCGTAAGACCGAAATGCATCACAATGAACTCATAATGCCCATACCGGGTGTTGAATGCAGTTTTATAAGTATCTGCTTCCTTAATCTGGATTTGATGGTAACCTAATATGAGATCAATTTTTGTGAATACCTTGGCTCCATGTAATCTATCAACAAGTAATTCGTCGATGCAAGGAATAGGATACTTATTCTTCACCGATACCTGGATAAGTCCCCTATAATCGATGCAGAGACGTAAATATCCATCCTTCTTCTTTTGGAATAGAACAGGCGCTCGCCAGGGTGAAATGCTTGGTCTAATGAATCCTTGTTCAATAAGTTGACGAAGCTGTTCTTTTAATCAATAGCTTCAGGGAGGGACATTTTGTAGGGTCTTTTTGAAATTGGTTCACTACTTGGAAAGGTTTCTATTTCGTGGTCTATGTCCCTTGGGGAATGTGAATTTGATAGATCTTCCGGAAATATATCCGTAAATTCCTTAAGCCATTCTGGAGTGGTGTTGTCCTTTGAGTCATCCGCCTTATTGAGTTTTACTACAAAGATTTGTTGCCCCTTGTTGACCGCTGGGTCAACAACACAACATAACTCAAGTTTCGTACCAAAGTCTTATCTTTTGCGAGTTATGAAATGCTGCGGATTATGGCTATAAACGTCATTTGTAATGAGCAGTTATTCTAGTTTCAGAAGCCGGGGTGCAATGGCACTTCCAGATTGTAAATACAAAGCCATTTGACCCTTTCAACCCCATTTTTTGGTTAAACCTAAGGTAGCCTTAGTATATAAGGTACCTAGGTCATTTTTTAAGAAAAACTTTTAATCATAATCAAACTTTAGCGCTGCCGTCTACTGTGTGTGAGAGAGAAAGAGAGTGAGCGTGAGCTTCATCCTCTCGCTACGCCCGGCTCGCTCAACGCATTGGAGATCTGACTGCACCATTGCTGTAGGCTCGAGGAGAGCTACGCGACAACACCAAGCATTCCACGCGAGACGAAGCGCACACGCCGACGCATCTACGAGCTATTTGTGGTCGTAAGTGTATCAAACGATGTCTGTTTTCTGCGTGCTAGTAGTCTATAGAATCGTGGCAACATAAGCTACGCATATGTACTCATAAATTTCAGTTTCAGGCACTTTCAAAATTTGGCTCTATCATCCTACGCGTTTTCCGCAGACGAGTTTAGAGTGAGGGTTTTGAGTGTAGAAGCTTAGGGACAGGTGTATCCTAGTGAGGGGATGGTGTTCCTTAAGTTTCGTATGAATCTGGCATGATTAGGTGAGTTACCTTTCGTATGTGTGTATGTGGCTAGGTGGGGCAGTTGAGGGCAGTGAGGTTCTTGATTGTGGTTTAGTTGGCCTTCCAGACTGTTGTATGTGTAGGATGGTCTCAGCCTGACAAGCTTAAGAGATTTCCTCCGTGTGCCGATCGTGTCATCTGTGTCCTCGATTGACATTATGTTGATCTAGGTAGTGTTTGCATGCACTTCATGGGTGTGTGAGTCACTTTCCGTCCAACATTGGCGCCGCTGCCGGGGACACAAGGACCTAAGTAGGTTTCCTACTAACACTCGTGTGATAGTTGCTTGATTTAGTTTCCGCTAAAGAAAGCGTTTTTCTTAAGTGGATCCGGAAGAGGATATTCCGCGATCAAGTGGATAGCTAGGAAGCGTGTGTCTTGCCGAGGGTCTGCGACTAGATAGGTTTAGTTAGGATCTGTGGATTAGAGTAGTTGTTGGTGGTCGAGTGATTTGTGAGGTGATAAAAGCGTTTACTAGTGGCAGTGAAGCGTTTTTCTACTCATAGATGCAAAACCCCACATGATTTGTAGAAGTAGCTTTAGGTAAGTGATCCGATTGTGATCTAGAGCTATTCATCACTGAATTATTTGCTAAAGTGCTTGATTGCATTTGAAATCACGAAAAAGTGTGCTTTTGAGGGTAAAAATGCATTAAACAAGCTTTTGTGGATATTTTTGTATGACTGACTGATGCTGTGCATATAAAAGAGCATTTGCAAGGGTTCTGTGAAGAAAACCTGCAATTCTGTAAACATAGAAATCCTACGTGTAGGATGTCTCAAGGGGGTTCTGGAGACCAAATTTGAAAATTCTGACTGCACCAATGGGTTCAGAGGGTAGGTTTTACCCTAGTAACATATTGACTTGGGTGTTTTTCCCTATTTTTGTTGACCAAAAGCCAAAAGGCGGAGTTAGAAAACGTAAAATTTCAGAAAAGGCTTAAATTGAGTGATTTTTGCATGTTTTTGCAATTGTGAAGCATACTTGCACTTGCTGAGAGCATAAGGAAGCATCAGGGACACTTCAGTTTCAAAAAATCAGCAGTACACATCCTACGTGTAGGATGTCTACAGGGTGATCTGGTGGAAATTTTGAAAATCTGAGGTTACCAGTGTGTTTAGAAGGTAGGTTTTACCCTATTTTCACCTGAAAAGTGGAAATTTGACCAAATTTTGACAGATCAAAGCCAAAAGACGAGAATTGCCAGACATCCTACCCAAATTGTGTCCAAGGCATAATTTTTGAGACCAAGCCATAGGATGACTCCAAAGGCATGTTCTAAATGTTGTATTGAATGCATGTGAGAGTTTTCAGCTCATTTGGGTGAGAAACTTGGGTTCAAAGCGGACTTTAACACTTTTGACTGAAAAAGGCAAGAACAGCTAAAAATTGGGACTTTTGAAATCCAAACCAAAATCTAAGCATACCACCGGGTTACTGACATCAAGGGGAAGCTGTGGGACAAGTCTGGGGTCAAACAGGCCAAAAAGACATCCTACACGTAGGATGTCTTCTGTGTGATTTTGGACACTAAACAAAATTCTGAGCATACCACAATGATCAGCACCTTAAGGAGAGTCTGTGGTTCAAATTTGGGGGTTTTCTGAGCAGTTAGACATTAGACATCCTACGCGTAGGATGTCTAAGGCATGATTTAGAGGCCAAATTCAAACTGTGGACATAGCAGGGTGTTGTATAGCCTTAGGTAAGCCTCCTAGTCAAATTTGGTCCAATTTGGAGTTGATTTGACTTAGGAATTCATCAGAACAGACATCAAGCTTTTGGAACAGATTCTTGATCATTTGACCAACCTATAGGTGTCAGAATCAAAAAGTAAAAATAGCTGTGAGTTAAGCACGTCAAGGGGAAGCTACAGTGCAAGTTTAAGCTGAAACGGAGCAAAAAGACATCCTACGCGTAGGATGTCTTTAGCTTGATTTAGGACTCCAAACCAACCTATAAGCACACCACTGTGATAAGCACATCAAGGAGAAGCTGGGGTGAAAATTTCAAGTCATTCTGAGCAAAAAGACATCCTACGTGTAGGATGTCTCAAGGCCATTTTTAGGTCCAAATGAAATTCTGAGCATACCATTGTGTTGCTAGACTTAAGGGGAGTCTCTAGACCAAATTTTGTTAAATACTGAGTATATAGACATCCTACGTGTAGGATATCTCTAGGCCAGTTTTAGGGTCCAACTGTAATTTTGACCATACAGAAGTGTTCACAGTGTCACAGAGATCCCAAATCTTTTTTCAAAATTGAATTTGGACTCATTTTGACCAGTCTAAACTGCATTTCACTATTTTGGCCATAACTTTCACAAACGGTATCGGATCGGAAAAGTTTTTATATCAAAACGTAGCCTGAGAGCGGCTCTACAGATCTTAGACTCAAAATTCAAAATTCATCCGGAAGTCAGGGGTGTCTAAAAGAGACAATTTATGAGAATTGTGACAAAACGGTTGCGCTTTTGGACATAGTTTCGACTTTTCCCTAACCAAAGCACTTGAACACAGTGGACTAAGTTTACTTGAACCAAGCAAAAGCTCTTAAGCCCAGAAATTATGTCTATCCTAAATTCAAATGCAGCTTACACAAGCTTGGAGATCCCGACGATAGAGGAATATCCTCCCATAATGGATCTTCCAAACTTGCAATTGAGAAAGATCCATCTTGTTGAGAGAGTTTGGATGATTGTTCATGAGGGTGAAGGACTATATAGATACATTGACGACAATGAGGTCAATCTTTATAGGTGCTCAGATCCATACCTAGAAGAGATAACGGATTACAAGCTCTTATATGTCTACACATACAGAGTCGACTGTCAATGGAGATCTATAGTTGTCGACAAGTATGGACCAGAATACAGAGTTGTAGAAAACACAAATCCACAGACTGTACTAAAAAGAGGTGGATATTTGGTCAATGAAGGACCACAAATGCCTCCACCAAACACAAGATTTTCTATAGGAATTCCAAGAAGAGATCCACCAGGATTCCCTTCAAGAGCGATAACGAGAGAAAGATTGGGAGAGTCTCTGGTTAGACTTGTAGACAATCGACAAGTTAGACCATCCCAAGTCCAGAAATGGGTAAACAGAAAATACTCCGGAGATAAAGATCCGAGAGATCACGTAGCGGCTTTTAGAAGAGTGATTAGAGCAGAGGAAGTTTCAGATTTTGCGACACAGTTTGCGGGATTTGGATTGACTCTAGAAGATGATGCAGCTACATGGTTCGACTCGGTGGAAAAATGAGATTTTGAGACCATAGATGAGCTGTTTGAGGAGTTTATTGAAGAATTCTCGCCAAAAGGAATTGCTCACAACACGGTCTCGCAAATCCATAGATTCAAACAGAAAGAGAATGAATCAGTACGCAAAGCATCATTACGGCTCAAGAGATATGTTAAGCTCTGTCTGAGAGCGGAATTTTCTACACAAGCACGACTGATGCTGATCTTTATCCAGGGAATGAGAGATGAGGGCCTTCAGAAGGATCTGCATATGATAAGGAGGATGACGCTAAACGAGTTGATCAAAAAAGCTCTTTATCTAGTGGATAATTGTGAGGCATACAAATAAACGGACTTAAAGAGTCAAGGAGATGACACATCCTCTCAGCACAGTGTTTCACAGGTAAGTGAGTCCATTGCCAAGCCAACGGCACCTATTGATCAAGAAAAGCTTATCGACGACTTGGTCAAGAGGTTGATTCCTCTTGTAAGGTCTGATTCGGGAGAGCCGAAATGGTGTGAAATTGAGAGAAAATGGAAGAACCATACAGGGGAAGAGTGTTGTTATAGCATGGAAAATGCTAGGGAGAGGTATGCACAACCTGTTCCAGAAGCACCTACTCCACCTAGATACATTACGAGGAATGCGCCAGGACCAGTAGGAGTTTTAAGGCCACATCTTGTCTTAGGACAACTTAGGACAACAACCTCCGGTGCAAGGTGCTAGAATGCAGGTAGACATGAGATGCATGCCAATGATGGAAGCATCAAATAAACCAACGCCAGTACCATCTACAATGTGGTATAGCAACCAAAGTGAGTACTACCCTTCGGAGCAACAAAATGTGAGAGAAACATATGGAGTGGTGAGGCCAGTATAGCGGTATTAATGGAGATTAAGCTACCTTGAAAGCAAAAAGACAAAGTGCCTCATTTAAAAGGCTTTTGACCCTTGGAAATCAACAGCTCGTTCGTTGCTTGCAACAGGTCTTGTCCATAGTAAGAATTTTTGAGAGTACATTAGGATTCACTCTAAGCACTGCTGCCGCATACAAAATGCAGATAACAAGTCTAACAATGCCTGAATCCCCTTTGCAAAATCTGGATGATTAACCCCAATTTTATCTCCACTACTTTTCCTCCATGTAAGAGCCCTGGAGGAGCCTGGTAGCCTTGAATCTTCACAGGCCATCTAACGTTGGCAGCAATAAGTAGCCGTAGGCGACTCATAGCAACAACTCGATTTTTATGATGTGAGCGATTATCCACAGCCTGAGAGCTACTATGCCCGTTGGAAGATGGGTAAGGCGGACTCCACTGTCAGTTTTGTTTCGGTGCTGACCACCAGGGCCAGAAGCTTGAAACGTGTCCATGGGACACGCAAGAAAAGAGAGCTCTCCGAAAGTGCAAGGTAATCAGCATGGGCCTCAGCTGGGCGAGCACCACGTCGCTTGCTCCAGTCTTCTTGCTCTGAGATCCTTGCTTCATAAAACTCCTCCTCTCTCCGAAACCACTCCTCATCTTCAGCCTGAGTCTTATACCACTCTTCATCAGGATTGGGCAATGGACTTACGCCTTCATCTTTCTCCAAAGCAGCAGTCCCGAAGTTCTCTGAACCTGATTGAAACGTTGAGTCTGAGGAGATATCTCGAAGGTCCCACTCTTCGTCATTAGTGACAGCTGTTGGCGACGGGGTGGTGTGACACCCTCGTACTGTTCAAGTTGACAAGTGGTAACTGGGATGTTAGCAAAATGAGCCTTCTACGTGAAAAGAAACGAGGTTCAACCAGTGAAGACGATGAATAGGATGAGCAAGAAGATGAAGAAACACGGAGGCGGTTCAAAGTCGCCATGACGGCTACCTGCTGACTGAGCCTAATGCAACTCTCAGCGAATTTCAAGCGGAGCATGGCAACAGCTACATCGCGTTCCGAGCTCCCACACGGGCATATTGGCTCGCTCGCTCGCTCTCTCTCTCTCTCTCTCTCACTCACACAGAGAGATCCTGAAAACAGCACGCGGCGCCGCGGACTGTTTTTTAGGAGTTTTGAAATGCTTATAACTTATAAGCAAACATACATACTCAAGGTCTAAAAACTAGTGAAAACAGTCCGCGGCGCTGCAGACTATTTTGAGAAGTTTTGAAATGCTTATATACTGGCTCTAAAAGCAAAACATCGGCTTTGTTATCCGTCATCCCTCCTCTTGCTAACCAGACCTTAGCCTGAGAAAGTTCGAAAACAAGCCTGTGTGCGGACAGATCATTCCCTCAAGCCCAAACGCGCGCGCACGCGTGCACAATACAGAGAGAGAGAGAGAGAGAGAGAGAGAGAGAGAGAGAGAGAGAGAGAGACATTGTTTGGCTATAGCGTCGGATATTGATCTCTCCCAAGATTGTACTCAGCTGACTTGTTCATCGCATGTTGCTGGCTACCCCCTCTCCAAGCCCTTGCCATATCTAAAAAAGCATGCTGCTCTCTGTGCCGTTTCGTTGGTCTCCATTTGGCCCGCCTCTTCCTTGCATGCTGCACGGCTCCACCGTTTGCCTAGCGCCAACCTTTCTTGCTTCTCTCCTCGCTTGCTATTTACCAGTTGCCCACTGTCGTCTCTCGCTTCGCAAATACCCCTCTAAAAGGCTCTAATTCGTGGAAATTCCCAAAATACCTTTATCTATTTTGGTTGGATTGTTGAAGATTTTATCATCTTTATTTCTTTTCGACAGTTGAGATGCGTTTTTTAGTCCTTGGCATGTAATTTGTCACAAATTACCTAGCAAAAAAGGCAATTATGTCTAAAACTAATGAAGGAATTCAACTCCAAAGCCTACATAACCAACTCGAATTCTAGTTTTAGCATATTGTATGATAGACAATCAATCTTCTTATGAAAAGCAACAAATTTTTTTATTTTTGGAGAAATTTAGTCTCACAACCGGGGGTAGTTTGGGAGTTTATACAATGTGAGCAGTATTTTGGGAATTTTCACAAATTAAAAGGGTATTCGGGTAATTTTCCTTTTATTTTTATGTTTTTGATTACCCTTTCACTTCGAATGTAGATGCCGTTGAATAGGAGTGTATTCCCATGCTAAGGCAACATAGCTTTGTTGATGCACGCAGTTTTGTTGTGTTCCCATTGATTTTGTTGCGAATGTTGTCTTTGCATTGTCTTATTCTTCTTCACTCCATCGTGGAAGATGAGAGAAGGTAGGGAGAGGAGAGGGGCATAGTTTTACAAACTCTGCCAAACTTGGTAGAGTTGAACTCTTGCGTGCAATGTTCTTACTAGGTGTAACATTTAATGGTCTAAAATCTTATTTGTAGCGGAAATTAGCATGAACATAGTGGGCATTTCATTAGAATAGATTCCTAATGATAATTACAAGAGTGCTTGGGTGGAGAGAGCAACAAAAAGCATAACACCTAGTTAGATAGCATCGACAATACTTTCAAAAGAGAGAGCAATTAAACTATTGACAACAGTTGAGGACCGGATTTGCATGGAGCCGGTCCCCCCTCCAAAAGGCTTTGTATTATGGTTTCTCCCATCAAGAGAGACATTGTACAATACAATTCTTTGTGTTCCTTCAAGACTAGCTAGTGCAATGAAGATGGAAGCTTCATACACCAAGCAAAACACTTAATCAAACACAACTTGAATTATCCCCGTTCTCAGACCCAAGACCTCACACACCTTCGAAGATGGTGAGAGCTAGCAGGGTATGAGAGTAGATTGAGAGGAAAAAGAAGTATCTTACGAGAAAGAAGTACATCTCCTCACATAATCACTCATATTAGCATAGCTTAGCTTAGTAATTAGCTTGGTAGAGAAGATGAGCATGCATTGAAGCTTGGCTCTTGGTTGGATTTGCATCCACATGCCAAGAGAGTGTTGATGTAGGCTTCTATCTCACAAGCTTGGAGTAGGTGATGAGCTCTCCATTAAAGCTTGGGAGGAGATAGAGTGTTTTTCCTTCACACATGGTCAAGTGTGAGAGTGTGTGTGTGAATGCCAAGCAAAAATCAGCCCCCTCTCTCTCTTGGGCGAGCCCTAGCTGCTAAGTTAGGCTGGCTTTTGCCTCATTGGACCTCCCCAGGTCAAGCCAATAGGGATTAAGCAGCATAAGTGATAGCCTTCTGACATGTGTCCCCCTTTCCCCTTTTGTGAGAGCTTTAGGTAATTAAATAATTAAACTAAACTCTCATTGGACCCCTTTGCCTCCTGGCCAATAGGAATCAGGCAAGCCATGGGGCTCCTGAATGCTCATTGGACCCCTTGGGAGACTGCCCAATAGTCTTCTAGGACACTTAATTCTTATTGGTTTCTTTTATTAAATGTTTTTAAATTAATTAAACTAGATTTACTCTAGCTTAATTCTCATTGGTCCACTTCAAGGGTCTTCCAATAGGAATTGGGCACACCTTGTGGGCATCTGGCCTAGGGAGCTGACATGTGTCCCTCATTCCCTTTGTGTAAAGGGAGCCTGTGTGTGTGTGTGTGGTTTTCTCTCTCATCCCCTAGCTTTGGGGCTCGCCCCCTCCCATGTAGGGATGCAGAAAGACTTTTTGGGCACACACACTAAGCATCCAATTTTCCCTAAGGTTGACCTTTGGACACAACCTTTGAATTTTGGAACCTTAGCATTTTGGAAGTCTTAATGGGCTGAACCTTAGGGTCTTTTTAGCCCGTTGTTTCACATGGCTCTTTTGCAGATGGCCCCCCCTTTGGATCCCTATTTTCCCTCCTTTGGATCCCTACTGTGGCCGGTCTGCTAACTTAACCAATATTCTAGCTTTTTCTCCCTTGGCACTTCCCCACATTAAATGATCAGTTTAATATGAGAAAATCATTTAGGAGAATTAGATATTGATTATTATGACATTACCTCTCTCTTGAAATCATAGTCGTCCTCGACTATGGTATAGAGAAGATAAAGCATATGCATGAGTCCTTTTCTTAGCGGGTAGAGGATCCCTATGTTACCCTACGACATCATTCCATAATGGATGACTAGTCCATTTGGCGCTTGAGAGCCTGAGGCTGCCGCAAGCATGTCTGCACATTAGTCCTATCAGTCTTCCATAGTAGAGTGACAAGCTCTACTTGGTGTTTGGGAGACGTCGTCCCCACAAACTTGATCTAAGCATGCATACTACTTCATTTTTGTGCACAAATCAAGAAAAAGAGAGTCTTATAAGACAAAAATTTTTGTTCATTTTTAACATTTTGTACATTTGCTTACTCTTGGGAAGCATTGTAAGCATTGACAAGGTTTAGGTTATCCTTTAATTGTATGCCTTGCATCCATCTAGCATCTTCAAAAGGATAATTCTTAAACTTAATAAGATATCGTCTGATAGTCTTACCGCCTCTTAATACCTTGTCTTCATGTCGGAGAATGGACTCGGGCTGCAGCACCTCCTCGTGGTCCTCGATTTCCGGTGGGTCTTCAATAGTTGGTTCTTGAGGTGGCTCTCCTTTGTAAGGCTTTAAAAGGCTCACATGAAAAGCATTGTGTATGAGCCAATGATTGGGCAACTTAAGTTGATAGGCCATCTCATTGATTGGCCTAAGAATCTGGAAGGGACCATAGTACCTTTTTGCTAGTTTAGCATAGTACTTTTGGTGGCCCGTAGGATTCTTGCCCGTCGTGTGCCTTAATCGAGCCTTGGGAAACTTTAACAAGACCCAATCGTTTTCTTTAAAGGCTTGGGCTCTTCTCTGCTTGTCAGCAGCAGCCTTTTGCCTTTGCTGTGAGATAGAGATAGCATCCTTAATCTTTTGGAAAGATTCTTGTAGGTCTCGGCTATACTCATCTGCAGCGAAGATCTTCCCATGTACCTTAAGTAGCAAGGGACTTTTTGATCTTCCCTCAATTACCTCGAAAGGTGCTTTTCCTGTAGAAGTATGTACAGTGTTATTGTAAGCATACTCTACTAAGGGTAAGTACTTCTCCCATTGGGATCTTTGATCTACTTCCGTTACATAGGCTTTTAGTAGATCGAGAATAGTTAGGTTAGCTATTTCACTTTGGCCATCAGTTTGTGGATGATAGGCCGAAGAGAAGTTTAGCCTTGTTCCTAAATTCTCAAAGAGACCCTTCCAGAAATTACTGGTCATTCTAGGATCTCTATCCGACACTATGGACATTGGCAAGCCATGGTACTTAAAAATTTGTGAAATGAAGAGGGTTGCCATTTGATGGGCTTTGATAGTCTTTTTGACAGGTATAAAATGAGCTTGTTTACTAAACCTGTCTACTATCGTCCATATTCCCGTATTCCCATGGATAGACTTAGGCAATCCAAAGATAAAATCCATGGATATGCTCTCCCACGGTGAATTAGGGATTGGCAAGGGTTGAAGCAATCCAAGTTGCTTCCCTCTATCAAATTTTGTCTTTTGACATACCACACATTTGGAAACATACTCATGTATGTTCACTTTCATGGTAGGCCAATAGAAATATGTTTCAATTCCCTTTAGGGTAGACTGAATCCCTCTATGCCCCGCATATGGAGGAGCATGAGATTCATACATTACTTTCTCACGTAGTGAGTTAGTAACGCATAGTCTATTGCCATAGAGAAGATAACCATCTTGTAAAGTAAATGGTTCTTCTTTCTTCCCTAATGCAAGGGCTGAAATCACATCTCTAAAATCGGGATCAATAGCATACTCATCTATCATTGAAGATAGATCATTGTGAGTTGCTATGGAAACCGCATTCACTCTCGGTCTTCTTGAGAGTGCATCGGCTACTTGATTATGCTTGCCAGCAATGTGAGCAATATGAAAATGAAATTGCGAAAGGAAATTTGCCCACCTCATTTGTTTGTCGGAGAGCTTGGTCTGCGTCATGAAGTACTTAAGACTTTGGTGATCCGTTCGCAGAATGAAAGGAGTCCCCAATAAATAGTGCTTCCATGAGTCTAAGGCATGTAGAACTGCAAGGAGTTCTTTTTCGTATATGCCTAGAGCTTGCTCAACAGGGTCGAGCCTTCGACTCTCATAGCCTATGGCGTGCCCTTCTTGGAGCAAAACAGCCCCAAGGCAATCACCACAAGCATCACATTGGACCTCAAATGGTTTTGAGAGATCCGGTAGTGTAAGCACAGGTTGAGAGATAAGCTTTTCTTTAAGCTTTTCGAAAGCATTGTTCTCCTTAGCAGACCACGTATACCTAACATTTTTCTTTGTTAGGTCATGTAATGGTCCCGCAATTTGTGAGAACTTTTCTATGAAGCGTCTATAGTATGCACACATACCTATAAAGCTTCTTAGTTCATGAAGATTCCTTGGTTTAGGCCATCCTTTTATTACCTCTAACTTGGATGGATCCATTTGGATTCCATCTTGAGAGATAATGTGACCTAAATATTGAATCTCTTGCAAGAAAAATTCACTTTTCTTTCGATTAACATAAAGTTTATTCTCTCTTAAAACTTGAAATATTACCTGGAGGTGTTGCTTGTGTTCCTCTAATGAATTAGAGTAGATGATAATATCATCAAAGAACACTCCAGTGAAGGTTCGATGAGGTCTGAACAGCTTCTCCATCAAGCGGTTAAATGTGGCTGGTGCATTAGTCAAGCCAAAAGGCATGACAATGTATTCGTAAAGACCAAATGTAGTACGAAATGCGGTCTTTACAATGTCTTGATCAACTATCCTTATTTGATGATAGCCACTTTTTAGGTCAATCCTACTGAAGTAGGTCGATCCTTGTAGCTTATCAAATAGGTCTTCTACCCGTGGAACGGGAAACCTATTCTTGATAGTGATCCTATTTAGTGCTCTATAGTCGACACACATACGATATGTGCCGTCTTTCTTTTGCACTAATAGCACAGGTGAGCAAAATGGAGATGAGCTAGGCCTAACCATGCCCTTCTCAATTAACTCATGCACTTGCCGCATAATCTCCTCTTGTTGAGCTTGAGAAACTCTATAAGGAGGTTTGTTAGGCGGTGAACTTCCTGGAAGAAGTTCAATTGCATGGTCGTCATTACCTCGTTTAGGAGGTAGCTCACAAGGGATGTCGTCAATAAAGACATCTTGAAACCCCTTGAGAAAATTGGATAACTCTAATTCCTTTTGGTTGCTTTTATTTTCTTTTGCTAAAGCATTAGGTTCATTTTGAGAATCTTTAACAAAAATCATGTACACGGAAATAGAGCTCTTTATTGACTTGTTGAAAGCTGGTGTATGTACAATGGGGATGGTGTTACCCATCTCCCTAGCATCTATATACATGTCCTTTTCCCTGAACTTAAAGGAGATTCTCCTTTCAGGAAATTTAACATGGGCAGCCAGACGGTCAAACCATGGTGCCCCTAGGATTACATCCTCATGCTTGAGAGGAGAGATAAAGAAATCCTCTTTGTCCACATAGCCTTGGACATGAAGCCTCAATTTCCCGATTAAGGGAGTGACTGAAGCTTCTTGCCCCTTGAAGGCACTGTCTGCGGGTAGGATATCTCCCATCTCGTAGGATTGTATGCCTAGCTTGGTGGCTAACTCCATAGATATGAAATTGTGAGTAGAACCAGGGTCAAAGAGAATAAAAGCATCATGTTCTCTTACCTTTCCCCAAGCATGGCATAGAGGAGATCCTTTGTGATGAGTTTGGTGAATCTCCTCCTCTTGGATTTCAACCAAAGAAGCTCTAGGAGGATCTTGGCGGTTGTTCTTTTGGGGACAAGCGCGGTATGCATGCCCTTGTTCGCCGCACTTGAAACACCGGTTATCTTTACGATAACGCTCAAGCTCTTCAGGAGAGAGTTTATTCTTTCCTTTGTAAACTCCCTTCTCTTTAGCTTTGTTGGAATTGCCCTTAGGAGACTTTTGGACATTGTCCTTCCCCTTAGGCTCATTGGAACCCTTGTTTTCCGGGGGCTTATTATTTCTTTTACCCCCCGTTTGGAAATTGATTCGCGAGGCCACCATAGTATGGTGTATTACCGCCGATATGGTACGTGGCCTTTGGGAGTTGACATACTCCGCCATTTCTTCGGTTAAGCCCGCACAAAATTGTTGCTTTTGCTCTCCAAAATCCAACTTTTTGAAGACAGTGGCTTTGAGTTGTAGGTCCCAAAACTTGTCTACATATTTGTGGATGGATTCATTGGGAGAGAGCTTTAAGCTTCGCCATTCGGTGAGTACTTTGTCTTTGGCATCGGTGGCCAAAAACTGCTTCATAATGGAAGCTCTTAAAGCCTTCCATGTTCGTGGAGCTTCACCGTTGGCTCGTAGGCTAGACCACCATTGTCTGGCGGACTTTTGAAAGTGCATAGCTACATGGCGTAGCTTAGAGGACTCCGTGAAGCCCTCATCTCCAAACGCCGCATCGAATTGCTGGATAAAGGCCAAAACTTTGTCTGTAGCACCGAAGGTGCCATCATAGGTAAGGAAAGAGATGCTCTTCCCTCCCTCTTTGAATTTCTTCAGCTTGGACGACCTCTTCCATGCGGCATAGGATTTCCTATGGCCTCTTCTTTTTGATGGTTCAAAAGTTGCACCATCACTTTCTTCAGAAGATGAAGAATTTGAAGAAGATGGAGAAGAGGGTGACCTCTTTCTCGCCTTTTTCTTGTCTTGATCTTTGTCATCTTCACCATAGCTTTCATAAGAGGAAGAGGATGAAGAAGATGGAGAAGAGGGTGTCCTCTTTCTCGCCTTTTTCTTCTCTTGCTTTTTATCATCCCTCTTTGAATTATGGCGTGGAGAAGAGTGTGATGGTCTTCTCCGCTTTGGTGGTGATGGAGAGCGTTTAGCCCGCCGTCTTCGTGGAGCCATCTCCGCCGAGGTGGCGGGAGACTCGCTTCTTTCTCGTTCCTTCGGTGGAGGCTCTTGAGTTCTCCTTTGGGAAGGAGATGCATCATCAAGAAGTAAGTTCTTGAGCCCTTCATATGGATTCTCTTCTTCTTCCCGAATCGGAGAGAGACCTCTTTTGGTAGTCTCACAAGGAGGCTTCCTAGGTGTTCTCTCGTCATGGTGATGAACTTGGAGAATCCCGTGAGCACGGAGCTGCCGTTGCACTTCACTTTGGAGAGATGGATTGCCCATGGCTTGTTGAAGCCTAGAAACAAGATAATTAACAAGCATTGAAGCATCATTAGTAGCTTGCTCATGAGCAAAATCAAAGTTATCAACATTAATTTCACTCTCTTTAATATTGTCAGCCATTCTAACAACTTTTAGGTGTAAACTTTATAGGTGTACTTTGGCACTTCAAGCCCTAGTTGCTACTCCTCTTTACCCCTTTAGAAAAAGCACTCAAGCTACTGTACCCGCGGCTCGAATACCATTAATTGCAAGGAATAGAAGAGAGGGTCTTTCGACACCAAAACAGCACCGGCTCCTGTCAAGCTTCTAATAGCTCAATAGTGGTTAAGCCGTAGGCAAGCCCCGTAGGACTCCACTATTAAGACCATAGCTCTCGACGGTGATGCCCCGTTAACTGCACAAAGGCAGGCGCACTGCAAGGCTGAAAAATCCCTATTCTACTTACTCACAGGCAATTAATAATACCAACCATTTGTAGCTAGCTTGAGGACCTCCCTTCTTGAGCAAGAAAAGAGAAACCTTGAGCTCTGATACCAATGTAACATTTAATGGTCTAAAATCTTATTTGTAGCGGAAATTAGCATGAACATAGTGGGCATTTCATTAGAATAGATTCCTAATGATAATTACAAGAGTGCTTGGGTGGAGAGAGCAACAAAAAGCATAACACCTAGTTAGATAGCATCGACAATACTTTCAAAAGAGAGAGCAATTAAACTATTGACAACAGTTGAGGACCGGATTTGCATGGAGCCGGTCCCCCCTCCAAAAGGCTTTGTATTATGGTTTCTCCCATCAAGAGAGACATTGTACAATACAATTCTTTGTGTTCCTTCAAGACTAGCTAGTGCAATGAAGATGGAAGCTTCATACACCAAGCAAAACACTTAATCAAACACAACTTGAATTATCCCCGTTCTCAGACCCAAGACCTCACACACCTTCGAAGATGGTGAGAGCTAGCAGGGTATGAGAGTAGATTGAGAGGAAAAAGAAGTATCTTACGAGAAAGAAGTACATCTCCTCACATAATCACTCATATTAGCATAGCTTAGCTTAGTAATTAGCTTGGTAGAGAAGATGAGCATGCATTGAAGCTTGGCTCTTGGTTGGATTTGCATCCACATGCCAAGAGAGTGTTGATGTAGGCTTCTATCTCACAAGCTTGGAGTAGGTGATGAGCTCTCCATTAAAGCTTGGGAGGAGATAGAGTGTTTTTCCTTCACACATGGTCAAGTGTGAGAGTGTGTGTGTGAATGCCAAGCAAAAATCAGCCCCCTCTCTCTCTTGGGCGAGCCCTAGCTGCTAAGTTAGGCTGGCTTTTGCCTCATTGGACCTCCCCAGGTCAAGCCAATAGGGATTAAGCAGCATAAGTGATAGCCTTCTGACATGTGTCCCCCTTTCCCCTTTTGTGAGAGCTTTAGGTAATTAAATAATTAAACTAAACTCTCATTGGACCCCTTTGCCTCCTGGCCAATAGGAATCAGGCAAGCCATGGGGCTCCTGAATGCTCATTGGACCCCTTGGGAGACTGCCCAATAGTCTTCTAGGACACTTAATTCTTATTGGTTTCTTTTATTAAATGTTTTTAAATTAATTAAACTAGATTTACTCTAGCTTAATTCTCATTGGTCCACTTCAAGGGTCTTCCAATAGGAATTGGGCACACCTTGTGGGCATCTGGCCTAGGGAGCTGACATGTGTCCCTCATTCCCTTTGTGTAAAGGGAGCATGTGTGTGTGTGTGTGGTTTTCTCTCTCATCCCCTAGCTTTGGGGCTCGCCCCCTCCCATGTAGGGATGCAGAAAGACTTTTTGGGCACACACACTAAGCATCCAATTTTCCCTAAGGTTGACCTTTGGACACAACCTTTGAATTTTGGAACCTTAGCATTTTGGAAGTCTTAATGGGCTGAACCTTAGGGTCTTTTTAGCCCGTTGTTTCACATGGCTCTTTTGCAGATGGCCCCCCCCTTTGGATCCCTATTTTCCCTCCTTTGGATCCCTACTGTGGCCGGTCTGCTAACTTAACCAATATTCTAGCTTTTTCTCCCTTGGCACTTCCCCACATTAAATGATCAGTTTAATATGAGAAAATCATTTAGGAGAATTAGATATTGATTATTATGACACTAGGCTGCCATGGTCTGCGTGCAAATCTTCTCTAAAGCACCCCATACATAACTTTCAACTTGTATTGCCCATAATCTCCATAGATTTCTAATAGCTATAGTGGAGATTCCTCTACTTGCTTGCTTGGGTAAAACTTTGAATGTCTCACAAGTTTTGAACTCCTCAGCCCGCATGAGAGATTTAAAGACTCTGCTCTAGCCAACTTGCACACAAGCAACTCGTGCTTGAAGAGAAAACTTCATCTCTTAAAAAAACTTGTTCCCCCCCCAGCTCCAAGCAACACTATTGCTCCCTCTCAGGCGTCGTGTTTTGCACTAGCCTATTCGCTCTCGTGAATTGTGTTTCTCCTTGACAAGTTGCCTGCCCCACCAACTCTCACCTTCCTCTATTCGCTCATTGTCTCGTCACCCACCATTTGCGATATTCCCTTAAGTTATCGCGAGATATTTCTACGAATTCTCTTCAATGATTTATATTCAAGAATTGTAGGCACGTAATTCTATTTTTCTTTACTAAAAGTCTCTATTAATGATGGGATTCCTTTCTATGGAAGTTGCTAGGTTAATAGCCAAACTTTGGAATTCCACAAGATTCCTTATAATGAATCTAATTGGATTTCATAGGCTTGTGTCGCATGGGATTTCAAATCGTCAGCTTTCACTACTTGCGCTTGTGCCCAACAACTCATGAAGTTGCATGAAGGCTGAGAGAGAGAGAGAGAGAGAGAGAGAGAGAGAGAGAGAGAGAGAGAGAGAGATGACGCCTCTCGGTTGCTTCCTTGCAGTCTGACAGGCCTAGACTGAATATGGTAAAAACTATCCTAATTGTTAGTCTCCAACAAAGTAAAAGTTAAAGATTTTTAAAAGATTTTGTGGGCAGTGGAATACATGTTTATTCCTCCTAATAAGGAATTTAAAAAAATTGGAGACTAGCAAAAAATGTACAAACTTTGGTAGATAGCAGCCTAAACAAGATTTTATCCATCTTGTACCGAAATTTTGAAGGAATCTTTAATTTTCATTACTGCGTAAAATTCTATCAAGTTCTTTTGTCAAGACAAGTTTGAAATATGACATAGATTCCTCAGAAATTCACCAAAGGTAGGCATTTTTGTGAGACCTTGAAGAGAGAGGGGGAAGCCTCATTGGGTTGGTACACAACCATGTAGTGTGACTACTTTTTAGTTATCGAGAAAGAGAGTGTAATTTTAATTTCATCCATTTTTTAAGCGGATTTTCTTCTTCAATCTAGTTTGGTTTTCTAGTTTTAAGCTAGTGATAATATCTTAAAGATTATTTTTTCAAAAATTTCTAGTATCCAATAGTGGTAGATACATCGAAACAAGTTGCATGATAGTCTTCATGTGGTATAGAGTGAATATGATAGGCCTAGACTAAATATGGTAAAAACTATCCTAATTGTTAGTCTTCATATGATAGGCCTAGATTGAATATGGTAAAAACTATCCTAATTGTTAGTCTCCAACAAAGTAAAAGTTAAAGATTTTTAAAAGATTTTGTGGGCAGTGGAATACATGTTTATTCCTCCTAATAAGGAATAAAACAAATTTGGAGACTAGTGCCCCGCAAAAAATGTACAAACTTTGGTAGACAGCAGCCCAAACAAGATTTTATCCATCTTGTACCGAAATTTTGAAGGAATCTTTAATTTTCATTATTGCGTAAAATTCTATCAAGTTCTTTTGTCAAGACAAGTTTGAAATATGACATAGACTCCTCAGAAATTCACCAAAGGTAGGCATTTTTGTGAGACCTTGAAGAGAGAGGGGGAAGCCTCATTGGGTTGGTACACAACCATGTAGTGTGACTACTTTTTAGTTCTCGAGAAAGAGAGTGTAATTTTAATTTCATCCATTTTTTAAGCGGATTTTCTTCTTCAATCTAGTTTGGTTTTCTAGTTTTAAGCTAGTGATAATATCTTAAAGATTATTTTTTCAAAAATTTCTAGTATCCAATAGTGGTAGATACATCGAAACAAGTTGCATGATAGTCTTCATGTGGTATAGAGTGAATATGATAGGCCTAGACTAAATATGGTAAAAACTATCCTAATTGTTAGTCTTCATATGATAGGCCTAGATTGAATATGGTAAAAACTATCCTAATTGTTAGTCTCCAACAAAGTAAAAGTTAAAGATTTTTAAAAGATTTTGTGGGCAGTGGAATACATGTTTATTCCTCCTAATAAGAAATAAAACAAAATTGGAGACTAGTGCCCCGCAAAAAATGTACAAACTTTGGTAGACAGCAGCCCAAACAAGATTTTATCCATCTTGTACCGAAATTTTGAAGGAATCTTTAATTTTCATTATTGCGTAAAATTCTATCAAGTTCTTTTGTCAAGACAAGTTTGAAATATGACATAGACTCCTCAGAAATTCACCAAAGGTAGGCATATTTGTGAAACCTTGAAGAGAGAGGGGGAAGCCTCATTAGGTTGGTACACAACCATGTAGTGTGACTACTTTTTAGTTATCGAGAAAGAGAGTGTAATTTTAATTTAATCCATTTTTTAAGCGGATTTTCTTCTTCAATCTAGTTTGGTTTTCTAGTTTTAAGCTAGTGATAATATCTTAAAGATTATTTTTTCGAAAATTTCTAGTATCCAATAGTGGTAGATACATCTAAACAAGTTGCATGATAGTCTTCATGTGGTATAGAGTGCATTTTGAGCCTTTGTATAGATATGGGATTGTCTCATTAGGCAGTTGAGCCTTGTAGGAGAGTCATAGGGAATGTATGTGATGTTTCTCACTATTCTGACCATCACAGCTCCACAAAAAATCAAGAAGAGAGAGTGGTGATCAAGGGTGTGCTTACACTTGGGCTAGCAAGATTTCCACCTCCATTTAGAGTGACCTATTGTCAGCTCATATGATAGAGTTTGAACAAAAGTCATCTAATTATAATAATGCACCTATCAGGCACCTCTAAGGCATATAATGTGTTACAACCATGGGTCCAGACCCTCAACATGGATAGAAGGGAGTATATCTCATCTAAAATTAGTGTTCAATTGCTTCAAGTGTCATGTCTTTATGGTGGGTCTCGCTCGGTTTTACCAATCGCTCGGTAAAGTTCGCTCGGCATATGGTAAGACTCCTCGTAAAGCACTCTTTGTGCTTGCTGAAGTAGACCATATTTAGCATAAATGTAGACCAAGGCAATGCCAAGCACAATTTTCTTTTTCAACCACCACTACCTACCAATACCATCCTAAATTTTATTGCCCTTATAAGCATCTTGTGTAGTGTCGCACGCAAGCAAAGACCCTATATGCTGAAAACAGCTTTCTAGGCTTGCCCCTGTTCATGTTCCATAATCAATCCAATCCAAGAGACGACGTCCTTGACAAGCAGCTCTTCATCCACTCTTTGTGCTTGTTGAGATGACCAAATTTGGCATGGCAGGAGCATTCATTATTGTTGTCTTTGCATGCAGGCTATAAAAAATACGATTGCAAATTTGCAGGCATCTGGCTCTGAAAAGCGATTATAACAGCAGAGATCTGAAAAGCTAGGCAACGAAAAGAGTTGGTCGTACGATTGTGGCAGCTAATCGAAAGTGGTTTACAAAAGGGACTGCCCTTTCAAACACACCCTGCGCACAGAGAGAGGGAGCGAGACAGGGGGTTTGCGTGCTCCGGCCTGCACAGAGAGAGAGAGAGAGAGAGAGAGAGAGAGAGAGAGAGAAAAGCGGCTTTGGAGGCCTCATTGGCGCTCCTCCGAGGATAGAGGATAGAGAAATGAAATGAAATGTTAACGTCTTCAAAAGGGCAAAATGACCTATGAGACCACAGCGTTACAATCTGGTGAATCTGATACAAAGTCAGCATAACAAAATGATAAAATAAAAGTACTTTGGCATCTTAAACTGATAGGTGTGAACTAAGCAGCTAGCTGTGATAGCTAAATCACAAGTCACAAGAAATCCAGCATCGGTCGTTGGCGGATCTCATCAATCTCCTCCATGGATAGTAGTCTGACCGGGCGTCGTGCAGGTCGAGCCAAAGTGATCTGAATCCTCTGATGTAGCCTCCGTCGGTGATGTGTAGTCCTTCGCAGTCATGGGCGTCTGGATCTCCCCAGCTCCGCCGCTCGATCGATCAGTGTGCCTCTTTTGTGAGGCGACAAGTTCTGTTGTGGTAGTAGCTCCTCTAGGTGTCCAGTGTCTGCTCTAAGGAAGTCTGTGATGTGTCTCTGAGACTAGCTAGCCTCTCCTCTCCTCAAGCTCTCTCTGTGTCTGCGTAGCTCGAGAAGAAACAAACCCAGGCATCTCCAATCCTCGTACCTCATGAATCTGGAGAGTCGTCCAAAGCCTCTCTGAACAAGCAGTGGAAGCAGCCTCGTATCTCATAGTAGACGGGGCAATGGTATGTGTAGTGTAACTCTGTCTCAGGCTCAATGTCACACAAGGTGCATATCATGGCCTCTGTTGGCACTCCATTGTATCTCCCAGTCTCGATCCACAGCTAGTGTGAAGATGTGCGTATCTGGTCAATAGCACACCGTATCCCATGAGACAAGTGGGTGTCCATGTATCTAGGCCTCGTCACAAAACCGTCCGCCGTAAGCTAGCGAAGATGCTCTCTGTAGAAAGCCATCTTCGTGTCCAGCTCATGTGTTGGTTGTACCCATGTTCTCTTGGTGTCTAGCTGAGTCAGGTTCTGGCGGATGAGCCTGGTGGTCTCGGACTGTGTAAGAGTCAAAGAGGGTGCATCCAGTGAGTATTGGAAGGGGTGCAATCTGTCTATACTAAACCCATGTTTCTAGAACCATGACATCATCTCCCCATACCAACATGTTGTGTCTCCCTGCCTGACTAACTATCGAGAGGACTCAAGTGCAAGGTGGGCGTATCTGTCTTTGGGAAGTTCCCAAAAGCGGTGTATGAAGGAAACAGATCCTCAACTACTAGTGGAGGGGCAACTAGCTCTGCTCGGATAATGGCACGTGGTAATGAAGCCTTGGCTCTAATGAGCCGCGAGATCATAGAGACCAGAGGCTTCTCCATGTCCCCCCATCGATCAGTGCGACATGTTCTCTCGTGATGATCCAATGAAGGGCCCCATATCTCAGCTCCATAGAGCAATACAGAAGCCACCAAAGTGTCAAAGAGCCAGAGCTTCGTCCAAGGCTCCTGAAACTGAACCTGTGACGACATCCTCTCCAGTCTCCCCAATGCTGAATGGGCTCTGGTCTCTAGTCTCTGCTGCTCTCCTCAAAGAAAATGCTGGTCCACTAAAAAAAAGTCCAAGGTAAGTGTAAGCATCTGTATATTCCACAGAGCTCATTTGGGGGATCATGGCATTGTACAGATCAGTGGTAGGGTATGCACGCACCTCAGAGGGTCTATCTACACCGGTTCACTCCACTATTGGAGTGAAGCAGGGTTGTCCGCTCTCTCCTGCTCTATTTGGTATGAATGTGAACGAGGTTTCTGACTTCATTGAGAGAGATGGTGATAGAGGTGCACCACTGGCAGGGACATGGATTCCGCTATTGTTATATGCTGATGATATTGTGTGGATCACCGACTCTCCGGAGGGGATGCAACATCACTTGGATGCTTTGCATATGTTTGCCCATGAAAGTGGCTTGTCTGTCAACCTTGGTAAAACCAAGGTCATGGTATTTAATACCACCCCATAGTGGATCAGGAGGTCAGTGCCCGCATTCACATATGGCCAGGATCCCATCTCCTATAATCTGCGCATCAATCTAGCTTTGGGTATTGTGTTAAATGCTTTGCGAAAGTCCACAAAGCTACAATAGATCCGTCTCCCATGGGATCTGCCCTCCTCGATGATGGCCCTGAGTGTCAAGATATGGTCAAGAATAGAAAAACCTCTCCCGCCTGCCCAACAGCACGCATGCTCCCTCTCTGCCCATCTACTCAGTTGTTGATCAAGAATGGATGCGAACAACCGTGACAATGTGTGTCCAATTATGATAGTGCAATAATTCCCAGGCTCCATAGGGTCTCCCGACTTGAAGATAGGTACAATCATAGATAGGCTCCAAGTATCAGGCAAGCCCTCACACATGGCACGGTTAAACATAACTGCTAGAAGCTCTGCTAGTAGATCTCTGGCATGCATGAAATGCTCAGCCACTAAGCCATCATGATCATATGCTCTCCCACTCCTCATCCTGTTCAATGGCCTTCTTCACCATCTCAGCGGGCGGTGAAAAAAGCACATGTGTGTGGGCATGGATCGGGGGGGTCGGGAAGGGTGTGCTGTCTAGAAACTATGTACAAAGATGATGCGTACTAACCCCAGGTCTCTGTAGAGGTAATGGCGGGGGGGGGGGACACTTCTCATGAAAGAGCCGCCATGCCTCACGTGAGTCCTAACTCAAGAATAGCTGGTATAGATCCTGCTCTAGTCAAGCCAAAATGCCCTCTTCTTCCACCGCACTAGCGTCGAAAGTCAATATGTGACTGTCTGTGAGTGATGTCCCCTAAAAGCACTTCCCTCTGAAGTCTAGCTCTAGTCTGACGGCATTCCTCATTATACCAGCTTTTCTAAGTCATGCTCCCAGAACGACATCTCTGCTCAGGCTGTGTGTGTGGGTATGCCTCTACTACAGCATCGTGTAATGTCTGTGTCAGTATAGTAGAAAGCTCCTCCAAAGTTCGCTTCGGCTCCTCAGTGGATAGGGGTCTATACATCCCGTCTATGTATACAGAATATGTAACCCGCGTGAAGGTGTAGCGAGTAGGGGCTGCTACCCGTGGAATGTGTGCTACATTGAATTGGAAAGAGATGGTCGGCGACACAATAGCATGATCCACTGCCACCCCAACAGGTCTAGGCCCAACTGTGAGATCATGTATACTAGATATGACGCTCGACTGTGCCATGATAATCCACCGTGTTGGCTCCATGTCTGTGTGCAAAGCATGTGAAGCCTCCCACAGCGGGAAATCTTTGTACGCCATTCAAGATGGCCAATCCATGTGTCGTCCATACTCAGTATGTTCCCCATCCTCTGATATTCTGGAAAGGCCCATCTCTGCAATATCCAGCTCTCTCACCATCTCCTCTGAGGTATTATAAAATATCGTCTAATGATGGGCAATCCTAGCATTGAAGTCCCCTAGAATGATAATGTCGCTATCTCTAGAGAATTCCCATATGTTAGTATCCAAAATAGAGAAGGGGGATTGTCCTCTGGGTCTCCCAGTCTCTGATGGGGAGGAGTTGGGAGCACAAGGGAAGAAGAATACGCACGCACACACTCACACACACACCACCATAGCCACACACAGGTTGAAGGGAGAGAGCCAACGTACTGTATGCCCCCTTTCTTTCTTCTCTTATCTTATGCACTAAGGCACAATATACATTCTACTTAGTGTTAGTGGCTCACACAAGTGTATAACTGTACACTTAGGGTTAGTGGCAGTTAGTAATGGGCGGTCGGCCACATGGCCATTAAACCTAACATTCTCCCACTTGATGGCCAATGTGGGAGACTATAAAAATGGAAGAGCACCACTCTTCACCTATTGGAGGCTCGCCATAGCATAGGCAATCTCCCACAAAATCTAATCCGGAGAGAGAGAGCATGACCCGGCTAGGGCTTGGAGGCATCACACAAAGAATGTGCGAGAGCGTCATCGGATGCAAAGGTTGAGAGGATTCAAGAGTGTGCATCCTCCAATGCAAATAGAAATCATCCCCAAACAACTAATGCTAATCGCACATAAAGCATCAATTCAAGCAATCATTTACACACATCAAGCAACGAAGTGAAACACACTAATCTTGGAGTCTCTCAAGCACAACCCTAATTACATGCATTGACGATTAAGCACACAAGATCACATTCAAGTCGGCCACCCCAACCATGCCAATCATGGTGTCCAAATCAAGGCCAAATCAAGGCTTCCTAAACCTACACACACACAAGCATACCATTAGAGGACAACTCTAATCCCTCAATCACGAGTACGCCCACTCCGTTTAATCGAGAGAGTTAGATAAGGACACTAATCGGAGTAGCTTAGCATAAGTAAGAGTTAGATTAGAGAAGATCAACACTTCAAAACAATGAAGGAAAGTAGAGAAACATGATTGACAACATAATGAAGACTAGAGTAATTAAGAGAGGATTACACTAATTACATATGATTAGCACTAGCCTTCTAAGCATGGGCATTAATCTCAAAGGCTAGGCCATCAAGACCTCCTCTAGGGAGAGAGTTCTCAAAAGGATCACTCAAGAATGACCTCTCATTAAACATAGGGCTCTTTTATAGCTTTGGGCCTCAAACCCTTCAACTATGGGATAAAGTGAGCTCTCTAGCCTAGACTCATACAACTTTGGAACTCCAAAATGAGCCCAAGCCCTATACAATGAAAAGTAAATATTGTGCACTATAGCACATCCACAGCTTGGTGCATAATTGGTGTAGCCGTTAGCCGCTGCTAACTCTCCCCCCTTCCTAATTTGGCGCACGTCCTCGTGTGCCGGTGAAGCAAGACACGGTGACATGTTAGAAAGAAAGTCCAAGGAAGAAATGTTGAGCTGCAAAACATAAGAACAAGTAATGAGCATCAAAGGCCACCAAAAATGAATAAAAGATGAAGCATAAATGAACAATCATGCAAAGTGATTTTTTGCTTCTAAAAGATGGGTCAATCATAGTCAAAAACTAGACAACATAAAGCAAAAAAATACTCAAACTATTGTGAAGATTAAACCACTTGAAATTTCAATTTTATGCATGAAACACAAGCAATCAATTATGACCCTAGGCTAATGCAAGTTCATAAACCTACTAGCCTAAAAACTATGTGAACAATCTTAATAAATCATTCAAGTCTATCATGTCTACAGGCTATAAAAAAGCTCCTAATCTATTAGTACATTGTCAAAGTTTTTGAAGCTCATGGAAGTTTTGATTTAGTCATTCATTGAAAAATTAAAGCACAATCACAAGGCTACCACCCCAAGGCAAGTCTAGGTGCGACTCTCAGCTCATTGAACCCTCAAGAAGGTGTTCCAAAAGCCTACTAGCTTACCAAGGCGACGGCTAACCCCTATCAGCCCAGGGCATCGGTTTAGGGCCTTGACCAAGCTAGCCAAGGTGATTCCCCTTGCCTGCCAAGTGCCAATAAGGCACTAGGCCTCACAAAGACACATCATAACATAGAATTTTTATTTTCGTGTGCCTTAGTAGCATTTTTGCTACCTTTTTGGACACTTCTTTGCTTCATGGTTCATTTTTTAGCACATTTTTATTGCTTCTTTTATGAGATGTTTATGGCAATTGGACTAAAAAAGATTAAAGCCTAATCATAGCCCTAGGTCATGACAAAAATGAATGGAATATTAAGACTTATCACTATGAATCTAGAACTAGCAAGAAATGAACCTACATTAACCTAAGGTCAAGGCCAATTACCTATGATTAACATACATAAAACCTTATTTTTTTATGAGTTTAATTTTCACAAAGCACAGTGTTGAAACTTTAAACTGCTTAGTCTTTCTAACATGAAAAAACCATAGCTTAGAAGCAAAATTTCACTTAAACCAAGCAAGAGAATGGAGAGATGAACAAAGAGCCAACTCATGGAAGGATTACACCTATTCATGCTCTTTGAGCATCCGTGAGCAAGCATCCTTTGTGTAGAGAAGCCTCTTGATCTTTTTATTTGCAAAGGAAGAAGCTGATTTGAAGCTAAGTGTAAACACAAGCTACAAAAGAGGGAAAAACCCAAGGGAAAAAAAATGCCTTTGGTTATGCACATGATGCTCTAATGTAGCAAATTTATGCATACATAACAACCATGAGAGAGATAAAATGCTTCCACATAAGCAAATTTTGCAATTTTTACCATCTCTCATGCATGATTCAAAAGTCGATTAATTTCTAGCTCAATGAGATATGGAATTTAAACAAGACAAGAGCTGAAACTAATGCAACTTTTGAATGAAGTGAAGTGGCCCTCAATAGCCAAATTTTACAATTTAAGCTTTTCAAAAAGCTGGCTAACAACTAGCTCAATAAATTTTACAATTTTAGAGCACACGCTATGAGCTAGAGATGACTGCAACTTGATGAAATGAAAGTGAGTGGCTCTCGATAGCCACATTTGTACTTTAAAAGCTCAAAAAGTTGGCTAAACACTAGCTCAAATGAATAGACCAAGCTATGAGCTAGCATTACAACTTTAATCCACACATTTGGAATGGCTCTAATTAGCCAAATTTTGCAATATTGCATTGATAACCCATTCTTGGATCATTTGAAATCACACACCTGCCACACAACCCTTCAAAACAACTCAAATGTTAGTGCTTTGCAATCATATGATTATTTAACACGAGCACTAAAAATGTCATATTCAATCACAAGCCCAAAAGTTTTACTGCCCTCTCATGGTCATTCAAGAAGCCCAATTAGTGCTATGAAATGATTTTTTATTCAATTTAAGCACTAAAAGAGTATCGAGCAGTGCCAAGCCCAAGTTGAATGCACACTCTTTGACCAAGCATCAGTTTTTTATCCAATGTAGCTCCCAAGCCCCATGCATGTCACAAGGAATTTTTTTCATTTAGTGCAATGATAACTTCACTCAATTCAAGCACTACCATGCACAAGACAAAATTTTGGTGCGATGAAAGTTCATATGTGCATAGAAGTGCTAACACAATTAGAGCATACATGAAGAAAATGCACGACTCTTGAATAGCCAAATTTTGCAATCTATAGCAACGGGAATGTCTCGTATGCCTAGTGAATTTCGATATCATCGTCGTCAAACCTCAAGCATCAAAGCAATTCACGAGTCTCCATTTTTTAATGTCATTAATGCAATATTGTTCCTACAACCCATGAATGTTGTCACAAAAGAATGCTTCAATTTGAAACAAGCTCTCGGAGCTACCCACGAACTTAAGGTGAGAGTGGGGGTGGGAACACATTATTCTTTTAATTTTTAATTTTTACATTTAAAAAAACGTTTTAAAAAAACTCAGTGAGCGATGGCTGCAGCTACGCGGGGTCGACAGGGAGAGTGTGGGAGAGAGGAGTGTGTGTGTGTGTGTTTGTGTGTGTACGAGTGTGTGTGTGCGCGCGCTGTGCTCTGTGCAAAGCTGCGAGCCCACAAGCATTGTGTGTGTCTGATAGTGTGTGTTGTCGTGTACTGTGGCCAGCACATTGGTGGGGTCGGATCTAAGTTAGCAGCAGCGCGTTGGCAGGGCACGTGGGCACAAATTCCGAGCAGGCAGGGCATGGGCAGGGGGGTCAACAAGAACGTCAACAACGGCTGGTATAGCCGTGCGTTTAATAGATCCAATGAGGTGTGTGTGTGTGTTGCGCCATCTGTGGCGGGAACTCAGCAAGAGCTGCGGATTCAAGCTCAGTTTGTGGGTGGGGACACTGGCCATTGGGTAGGTGGAGTCTCATGCTAGCAAAAGAGGCGAAGTGCCCAGGGGAATTCCACTGTTTGTGCGCAGCCAGATATTGGCAAAAACGAGTGTGTGTGTGTGTGTGTGTGTTGTAGTTTGCAGGCCCGAAAAGGTAGGAGTGTGTGTGATGGTGTGGGCCAAGCCAGGCAGGCCAAGGCGGGGTAGCGAGCAAGTCTACAGCGCAAATCCATGCAGCGGGTTTGGAATTGGGAGTGTGTGTGTGTTTGCAACCTGACCTTGCGTGTGTGTTAGTGAGAGAGAGAGAGAGAGTTCTGGAGAAAATATCGGCAGCAGATCAGGCCGAGTTGCGACGTGTGTGTGTGTGTGTGTGTGTGTGTGTGTGTGTGTGTGTGTGTGTGTGTGTGTGTGTGTGTGTGTGTGTGTGTGTGTGTGTGTGTGTGTGTGTGTGTGTGTGTGAGGCTTGATGCGCCACTGGGTAGCAAGCCTTTGCTTGGCTTCTTGTGGAAAAAGGGTGTGTGTGAGTGTGTGAGTTTTGGCCTTATCAACACAATGAAGGGTCAGGGTCGTCAGCCAGCAAATAATAACATTTGAAATTATAGTGTTTTTGAAAATTTGCTTAAGGGCATGGTCCCATTAGAAAAAGTTTTTGAGGGTTTTGCAAACAACCATGGTCAACAAGTGTGTGAGAAAGGATATTTGCATGATATTGTAGTGGAGGTAAAGACAGGAGATGATTTGGGGATGCACCAATTAACAAAAAAATCTTACGATAATTATACTTTATGCAAACATTGTCGAAGTCAATCCCCTTTGTGTTTCATTTCTCATTTCATCTTACAATCAATTAAGCAATATACATGCCCGGGCGAAGCCACCACAATGTTGGAGGCTCGCCATAGCATAGGCAATCTCCCACAAAATCTATCAATCCGGAGAGAGAGAGAGAGAGAGAGCATGACCCGGCTAGGGCTTGGAGGCATCACACAAAGAATGTGCGAGAGTGTCATCGGATGCAAAGATTGAGAGGATTCAAGAGGGTGCATCCTCCAATGCAAATAGAAATCATCCCCAAACAACTAATGCTAATCGCACATCAAGCATCAATTCAAGCAATCATCTACACACATCAAGCAACGAAGTGAAACACACTAATCTTGGAGTCTCTCAAGCACAACCCTAATTACATGCATTGACGATTAAGAACACAAGATCACATTCAAATCGGCCACCCCAACCATGTCAATCATGGTGTCCAAATCAACTCACACATAATCAAATTAAGCTCAAGGCTTCCTAAACCTACACACACACAAGCACACCATTAGAGGACAACTCTAATCCCTCAATTCACGAGTACGCCCACTCCGCTTAATCGAGAGAGTTAGACAAGGACACTAATCGGAGTAGCTTAGCATAAGTAAGAGTTAGATTAGAGAAGATCAACACTTCAAAACAATGAAGGAAAGTAGAGAAACATGATTGACAACATAATGAAGACTAGAGTAATTAAGAGAGGATAACATTAATTACATGTGATTAGCACTAGCCTTCTAAGCATGGGCATTAAGCTCAAAAGCTAGGCCATCAAGACCTCCTCTAGGGAGAGAGTTCTCAAAAGGACCACTCAAGAATGACCTCTTATTAAGCATAGGGCTCTTTTATAGCTTTGGGCCTCAAACCCTTCAACTATGGGATAAAGTGAGCTCTCTAGCCTAGACTCATACAACTTTGGAACTCCAAAATGAGCCCAAGCCCTATACAATGAAAAGTAAATATTGTGCACTATGGCACATCCACAGCTTGGTGCATAATTGGTGTAGCCGTTAGCCGCTGCTAACATCACACAATGCCCATCAACTCACGACAGTGTTGAAACTGATGGCTGGAGAGACTCTTAGTGAGTGCATCCGCTATGTTCTCTGACGTAGGAATCTTCACTAAATCAAGGCTCTTGTTTGCCAGGCATTCACGACTGAAGTGATAGCGCACATCAATGTGTTTCGTTCTGGAGTGAAACAGTGGATTGTTAGCCAAGGCAATAGCACTTTGACTGTCACAATGAAAAACTGGTGTACACTGCTCCAATCCAAGATCTTTCACTAGGCGAGCAAGCCAAATAGCTTCTTTGTATGCTTCACTCAATGCAACATACTCTGCCTCCTCCAAGAAATAGCAGAACCATCAATTGTGTAAATCCAACCTATTGTTGATTTACGACTGTCAACATAGCCAGCATAGTCACTGTCTACAAATCCCTGAATGGATGACTCTCCACGACCATAGCATAACTGTCTATCTGCAGTGCCACTCAAGTATCTGAGAATCGACTTGACAGCATCCCAATGCTTTTTACCAGGGTTAGACATAAATCTGCTGACAACTCCCACTGTATGTGCAATGTCAGGTCTTGTAGCCACCATGGCATACATGAGACTACCACAAGCTGAAGCATAAGGAATTTTAGCCATCGCAGCTTTTTTCTCATCAGATTTGGGACAATCCTTCTTGCTAAGTTTCAAATATGCAGGCAATGGAGTATTCAAGGCCTTCCCCTTCTGCATGTTGAAACAATCAAGAACCTTGTGCACATACTCTTTTTGAGAAAGGTACAACAACCTCTTCTTACGATCACGAGTAATGTGCATACCCAAAATGTGATTGGCTTCACCCAAATCTTTCATGTCGAATTGACTTTTCAACTTGGTTTTCAAGTCAGCAATGTCCTTCTTAGAATGACCAGCAATAAGCATGTCATCTACATAAAGGATAAGCATAATAAGTTGTCCATTTGGTTGTCTTTTCATGTAAAGACATGGATCCTCATTACTGCGCTTATACCCTAGGAAACGCATAAATGCATCAAACTTTTGATACCATTGTCTGGACGATTGCTTCAAGCCATAGAGACTCTTCAGAAGCTTACAGACCAAATGTTCCTTGCCCTTGAGCACAAACCCTTCAGGTTGCTGCATATAAATCTCTTCCTTAAGATCACCATGTAAGAAAGCTGTAATGACATCCATTTGATCAAGCTCCATATCTTCAGTGGCAACCAAAGCAAGCAACATTCTTAGTGTCGTCATCTTGACCACTGGAGAAAAGATTTCCTGGAAATCTACACCATATTCTTGCTTGAAACCTTTGGCCACTAAACGAGCTTTGTAATTCTCAACATTGGATGCAATCTTCTTCTTGTGAACCCATTTACAAGGCAAAGCTTTCCTACATTTTGGCAGTGGAACAAGTTCCCATGTTTTGTTCTTTACAATACTGGATAGCTCCCTCTTCATAGCATTTTCCCAATGAACCTTATCATTGGCTAGCATAGCCTCTTTGTAACAAGAAGGCTCACCACTATGTGGCAGCAACACAAAGTCCATGCCTGGAACAAACCGTTCTGGCAGATGTGAGACTCTTTGAGATTTCCTCGGTTGATCAGAGCTTGTACTAGCCTGTGTAGTAATTGGCTCAGGAGTTATCTGTGCAGCAGGTGATACATCGGAAAACGTCACTTTTCAAAATTCAACCTCTTTCGTTGGCTGCCTATGCATCTTGGTCTCATTGAAGACAACATCACTGCTACTACGGGTTACTGATCGACTTTCCGGATCCCATAAACGATAGCCAAATTGACCACCTACACCATAGCCAATAAATATGCATTTCCTGGACTTAGGGTCAAGCTTAGCAGCCAAATGTACGGAGTTTTTCATAAGACAACTTATGTCCTGACCATAACTCCAAAGGTACACGAAACTGTAATGAAGCATGTGGTGATCTATTGATCAAATACACAGCAGTGTATAATGCTTCAACCCAAAACGCTTGCAGTAAATTAGCTTGTGATAGCATAGACATAATTCTCTCTTGGATGGTCCTATTCATTCGTTCGGCAACACCATTTTGTGCAGGGGTATAAGGAGCTGTAAACGCGCGCTTAATTCCCCTACTTGAACAGAAGTCTGCAAACTCTTTGGAGACATATTCTCCACCATTGTCTGAGCATAAAGCTTTCAACTTATGTTCAGACTGAGTTTCCACACTATATAAGAACTTTTTGAAACAAGAAAAAGTCTCATCTTTAGACTTCATGGCATAAACCCAAACATGTCGTGTTGCATCGTCAATGAACGTAACATAATAAGACACGCCACCATGGGATTTATAAAGCATAGGCCCACATAAATCACTATGCACAAGCTCTAAGGGCTTTCTTTCTTTGTCAAAAGACTGTGTACAATGTGTTCGTGTTTGCTTACCATATTCACAGTGTTCACAAAAGGGAAAATCGAAAAATGATAAAGACGGTAAGTAGCCCAAACGAGAAAGAGTTTCCATTCCCTTCTTTGGCATATGACCTAACCGGCTATGCCACAAAGCAACAGTTGGCAGCTTGGTTACAGAAAGAACACTGTTCTTGTCAGATACATAAAGAGGATAAAGTGTATCAACTTTAGAACCATGGGCTAAAATAAGATGACCTTTCGCAATACGCAAAGACTGTTGATGAGAAGTGACTTTGTAACCCGAGTCATCAAGACGTCCAACCGAAATCAAATTTTGTGTCAAAGCTGGAACACGACGCACATTATGTATGGTAAACCTCACCCCATTTGCCATAACCATAGCAATATCACCTATGCCCACAATGTCACAAGAGTAGTTGTCACCTAGTGTAACAGTGCCAATGGTTTCCTCATATGTAGTAAACCAATGCCTATGAGGTGTGACATGCAACGAAGCGCCCGAATCAAGAATCCATGTATGGGACACTTCACCACTAACAAGTAGCTCTGTTGGCATAGAACTCTGCAAAGATAGAGTTTCTTGTGCATCATAAAATGCATCATTATTTTCGGTCAACATATTGATGTCTTGTGCATCACAATCATCTTGCACTATGTTCAGTTCTTCAATCTTAACCGAATTCTTTGGTTTCTCCTCTTTATCATCATTGTCTTTGTCTTTGCCTTTACCTTTGTCACGCTTCCAAGCATAACAATCCTTCTTTATGTGACCAAACTTATCACAATAATGGCATTGAACATTGTGACGGCCAGGAAACTTTGATCTACCCTTTGAAGCACTAGACAAAAGATGGCTCCACAAAAGCATACAATGGTAGTATCCACAAAGACGTACAAGTCTGTCAAGACGCTCAAACAGGCGTCAAAAGCATGTGCCTACAACTAAACATCCCTGCGGAGAGTCAATCCGCTCTCAAAAGAGCTCAAACACTGTCAAAAGTGTCGACATATGCATGTACGCATAAACAACTGCTCCCACTGGAACCATAATATCGCAAGCACTGAAACCTGTAGCCTGTACTTGTACCTGTACCTGTGTGTATGAGGCCACCCCGAAAGAGGCTACACACTCCCGAATGAGCCGTGGGCTCTCGTAGATGGAAGAGACTGCAACAATGGTACCTGTAAAACTGGCTATGGAAGCACTGCAGCACAAACTACCACAAGAGGGCTGAAAAGTTAAGCTCATGAACCATAGCTCAAATGGGGTTTCTGGTGGCTCGAATGGCTCCGAAAGAAGGGTAAAACTGCAGGACACCTGTTGGAAACGCTCTCGGGAAGCTGAACTTGCCAATGGCAAAATCGAAACCCTGTTTGCACTCTTGAAAGTGCGTGCTCGTGCGGAAACGATTTCGAGAATGAAACCGCTCTGATACCAGATAATGGGGAGGAGCTAGGAGCACAACGGAAGAAGAATACGCACGCACACACTCACACACACACCACCATAGCCACACACAGGTTGAAAGGGAAGAGCCAACGTACTGTATGCCCCCTTTCTTTCTTCTCTTATCTTATGCACTAAGGCACAATATACATTGTGCTTAATGTTAGTGGCTCACACAAGTGTATAGCTATACACTTAGGGTTAGTGGCAGTTAGTAATGGGCGGTCGGCCACATGGCCATTAAACCTAACAGTCTCTGCTCTCAATCTCACCTAGCTTGTTCGTCCCTACGAGCTATATGTATCAATGGCTGTAACTCCTCTTTGAATAACACTGCCACTCGTCCTGAGCGCTGCCCTCTGTGCTCTAATCGTGTCTCCTGTCTACAAACGGTCTCCCATCTGTAACCACTAATGTGAGGAGGCATAGACTGCCAAGGAGCGTGATGCGTCTCAGAGTAGAAAATGATGTCTCTCTCGGTAAAACTCTCCTCAAAAGCACCCACATCAAGACGCATAGATCCATTACAATTCCAGGTAGCAACTTTGAGTGTGGTCCCATAGGCCTCACACTGTCATGTGGGGCGTGGCTCCAATATCACCACTCTTCCATCTCGGTAAAAAACGATCTTACCTTTTTCCCTTGCCGCTCTAATCTCTGGCATTACTTCCTGCATGTGGGCAACATGTGAGAGGGTAAGGTCATCCCCAAGAAGGATGCCCGTCTTCTTAAGAGTTGGTCTTTTGGTTGCAATTCTCCCTCTTCAAGTGTGTTTTGCGATCGTGCCTCAACGAGCTCCTTCTTGAGTGACGCAATCTCTTCGTCTTGGGCTGTCATCCGATCTCCCATTGCCGCCGCGATCTTGCTTTCTTGGACTCAAACACGATCTTCGATCATTTTTATTGTCCCTAATAGATGGCGGTTGATCTTGTTAATGATCTTGTTAATGGTTTCAGTCATTTCTTCTTTGCACTTTTGAACTGCATCTTCTAAGAGGTCTGCCTTATCATTTTGCTTCCTCATGTTTGACGATGCCAAAAACGAGAAAAAAATGACACACACAAGTGCTTCCACATTATGCATACATGTTCCACACTAAGCATACATGGCACATTTCTTACAATTTCTGCAAAATACGACCCGTTTTATGTAATTTCTACAATTTTCTACCAATACTGCAATTTTTGAATTTTTGCAGGTACTGAATTTCCTAAATTCTGTAATTTTTTGAAAAAAAGACAAAATTTCGAAGGCCTGCGATTTCTAATTTTTGGCGGACTGTTTGTTGTTGCTGGACTGTCTGTTGCTGCTGGTGGAAGGGTGGGGAGGAGAGCAGGGCTGCAAGAGGGTTCAGCACAAGGCAAGGGCCGAGGGGGAGGGCTACAGGGGGCAACGCAAGTGGGGGAGAGGGTTGTCTATGTGGACAACGTGCAGTTATCACAGGAGGGTTGCATGCAAGTACAGTAGCGAGTCAACACGCAGCTTCTTCAACAAGAGGGCAACACGCACATGGGGAGCGAGGCTACAAGGGAAGCGCGAGGGAGGGCAAGGCTGCAGGGGCAGTGCGAGGGAGGCACTATGAGAGAGAGAGAGAGAGAGAGAGAGAGAAGAAACATGAGACCTTTGCACTAGTCCTATAGTCCTATAAAACAACAACCACATTTGTGGCTTTAAGAGGCCTTTGTAAAAAATAATTCAATAGCTATCTAAACAAAAAAAAACCTCTCATAGAAATACGCTCAACACATAGTACGAGTTGATTAAAAAATATTGAGAAAATAAATCAAGGGTTGAAGTTGTCTTTGCAAGGCCATCCTTACTTAAAGGTCTATCAGACGAGAAGAGAGAGAAGAAGAAGAAGAAGAAGAAGAAGAAGAAGAAGAGAATTTTAATGTCGTAAAAGAAAGAGAGAGAGAGAGAGAGAGAGAGAATTACAGAGAGTTCCTTCAATAGTAACTCCAGAAATTGGCACAACCACAAACCAGACCTTTTGAACTTCATATGCTAACAAGTTCTCGCTTAATTAAACCCCATCAAAAACCTTCTTTGTACTGTTTCTTGAAACAACGTTTGAATGTTTGGAAACGAGACTGGGATCGTGAATATGTCAATTGGACATTTTCAAGAGCGTCATCATTTTCAAATTCAAAGTCCATCGAAAGGTTTGTACACAAAGAACAACACCACCTCGGGAGGTAGGAGGAGGATGGAGGAGCTGCCATTCAATAGAGAGCCGCAAACTGTACTTTCTTTGCATACTCTTCCGAAACATAGGACTCCACTTTGAACTTGGGTGATCTTGTGCCACGCTTGGGCCCGTATGGAGTTGATGCTAAATATTTGATACCAATCACTGTTGCTAAGCCTGCATCGACAAAAGAAAAGGACTTGGCTCAATGGGAATCGGCTTAGCTTAGACTTCAAAGCTTGCCACGATATTTCAAATAGAAAGTTTCAGAAGCTACTACAGCACTTTCTTTGTAAAAAATCACATGTAGCATGTACAGTCACCTATAGGCCTCTTTCAATTACTGGCTCAAAACACTGAAATTAGCTGGGTTATAACGTTCCCAGACCTGAAAAGATTGTTGTATAGGCAAAAAAGGGCAGACAAGGTGCTAGATGCCGTCGCATTTTTTCCAGGTCACAATAACAAAACATTTCTTTTGCCAATTTAACTTTGCCTGGAGGTTGTTGATGAGTAGTAAGATAATTAGCCAGAGACTTCTAAATGATAACTAATGGTATTTTAAGGTTGCGTAATGCACCAGAGCCCCTTCCCAAGGCTAAATAAGTGGTCCCCATGTCTTATCTGAGCATGGGCTTAGCTAAATTTGGTTGACTGTTTTAATCATCTCATCTGTTGTCGAATCAACAAACACAGAAAACTATACTTCGTTGCATATTACTGTCAAACTGCTACCTCCTCATCACCATTTTTAACAGGTAGCAACCAAGAACAGTTGATGTGACAAGTGGCGTGTTCTGATACAGAAGAAGAGAAACTTGAAACACACTAGCAGGTTGACAATCCTTCGAGACGAAATCATATGTATCGCCACATGTTACCCTAAACATTCCAGGAGTACAATCCATAACTGGCTACCCACTAGGACTTAATAATCCATAACTGGCTACCCACTAGGACTTAATGGAAAAAGAAAGCGCTGATTGTACAGCATACTGAGGAAAACTAAAATTGAAGTGGAAAAACAAACAAGAACAGAAAGCATACTCTTATGCACACGCCCCTTTAAGAAGCGTTCACCCCTCCACCATTGAAGTGGCCTTGATCTTATTCTGGTGCTACGCCTATGTCCTTCCTCCCAAGTGGTACCAGCACCTATCAACTCAGTGAGACATGTTATAACACGAACCTTTAGTACTTTGTAAACCTTCAGATTGGTAGGAAGTTCAATAAATGTACCATGTAACAAAAAAACTGAAAGTGAGACTGAAAGCAGATGTTAATACTCGTAAACCCAGCACTAGTACTGATAGAAAAGGTTACACAAGAAAAACTTCATGGCATACTCCGCTTATGTTGCCAGCAACAGTAGACACCAAGCATCAGATCAAGAAATCATCCAACCTTCAAGGCTGTTTCTTCGAATGTCGACATGCATTTTCCTCTTCGTAGTGACCTTAGGAGGCTTCACTGCAATCTGTTCAAAGCAGTTCGTTGCCTCTGAAAAAACTGGTGGTTCTGAAAGTATTGCTTTTGTTGACTCTACATTTTCTCCCTATCACCAAAACTGCCCAGTAAGTGCAAACCAAAGCAAGAAATGAAATCACTACATTCCCTCAGAATTAGCTGACAAGAAACTGGTGTCCTCTTGTGGTAATTGGACCCAAGGTCTAGCAGAAAGACATGCACAAGCACAATGTGCAATCAAAATCACCTCTGAGAAAACTGGTGGTTCTGAAAGTAATTCTTTTGCTGGCTCTACGTTTTCTCCCTGTCACCAAAAATGCCCAGTAAGTGCAAACCAAAGCAAGAAATAAACTCACTACATTCCCTCAGAATTAGTTGACAAGAGACTGGTCTCCTCTTGTGGTAACTGGCCCAAGGTTTTGCAGATAGACATGCACAAGCACGATGTGCAATCAAAATCACCTCAGCTGAAGTTGTATTCTGAGTCAAGTGAGCAGGCAAATCCACATCTAAAGCTGCAAGATCAATGGAGTCATCAAAATCAAGTCTCCGTTTGCTCATATCTTCCACTACAGTTTCCTTTTTCAACCCAAATGCTGCAAGCGGATTTGATGGTGGGGTTGGGGAGGTAAAGGGGGTCCTTTTCATTGCCAAGTTTCTGTTGTATGGTGTTGCCTTCATCTCAGACACACTTGCAACATCATTGTTTTCTACCACCACTCTATCCAGATTAAGAGATGCCAGATTATTCACAAAATCTGAAACAATTTTAGGTTTATCAATGTCCACCATTTCAGAAGCTTGATTGCATTCAGGCACCTCCCCTTTCAAAGCAGTACTATCTGGCGCACCATCATCAAATTGGCCATTCTCAGTTACATTTAATGCTGGAGATTTTCCATCTGACAGAATGTCAAGATCGTCGAGCTGATCTCTCACTTGATCCAGGTGGGTAATTTCCATGTCTTTTGCAGTTGCATTTATACAACTTGACAGTTGAGATCCATGGGTTTGCGCTTTTTCATCTTTCTGCTTAATTGTTTCATTCAGTATCCTGAACTCTGGGTTAGAAAGAAATGTGAAGGAAGACTCTTCTGTTGCATCGTCTTCTTCTTCAAGTCGCTCTTGATCCAGTGACTGAACCTGCTCAGCACATGATGGAAGCTCCACAGCAAAGCGCTTTAAACGAGTTGTTGTCCTGCACGTGTCACAACACTGTGCTAAGAAACTTAACCAGAACAAGCAAATCCACGGATATCCTTTTACTCACCTTTGACTATTTTTGCGCCTCACCCCTAGCCTTCGCAAGCTTGTAGTGCCACTTCCTTCCTTCTGCTCACATCTTCCCCTCAGTTTATTCATAATAGCTTCCGAAGCTGTAGTGATAAAATGAAAATTCAGCTATTTGCGAAAAGCACAAGCATCAATAAGATATTCAAACAAGCCATGTGTAGGGTAGAGGGCCAACATAGAGACACTTAAAATGTAGGGGCCAATAGAAGAAAATTCAACTCTTAGTGCTCCAATCTTTCATAACAAGTAATGATTTTGATGAAATTGACATGAAAAGAAAACACTTACCAAACTTTGAACATATCCAATGCTTACCCCATCATGAATCCTCAACATTTTGAAAATAATGTAGAGCTAATTAAAGATCGTCCTTGTTACCCCTTTTACTTCTACATTAATAAGAGCTAATTAAAGAATCCTTGTCCTGTCCACCTAAAGGCCCCTTTACCTTACTAGAAAATTCTACGTGTGTTTACTCAAAATGCACCTTGTGAAGGAACTCCGACTCACTAAAGAAAGTGTCTCATTGCAGCATGTTTTTGTAACTAAAGATGTCAATCAGTAAGAAAGGACGTTTACCATCTCGCTCATCAGCAGCTTCCCAAAATGCATGCACATCTTGTGGCTTCTCACATTTCCCAAGTGCATTGTTGTTGAGTATTGATCCGAAGCTTCTGCAAATAAAGTAGCAGTTCAGCATCATAAGAAGATGTTATGTAATTGACATTAATTATTACCTAAGAATTTGGAATTTCTGAAGACTCAAGTGGCTGTCCCAAAACATAAATATTCAGCTTCAACATCTTTTTTCACCTTAGATCCACCACAAAAGGTTTCCGATGCGTAGTAACTCTGGAGCTTCGTTCACGTCTTGACAGTTTCTTTCTTTGTGGAGGGTTATTTGGGGAAACATTTTCCTTTTCGTTAGCATGATCCGCTTGGATCCGCAAGGAAGGAGTCTTTTTCATCCCTTCATTTGCTTTGTCATCCCCTTGCGAATGGACTGGCCTATGGTTCAGCTCTTCCTGTGGTTTCTTATCAGAAGTCTGGCTGATGAGTGAATTCCCTTTGATCACGTCATCTTCTGATCTCTGCAAATGTAAGACAGGTGTTGAACGTGAAAGTCAAACCTAGTCGTAGGGCTTGCTTAAGAGAATTCTGTATATGAAATGCACCCCATATCGAAAGAACCATTGATTTCTATTCATTGCGACTCAACTCATTTTGGCAAAGCTGAACACTCTAACCTCAGAGATGTGCAGCACAAATAGAGAAATTCTTGACAGATTTTGAGAGAGGGGGGGTGTCATGACGGAATGCAAGAGATTTAGGATTAGAATCAGCTTACAGCTAGGTTAAGAAGGCGATGAATTTCTTGAAACTCTTGTTCGCTGAAGGTGTCGTCACAGTGCTTCAAGCGGTTGAAGAGATTGGGCATCAACGAAGCGAAAACATTGTTGTGGATGCCGACTTCCACGTCTTCCATGCCGCTCTCTGAGGCATCCGCTGCGCGCAGGAAAGAAGATGCAGACGATGACGGGGCCCCGAGCTGAGGATCAGAACGCAGCAACAATGGAGGAGCAGACAGCATCTCTTTCTTCTTCATTTTAAATCTCCTCCAACGTTCTAAACTTGTGAAATGTCATTTCACACGCGAGCCCATAGGCTACCTCAACATTGGCTCGGGCGGGCAGAGGCGGCTCTCACCATGTGAGCTATATATCTATATCCGACTATTTGCAATATGTTTTTGCTACTTACCTCTAAGGCTGGGTTCGCAGTGGGGAGGCAGAAGAAAGGAAGTAAAATGCCAACTTCCGGGTGGAGGAGAGGTGGTTTGCACTCTTCCACCATCCATTTGTTCACACAGAAGAGGTTGGAAGAGGGAATCGGAGTTTTCTTCCGCCGTCTGATGTGAACATAGTGGAAAGGCAGAAGTGCAAGTAAAGGACAAAAATAAACTTTCTATTTATTTGAAAAATATCACATGATATAGGAAAGTGATATTTTCGTGCTGATGTGGAGGGTGGAAGAGGGCATGGGTGAAAGAAAGGAGGGAGGGAGGGCGGGCGAGCGGGGGCGGGGGGGGGGAGCCAATTTCTTACACTATGTGGCAATGAAAAGTGAGCTTGCCTCCGCCTAATGTGAACAACCTTGTCCATTTGGCATGAGCTCATTCGTGCGCGGCATTTCAGCTTTCCTTCCGCCGCCTGATGTGAATCCAGCCTAAGTATATGGCGACACATTGTGTGTGTGTGTGTGTGTGTGTGTGTGTGTGTGTGTGGATCATCGATTCCACTCCAAGTGCAAGTGAGTGACCTTAGTTGATTCCTCGTTGTTGCACCCTCTCTGTCATAATAACTAATATCTAATTCTCTTAAATGATTTTCTCATGTTAAATTGATCATTTAATATGGGGAAGTACCAGGGGAGAAAAAACTAGAATATTGGTTAGGCTGGCAAACCGGTCACAGTAGGGATCCAAAGGAGGGAAAATAGGGATTCAAAGGGGGGTCCCATATGCAAAAGAGCAATGTGCATCAATGGGCTTCAAAGACCCTAAGGTTCAGCCCATTAAGATTTCCAAAATGCTAAGGTTCCAAAATTCAAAGGTTATGTCCAATGGTCAAGCTTAGGGTAAATTGGATGCTTGTGGGAAGACTCAAAAGTCTTCCCACATCCCTATTTAGGAGGGGGCAAGCCTTTTATGTAGGGGATGAGAGAGAAACACACACACACACTCTTGCAATCTCCCTTTACACAAAGGGCATAGTGGACACATGTCAGCTCCCTAGCCCAGTTGCCCCCAAGGTGCATTCAAATCCTATTGGATGGCCATAGAGGTGGACCAATGAGAATTAGGCTAGAGTAAATTTAGTTTAATTCATTTAAAAACACTTGATAAAATAACCAATAGAAATTAAGCTCTCTAGAAGACTATTGGAAAGTCTCCCAAGGGGTCCAATGAGCATTCAGCAGCCCAATGGCTTGCTTGGGTTCCTATTGGTCAGAAGACAAAGAGGTCCAATGAGAGTTTAATTGCATTATTTAAATACATAAAGCTCTCACAAAAGGGGAAAGGGGGACACATGTCACATAGCTATCACTTATGCTTCTTAATTATCATTGGCTAAGCTTTGCAATAGGATGCCAGCATGTACACTTAGCAAGAGGGGTCAACCAAGAGAGAGAGGGGGCTGTTTTTTGCAAAGCATTATCACACACACACTCACACAAGCTCATGTGTGAAGCAAAGAAGACTATCTCTCCTTCTCAAGCTTTAATGGAAAGCTCATCATCTAATCCAAGCTTGTGAGAAGGGAGGCCTACACCAACAACTCTTGGCTTTCTGATGCAAATCTGTAAGGTTTCTACTTTTAAATTTCACACAAGTTCTATTACACATTTGAATTTTTTTTAACCATCACTCATTATTTAAGATATTCGAATTCAAATTATGAATCGTAGGCTGAGAAAACCTAGAATTTAAAATTTACGCTACAAAATTTGACATGTTTAGCTATATGAATCACTAATTAACTTATTGTAAGACTTAGTTACTGATTATAAATTTTGTTTTACTACTGTAAAGTTAATATAAGACTGTAAAGTTTAACTTAAAAATGTAAAGTAAATTATCATTAAGAAAATAAATAAACTAAATTATAAAGACAAAAGAATACACAGGGATGACAAATGAAGGCACATGGACTCACCTGGACTCACATAGGAGGGGACAAAGTGGGACACTCTCTCACATGAAAAGGAGAGGCTAGTCTTGACTAATCTTAATGAGGGAGGGCGGTGTGGCCTTATCTTTTGTGATAATGACAAGTGGTCAAGCTGATGGGTACCACAAGGGTATCAAAAACGTGGGTATGATTTTTGAGAAAAAAAAATTAAAAAATTATTTTTTTATTAAAAAAATTAAAAATTTTATATTTTTAAAAAAATAGACGTTTTCTTTTCTTCTATAAATAGAGCATCCATGCTCACACTTTAAACATAGAGATTGCCTCTATAGCGCTCACGAAGTGCTGCCACTTCTCTTAGAGAGAAGGCGTCCACAAACCACTAAGAGAGCAAAAACTCTAGTGGACTAATAAGGTGCGTATTAATTAAGCATTCAATTAACTTTAGGAATGATGTATGTGTGCTATCTCTTACTCTAATCTCTCTAATAGATTAGTAAGATTCAATTAGCTATGTGTGTGTGTGTGTGCTATCTCTTACTCTAATCTCTCTAATAGATTAATAAGATTCAATTAGTTTTAAGAAGGATATGTGTGTGTGTGTGTGTGTGTGTGTGCTATCTTTTACTATAATCTCTCTAATAGATTAGTAAGATTCAATTAGTTTTAAGAAGGATATGTGTGTGTGTGTGTGTGTGTGTGTGTGTGCTATCTCTTACTCTAATTTCTCTAATAGATTAGTAAGATTCAATTAGTTTTAAGAAGGATATGTGTGTGTGTGTGTGTGTGCTTATCTCTTACTCTAATTTCTCTAATAGATTAGTAAGATTCAATTAGTTTTAAGAAGGATATGTGAGTGTGTGTGTGTGTGCTATCTCTTACTCTAATCTCTCTAATAGATTGGTGAGATTCAATTAGCTTTAGAAAAAGATGTGTGTGTGTTCTCTTTTACTCTAATCTTTCTAATGGATTAGTAAAATTCAATCAACTTTAGAAAAAATGTGTGTGTATGTTTTCTCTTACTCTAATTCTCTCTAAGTACACCTACTCTCTCTAGTTAGTACATCTTCACTATTAACTTATGCATAGTTATTTGAAAGTTAATACATAAGAGAACTCATCATATTCTTATTATACATGATGAAATTCTCATTCACCAATTTTATTGTCAATTAGATTAAGTAGAATTTTGAATAATACTAAAAATTGATTTAGTTGAAGTATAGAAATTGAAGTTAGAATTGGATTAGAAATGTGAAGCATAAAAGTAATGCATTCCTAAACTTTCACTCATAGTTTACACACTTAATTTTTTATTAATCATGATTAGTAAATATTTGATGTATAGAAATTAAATGTAGAACAACAACACTAAGTGTGAATCCGAGTTGGCGAGGGTTCAAATTACAGACTCTCTTTGGAAACAAGGAGACTACTAGGGAAATTGACCAATTTAAAGTTCTAAGTGTATAACATAAGTGTAGTACAAAAAAATGGCTCCAAAGCTTGCTCGAACCCAAGGCGCTAATGATCATGAAGCCGGTACAAGTAACGGGGGAACTCCTGCGGAACATGCTATGTCTCCACCAATCAGATCAATCGGAGCTATGGTACAGGTTAGTATTGCAGTTTCAAGTTATGCATCATTGTATATGCGAGACCATAGAAATATAATATTTACCTTATGACAAGAAAACATGGACCGAAACCACGGGGCTTAACCCCAAGAAACTCGGCATATGTTTTACAAGTAGGAAAGATTATCTGGTTAAACTGGTTGCATAGGAAAGAATGTTTGTCCAAAACATTCGGTATGGTTTCTCTCAAGTCTCTCTACTTATTAGCATTGGCATTATGTGACAGTTGTCGAGGCGTGAGATGACGCCCAGGATGGCACCGCTGATGCTGTGGTGGGAGTACACCTAGATTAGCACAGTTGGATACTGTAGTTTTGTTTTGTCGTGGCGTGAGGATGACGCCCATATTGGCACCGTTGTTGCTGTGGCAGGAGTACGTCCAGATTAGCACAATGAGTACTTGTCGAGCGGTATGGGACGCTCATGAGGACAAGGGTTTTTATAAATAATGTATATACCGATCGGACATAATAGCGCCAGTAGAGATACTTAAGTGAACCTAATCCAAGGGTTGTTGGTTTAAAATTGGACGACTTCTTGTTTGACTATTGTTTGTAATACTGTTTGAAGGGCTGTTTTAACGAACCAGTATCATAAATAAAGTAAAAGAACATGTATGTTTAAACAGTGTGGTAGTAATTAGATAACAAAAGAAGGGTGAGTGTGGTGTGAAAAGTGGGAGAATGATACCCCGACGATATCATTCTATGGACGGGTGGACCCGATGAGTCGGGTAACTTTTCAACGCTAGAAGTTTTTTTTATTAGTTATAAATCTTAAAAGAGACAAACCTTGGCGGTTGTGCTTCTGAAACATGGAGAAAAAAGCGCATAGGTTGGTCACTCTAAGATTTATACTTTTAGGTATAACTGATTATAGATAGTTTTTAGATAGAGTTATCCTTCACTAACGGTTCATGCCCGTGGCTACGTAGTAGCTAAGGCAATGTCCATTGGTTTTTCTTTTTCAGGATTGGAGACCTATCAAAGGTACTCCGCTCCTCTCAAAAAGGGGCAGGAACCTCACACTGGTATCAGAGCCTAGGTTAAAGCTTGGGGAGATTTTTAGATTGATGTTTGGATATTGAAGGATGCGAATGTTTGAAATAATAGAAGAACCTAGAAAAATTGTTTTGAGTTTTTATATGGTATTGAAGACTGAACTTTCCTGGTACAGAAAAATGTTCATTCAGCCTACCAGAAATTCCAGGTGTTCACCATCATGTTTGAAAATGCATGCCAATCACCAAATTATCAGTTTCGAAAAAGGGTGATGATGATTTTGGATAGGGTGTTTGCACCACCTATCCCAAGGGTGCATAGAGGATGGGGCATCAATTGGAGTCCATCTGGAGGAATCTATACCATCGATGCTGACAAGATATGGTGCATGGATACCAACCTCAAGAAACTTCAATGGACAGAGGATTTAAAAGTCATCGAAGTTTATCTTTTCATTGGTACTAAGAATCCGGATGCTACCATTACCTTGGGAGGAGAAAAGATATCTCAGACTCAATGGGTCTATAACCAAGTTACAAAAGTTATCCATGGTGGTAAGATTCGACCCATATGTGTATCTCGTAGCTTTCAAGGGTCAAAGGAAACTTTTTATTTTGATCCTTTAGCCTATCCTTTTGTAGTCACTAAACTCAAAATATAGAGACATTACAATCCTTGTATCTAAAGACTACCAACCTTGGTAGCAAATAATGTGTATATAAATAAAGTTTGGATTAATATTACCTTTTGTTTGTATTATTGTCTGATCAAGTATTGCCTTAAAGTGGATTAAAGTTAGAGTATCCAATAAAGTTTCACTTAATCTATATTGCACAGAGTGCGGTGTACACATCTCTTCAAGAGAAAAAGCTACTTCTCAAGCAAGCTAAACTTCCCTCTTTCAAAGGGGAAGGAGCCCTAGTTGAGCGCAATGCAGAAGTGTGGCTCGAAGAGATAGAGGATTATTTTGCTGCTGCTGGTACTACTACCGATAACCAAGCAATGTTGGCTATGTTTCGTCTCACGGGGGATGCAAAGCTTTGGTGGAAACAACACTGCAAAGATAATCAAGTAGCTCAAAACACTCAAACTTGGGAAGACATTAAGTATGCTGTCAAAGGACGTTATCTTCCACCTGCACACGAATCCCTTAAGATGAATGAATTCTTCAACTTACGTCAGTTTCATCTTACAATGGAAGAATACTACTCCAAATTTGTAACTCTTAGGCACTATGCTCTGCCAATGACCGCAGATCAACAAGTAGCCCGTTTCTGCCAAGGGCTAAATGCTCCTTTAAATACACGTCTAGAAGCCATGAGACCTGTAAATTTGCAAGATGCTCTTTTAAGAGCTAAACCCTTAGCTAAAGAGATGTCAAACTCTCAAAGGGTACGAAATGGAAATACAAGGAATGTTGGAAGAAGAGAAACGGCCTATGATGTGGAACCAAAGGCAAGTTCACCTAGTTCACCAAACTCATCCAATAGTTGCAGCTTCAGCAAATGGAGCTCAAAATGCAGATCTTAGATGCTATGAATGCAACGAGCTAGGACATTTCAGGAATGTATGTCATAGGCGAGTCTCCGCAACAAATACACCTAATCGAGCTAGAGGACGAGACCAAATAATAAATCGTGGAGGAAGAAATGGAGGACGAGGTCGAGGGCGCGGAATGGCTGCCAGAGTCAATGCTATCATAGGAGAACCAACATTGGGAGAAGAACAAGAGGAAAGAGCAACTCTACATGCTGCAATTGATAACCCAAGAGCAAGAAAACAATATGTTGTCATTCAAACACCTGCAAATCACCAAGGTGAAAAATTTGAGCTTCTTATTGATTGTGGCAGTACTCATTCTTTCTTGTCACCTAAATGTTTAAGGAGGTTAGGACTTAATCAACACCCTGCAAGAAAGATGAGAGTTGAATTAGCCAATGGAAAGGAGGTGTTATCTCAGTACATTGTGGGAAAAATAGATTTCAAGTTGGGAGAATACTCTACTTCTGCTACTTTTCGAACCTTACCCATAGGAATCTATGACGGAATTCTTGGAATGGATTGGTTAGCCAGTCATAATGCCAATATCCATTGTGCCCAAGGAAGTGTTACTTTTATGGACAACCAAGGTCAAGAAGTCACTATTCAAGGCCAGAATGGACGACCAAAAGCTTACTTGGTCAAAGCTAATCGTCTTTTGAAAGGGTTACGCAAGGGTCAACATATTTTTGTAGTCAAGCTAAACAAAGTAGAAAAATCTTCTTCCAACCCTGAACCAATGTGGCTAGAAGAATTTTTGGATGTTTTCCCTACTGAACTTTCTGAACTACCACCCCCTAGGGAGGTAGACCATCAAATCAAAATTTTTCCAGGTAGTGAACCAGTCTCAAGAGCGCCGTACAAGATGTCACTTCCAGAGGCTATAGAACTCAAGGAGCAGCTCAAGCAGTTGATTGAGCAAGGGTTTATCCGACCTAGTATATCTCCATGGGGTGCACATGTTCTCTTCCAAAAGAAAAAGGATGGCTCTCTTCGACTTCGCATAGATTATAGGGGCTTAAATCAGGTTACCATCAAGAATAAATATCCAATTCCTCGTATTGATGAGATGCTGGACAAATTACATGGAGCCAAAATATTCACAAAGATTGATCTTCGATCTGGCTATCATCAAATTCGAATCCAGGAGGCTAATATCTCCAAAACAGCTTTTAACACTCGTTATGGTCATTACGAATTTACAGTGATGGCTTTCGGACTTACGAATGCTCCTGCAACTTTCAATCGTTTGATGCACGATATCTTTAGAGAATTCTTGGACGATTTTGTCCTAGTATTCTTTGACGATATCTTAATTTATTCCAAATCAGAGGAAGAGCATGAAGGACATGTTAGGAAAGTGTTAGAGCTTTTACGCCGAAATAAGCTATATGCAAAGAAAAGCAAATGTGCCTTCTTTACCCCTAAGGTCTGTTAATTAGGGTTTATCATTTCACCAGAAGGAGTCTCTGTTGACCCTGACAAAGTCAAGGATATTGTGGAATGGCCTCAACCCACTTCACAAACCAAAGTCATAGGGTTCTTAGGTATCACAGGGTGGTACAGGATCTTTGTAAAGGACTATGCTCTTAAAGTTGCACCACTAACCGACTTGCTAAAGAAAAGAGCTACGATACTTTGGGAAGAAAAACATGAATCTTGCTTCAAACAGCTTAAGGAGTATCTTGATTCAGAACCTCTCTTAAAACTTCCAGACTTCACCCAAGAATTCGAGGTGATCACAGATGCTAGTAACCTTGCATTAGGAGGAGTCCTTACTCAAGAAGGAAGGCCTATATCTTTACCTTCTCGGAAGCTTAGGATTCATGAAGTGAATTATGCTACACATGATTTAGAATTGCTAGCAGTTATTCACGCTCTCAAGCTATGGAGATATTATCTATTGGGACGAAAATTCCAGTTGGTAACAGATCACAAGAGCCTTAAGTGGAATTTTACGCAACCTAACCTTAATATGAGACAGAGGAGATGGATAGATCTCATGCACGAATATGATTTTGATATTAAATTTAGACCAGGTAAGGATAATGTTGTGGCAGATGCCCTAAGCCGTAAAGCTTTTCTAGGGGCAATTTCCATGGCTAACAACCCTATTTTAGACAAGGTCTCAGATGCTGTTGTCAGAGATGCAGATTACCAGATGCTTGCTAGTATCCTACGTGAAGAGAGGGTATCATCAAATCAACCTAAACCTCTACATTACACCTTAGAAGATGGGAAAATTTACTATAGGAATCGACTATGCATACCTAAGGATTCTACCCTAAGGAATGCTATCCTATATGAAGCACATGATGGCCCAACTTCAGGACATCCAGGTTATGCCAAAACCATCAATGCAATTCACATAAGTTACTATTGGCAAGGTATGAAGGGTGATGTCCTTCGCTATGTCAAGCAGTGTTTGTCTTGTCAAAGGATTAAGGGAGAGAGACTAAAGATGCCAGGTAAATTACATCCTTTAGATATTCCCCAAATGAAATGGGAATGTATTAGCATGGACTTTATCATCGGATTTCCTTCTGTTCAAGCTGGCTATGATTCAATCATGGTCATAGTCGACTTGCTTACTAAAGTGGCTCACTTAATCCCAGTCAAGACAACCTTTACAGCTTTAGATATTGCTCATCTGTTTGTGAAGGAGGTTTTCATAATTCATGGTTTACCGAAGAGGATTGTCAGCGATCGTGATGCCAAGTTTACTTCAAAGTTTTGGGTATCATTGTTTCAAGCTATTGGAACTCAGTTATGTTTTAGTACTGCTTATCATCCTCAAACTGATGGCCAAACTGAAAGAGTTAATCAAGTAATTGAAGACATCCTCAGAGCCTATTGCAATAGAGAACTTCGCAAGTGGATTCAATACCTACCTGTGGTAGAGTATGCATACAATCCCTCTACTCATAGAAGTATTGGAATGACACCTTTTAATGCTCTTTATGGTCAAGAATGTTTATCACCTCTTAACTTTTCTGACCCCACTATAAGGGTAGAAGCCTCAAAGAAAATGCTTGAAGAAATGGAAGCTCAAACCAAAGCTATTCAAAGGGATATTCAAGCGGCTCAAGATCGACAAAAGAAGTAGGCCGACTTAAAAAGATTTGATCGGATTTTCAAAGAAGGTGACAAAGTTTTCTTACGAGTAAAGCCCAAAAAGAGCAATCTGTCTCTCGGAAGGTATAAGAAGCTTAGCTACCGATACTGTGGACCTTACGAAATAATCAAGGTTGTAAGTGATCAAGCCTATAGACTGAAACTCCCTTGTCATCTCAAAGTGCATGATGTATTTCATGTAAGTCTGTTAAAACCTTATGTATATAACCCTGACCATGTCTTTGATGATGAGCAAATCATTTTACCTGCTAAAATGTTCTACAACTCCAACCTGATACTATCCTAAAAACTCGGGAGAGAACGCTTAGCAATAGATCTATCAAAGAACATCTTATCTTATGAAAGGATTTCCCTATAGAAGATGCTACTTGGGAAAATGAGACATCCCTTCTTAAGGATTACCCTTCACTATTCTTGAGATGAGAGCATCTCAAATTCTAAGTTGCGGAGATTGTAAGGTCTCTACTTTCAAATTTCACACAAGTTCTATTACGCATTTGAATTTCTTTAAACCATCACTCATTATTTAAGATATTCGAGTTCAAATTATGAATCGTAGGCTGAGAAAACCTAGAATTTAAAATTTACGCTACAAAATTTTGACATGTTTAGCTATATGAATCACTAATTAACTTATTGTAAGACTTAGTAACTGATTGTAGAATTTTCTTTTACTACTGTAAAGTTAATATAAGACTGTAAAGTTTAACTTAAAAATGTAAAGTACATTATCATTAAGGAAATAAATAAAATAATTATAAACACAAAAGAATACATAGGGATGACAAATGAAGGCACATGGACTCACCTGGACTCACATAGGAGGGACAAAGTGGGACACTCTCTCACATGAAAAGGAGAGGCTAGTCTTCACTAATCTTAATGAGGGGGGGCTGTGTAGCCTTATCTTTTGATGATAATGACAAAGTGGTCAAGCTGATGGGTACCACAAGGGTATCAAATACGCGGGTATGATTTTTGAAGAATTTTTTATTAAAAAAATTATTATTTTTTTTGGAAAAAAAATTGGACGTTTTCTTTTCTGCTATAAATAGAGCATCCATGCTCACACTTTAGACATAGAGATTGCCTCTATAGCGCTCACAAAGTGCTGCCATTTCTCTTAGGGAGAAGGCGTCCACAAACCATTAAGAGAGCAAAAACTCTAGTGGACTAATAAGGTACGTATTAATTAAGCATTCAATTAACTTTAGGAATGATGTATGTGTGCTATCTCTTACTCTAATCTCTCTAATAGATTAGTAAGATTCAATTAGCTATGTGTGTATGTGTGTGCTATCTCTTACTCTAATCTCTCTAATAGATTAGTAAGATTCAATTAGTTTTAAGAAGGATATGTGTGTGTGTGTGCTATCTTTTTCTCTAATCTCTCTAATAGATTAGTAAGATTCAATTAGTTTTAAGAAGGATATGTGTGTGTGTGTGCTATCTCTTACTCTAATTTCTCTAATAAATTAGTAAGATTCAATTAGTTTTAAGAAGCATATGTGTGTGTGTGTGTGTGTGTGTGTGCTATCTCTTACTCTAATTTCTCTAATAGATTAGTAAGATTCAATTAGTTTTAAGAAGGATATGTGTGTGTGTGTGTGCTATCTCTTACTCTAATCTCTCTAATAGATTGGTGAGATTCAATTAGCTTTAGAAAAGGATGTGTGTGTTCTCTTTTACTCTAATCTTTCTAATGGATTAGTAAGATTCAATTAACTTTAGAAAAAATGTGTGTGTATGTTTTCTCTTACTCTAATTCTCTCTAAGTACACCTACTCTCTCTAGTTAATACATCTTCACTATTAACTTATGCATAGTTATTTGAAAGTTAATACATAAGAGAACTCATCATATTCTTATTATACATGATGAAATTCTCATTCACCAATTTTATTGTCAATTAGATTAAGTAGAATTTTGAATAATACTAAAAATTGATTTAGTTGAAGTATAGAAATTGAAGTTAGAATTGGATTAGAAATGTGAAGCATAAAAGAAATGCATTCCTAAACTTTCACTCATAGTTTACACACAATTTTTCATCAATCAAGATTAGCAAATATTTGATGTATAGAAATTAGATGTAGAACAACAACACTAAGTGTGAATCCGAGTTGGCGAGGGTTCAAATTACAGACTCTCTTTGGAAACAAGGAGACTACTAGGGAAATTGACCAATTTAAAGTTCTAAGTGTATAACATAAGTGTAGTACAAAAAAATGGCTCCAAAGCTTGCTCGAACCCAAGGCGCTAATGATCATGAAGCCGGTACAAGTAACGGGGGAACTCCTGCGGAACATGCTATGTCTCCACCAATCCGATCAATCGGAGCTATGGTACAGGTTAGTATTGCAGTTTCAAGTTATGCATCATTGTATATGCGAGACCATAGAAATATAATATTTACCTTATGACAAGAAAACATGGACCGAAACCACGGGGCTTAACCCCAAGAAACTCGGCATATGTTTTACAAGTAGGAAAGATTATCTGGTTAAACTGGTTGCATAGGAAAGAATGTTTGTCCAAAACATTCGGTATGGTTTCTCTCAAGTCTCTCTACTTATTAGCATTGGCATTATGTGACAGTTGTCGAGGCGTGAGATGACGCCCAGGATGGCACCGCTGATGCTGTGGTGGGAGTACACCTAGATTAGCACAGTTGGATACTGTAGTTTTGTTTTGCCGTGGCATGAGGATGACGCCCAGATTGGCACCGTTGCTGCTGTGGTGGGAGTACGTTGAGATTAGCACAACGAGTACTTGTCGAGTGGTATGGGACGCTCATGAGGACAAGGGTTTTTATAAATAATGTATATACCGATCGGACATAATAGCGCCAGTAGAGATTCTTAAGTGAACCTAATCCAAGGGTTGTTGTTTTAAAATTGGACAATATCTTATTTGACTATTGTTTGTAATACTGTTTGAAGGGTTGTTTTAACGAACCAGTATCATAAATAAAGTAAAGGAACATGTATGTTTAAACAGTGTGGTAGTAATTAGATAACAAAAGAAGGGTGAGTGTGGTGTGGAAAGTGGGAGAATGATACCCCAACGGTATCATTCTATGGACGGGTGGACCCGATGAGTCGGGTAACTTTCCAACGCTAGAATTTTTTTTTATTAGTCATAGATCCTAAAAGAGACAAACCTTGGCGGCTGTGCTTATGAAATATGGGGAAAAAAGCGCACAGGTTGTTCACTCTAAGATTTATACTTTTAGGTATAATTGATTATAGATATTTTTTAGATAGGGTTATGGTGGTCACGCTCCGCCATAGCGAGATAGGACCAATTCTTCACTAACGGTTCATGCCCGTGGCTACGTAGTAGCTAAGGCAATGTCCGTTGGTTTTTCTTTTTCAGAATTGGAGACCTATCAAAGGTACTCCGCTCCTCTCAAAAAGGGACAGGGACCTCACAATATTCAACCAAGAGCCAAGCTCCAATGCCTGCTCATCTCCTCTACCATGCTAATTACTAAGCTATGCTAAGCTATTATGAGTGATTATGTGAGGAGACATACTCCTTTCTCGTAAGAATACTCCTTCTTCCTCTCAATCTACTCTCGTACCCCGCTAGCTCTCACCATCTTCGAAGGTGTGTGAGGTCTTGGGTCTGAGAGCGTGAGCGAATTGATGTTGTGTTTTACAACTGTGAGCTTGGTGCTTGAAACTCCCATCTTCATTGCACCAACAAGTTATTGAAGGAACACAAAGTATTGTATAGTAAAATGTCTCCCTTGATGGGGGAAACCTATAATACAAAGCCTTTTGGATGGGGGACCGGGTCCATGTAAATCCGGTCCTCAACTGTTGTCAATAGCTTAATTTCTCTCTCTTTTTGAAGTATTTTTCATGCCTATCTAACTAGGTGTTATGCTTTTGTTGCTCTCTCCATCCAAGCACTCGTGCTATGCTCATTAGGAATCTATTTTAATGAAATGCTCACTATGTCTATGTTATTTTCCGCTACACACAAGTTACTAGACCATTAAAAGTTACATTGGTATCAGAGCACAAGGTTTCTCTTTTCTTGCTCAAGAAGAAAGGTCCTCAAGCTAATTATAAATGGCTGGTATTATAATTTGCAATTGAGTAAGTAGAATAGGGATTTTTCAGCCTTGCAGTGCGCCTGCTTCGTGCAGATAACTGGACCATCGAGAGCTATGGTTTTAATATTGAATTCCTATGGGGCTTGCCTACAGCTTAACCACTATTGAGCTATTAGAAGCTTGACAAGAGCCGGTATTGTTTTGGTGGTGAAAGACCCCCTCTTCTATTCCTTGCAATTAATGATATTCGAGCCACGAGTACAGGAGCTTGAGTGCTTTTCTAAAGGGGTTAAGAGGAGTAGCAACTAGGGCTTGAAGTGCCAAAGTACACCTAAGAAAAATTTACACTTAAAAGTTGTTAGAATGGCTGACAATAGTAAAGAGAGTGAATTAATGTTGATAGCTTTGATTTTGCTAATGAAGAGGCTACTAATGATGCCTCTATGCTTGTTAATTACCTTGTTTCTAGGCTTCAACAAGCCATGGGCAATCCATCCCTCCAAAGTGAAGTGCAACGGCAGCTACGTGCTCATGGGATTCTCCAAAGTCCCCACCAAGAAGAGAGAGTACCTAGGAAGCCTCCTTGTGAGACTTCCAAAGGAGGCCTCTCTTCGATAAGGGAAAGAAGAAGAGGATCCGTACGAAGGGATCAAAAACCTACTACTGGACGACGCATCTCCTTCTCAAAGGAGAACTCAAGTTTCAATGGTAGAGCCCCCACCAAAAGAATGAGAAAGAAGTGAGTTGCCACCTCGATCGAGATGGCTCCACGAAGACAGCGGGCAAAACGCTCTCCAACACCCCCTAAGCAGAGAAGACCATCGCACACTTCTCCACACCATAATTCAAAGACGGACGACAAAAAACAAGAGAAGAAAAAGGCAAGAAAGAGGTCACCCTCTTCTTCATCTTCTTCATCCTCTTCCTCTTATGAATAAAGTGATGGTGCAGACAAGGAGGAACAAGGGAAGAAAAAGGCGAGAAAGAGGTCACCCTCTTCTCCATCCTCCTCAAATTCTTCCTCTTCTGAAGAAAGTGATGGTGCAACTGCTTTTGAACCACCAAAAAGAAGAGGCCATAGGAAATTCTATGCCACATGGAAGAGGTTGTCCAAGCTCAAAAAGTTCAAAGAGGGAGGAAAGAGCATCTCTTTCCTTACCTATGATGGCACCTTTGGTGCTACGGACAAAGTCTTGACCTTCATCCAACAATTCAATGCGGTGCTTGGAGATGAGGGCTTCAGGAGTCCTCTAAGCTACGCCATGTAGCTATGCATTTTCAAAAGTCCATCAGGCAATGGTGGTCTAGCCTATGGGAAAATGGTGAAGCTCCACGAACATGGAAAGCTTTAAGAGCTTCCATCGTGAAGCAGTTTTTAGCTACCGATGCCAAAGGAAAAGTACTCCCCGAATGGCGAAGCTTGAAGCTCTCTCCCTAAGAATCTATTCACAAATATGTAGACAAGTTTTCGGACTTACATCTCAAAGCCACTATCTGCAAAAAAATGGATTTTGGAGGGCAAAAACAACAATTTTGTGCGGGTCTAACTGAAGATATGGCGGAGTATGTTAACTCCCAAAGGCCACGCACCATATCTGCGATCATACACCATACCATGGTGGCTTCATGAATCAATTTCCAACAAGGGGCTAAGAGAAATCTTAAGCCCACAGAGAACAAGGACCGTAATAACGAGCTTAAGGGGAAGGACACTTTCTAAAAGTCTCCTATAGGCAATGCCAACAAGAAAGGCAAAAATAAACTCTCTCCTAAAGAGCTAGAGTTTTATCGTAAAGATAACCTCTATTTCAAGTGCGGGGAGCAAGGCCATGAATGCTGCATGTAAATTTCTACATCTAAATCACCATGCAAGAACACTGTCTTGACATCCTTTTGGTGCAACACCAAATCTAATATGGAAACCAATGCAAGAAAGCATCTCAATGTAGTCATCTTGACCACCGGAGAGAAGACTTCATCAAAGTCAATGCCTTGTTCTTGCTTAAAGCCCTTGGCAACAAGCCTTGCTTTGTACTTTGGCTGACTATCATGAGTGGTGATCTTATACCTGTAAACCCATTTACAAGGTAGAGCCTTTTTGCCCTGTGGTAATTTAACTAGCTTCCATGTCTTGTTTTTATGCAGAGATGTCATCTCTGACTGCATGGCCAATTGCCAATTCCCGGAGTTCTTCATTTGCATTGCTTCCTTGTAACATGAAGGCTCATTGCAATCAGTCAACATGACATAGTTCATAGATGGAACAAACCTATCAGGAGGTCGCGTAACACGTCCAGATCTACGCACAATAGGTGGCTCAGGCTCAGCCACAACCTGTGGTTCCACTCTATCCTGTCCTTGCTCCTCTTGAGCCCTGACAATTTGTCTTGCACGTGCAGATCCATCTTCTTGGAAGACAACTCTTCTAATCTCCTCAACCCTCTCTAGTTTAGAATGATATTTGGATTCATTAAAGTGAACATCATTGCTGCGGACAACCTTTCTGGATTCGGGATCCCAAAGTCTGTACCCTATCTCACCAGAATTACCATAGCCTAGAAAGATGCACTTTCTACTCTTTGGCTCAAGTTTGTTCCTAAATTCCTTTGGAACGTGAGTATTTGCCTCACAGCCAAAGACTCTGAGATGCTTGTATGAGGGCATTTTGCCTGACCATACCATCTCTGGCACTGAATCCTTCTGCAAAACCTTGCTAGGAGATCTATTTACAAGATGAACAGCTGTTGATACAGCTTCAGCCCAAAACCCATTTGGCAGCTGTGCATTAGACAACATACTTCTGACCTTCTCTTGTATGGTCCTATTCATCCTCTCAGCAACACCATTTTGAGGAGGATTGTAAGGAGCAGTAAGTTCACGTTTTATACCTTTTGACTCACAAAAGTCCTGAAAGGCCTTTGAAACATACTCTCCACCATTGTCAGTGCGTAAGCATTTAAGCTTCTTGCCACTCTGATTCTCCACAAGTGTCACAAACGTTTTGAAAACACTAAACGCTTCATCCTTGTGCTTGAGAAAGTAAACCCATACTTTCCTCGAGTAATCATCTATAAATGTCATAAAGTAAGAAGCTCCCCCTAGAGATAGGTTAGGCATAGGTCCACACAAATCACTATGAACAAGTGCCAACTGTGTATCTCTTCTACTACTTCTATGCTTATGTGGCTGCTGTGTTTGCTTACCATACAGACAATGTTCACAGAATTCAAAATCATTAAATGAAAAGCCAGGCAAATAACCAGAACGAGACAAGATTTCCATTACCTTCTTGGACATATGTCCTAACCGGCTATGCCACAAAGAAACGTTCAGCTGCTCGGTTACATTGATTACATTTTTAGAGACATTTGATACATAAATCATGTAAAGTCCTCCAGACTTTACTCCATGTGCTATTGTCATAGAACCCTTGGATATCTTCCACATGTTCTGTCCAAAAGTGGTGACGTAGCCAGCATCATCAAGTAAACATGTGCTGATCAAGCTCTTTGTAATTGCGGGAAACATGTCTCACATTCTTCAGCGTGAAAGAAGAGCCATTCTGAAACTTCAATTGAACATCTCCAACACCTAAGATCTCACATGTCTGCCCATTGCCTAGCCGAACATGATCTTTAGTGGTCACATAAGAGGTAAGCCACTCCTTGTTTGGAGACACATGAAGTGATGCCCCTGAGTCTATAATCCAGTCACTCAGTACATTTCCATCAGATGTTGTAAGAAGAGCTGAGTCCATTGTATTCTTCAAGAAGTAGATGTCTCCTGACAGTAGACTGTCATCGTCTGCAACAGTGTTTGTCACATTTATTTCTTGAATCTTCACTGAGGACTTGTTCTTCTCACCATGGTCTTCAGCTTTCTCTTTGCCTTTTTCTGCTTTCCATTCTCTGTTGTCTCTTTTCATGTGACCCTTCTTGCCACAATGGTAGCATTCTATGTCACTCTTGCCTTTAGCACTGCGGGACTTGCTACGAGACTGATTCCTCTTTCCACCTTTGTACTTTTCTTTGGTCCTTCCCCTGACAACTAAGGTTGTTCCTTTGCCTTTGTCCATTGTCTTTCTATTGATTTCTTCAGTAAGCAGACTTCCTTCTACACCTGCTATGTTCAAACCATCTGGAGGTGCAGAATTACTCAAAGCTGTGCGAAAAGTGTCCCAACTTTCCAGCAATGTGATCAACAGGAACATAGCTCTAACAGGTTCATCAAACTTGACACCTTGAGCTGACAGCTGACTATAGATTGTGTTGAATTCATTCAGATGATTAGACATAGGTGTCCCTTCTTTCATCTTCAAGTCAACAAGCTTCTTAAGCCAGTATACCTGTGAAGCTGCACTCTGCTTCTCATAAAGATCACTCAGCTTTAACCATGCTTGATAAGCCGACATCTCCTCTGCTACATTGAAGTAAACGCTTTCTGCCAAAGTCAGCATAATGGTAGAAAGTGCCAATTCATCCATTTCGTTCCATTCATCTTCGTCCATATCTTCTGGTTTTATCCCCTTGAGCTTTATAGGTTTTATCTGCTTCTTTTGTACCAACACGTGCCAAATCTGCTTCTTCCACAATGGGAAATTGGTTCCATCCAGCTTCTTGATATTGTAAAGAGCAGTGTCCTGTGATCCAGCCATAGGTACGCTTCACAGTAGTTTACTTTCCTGGGAAAAATTCGACAGAGTTTCCCTTGTAAACTGACCTCTGAACCAATATCAACTTGTCAAATGAACCAAGAAATCTTCAGATTCTGCAGAAATTTCGGCAGAGTCTCCTTTGTAAAATGGCTCTGGTGTACTAAAAACAGACCAAAAAACAGCTCAAAAAAAAAAACACTGTCTCTCTGACACTGTAAGCTGCGGGTAAACCTGTCCTGCACCTGTACTGTCTCTCACTATCCTGTCACTGTCTTGTAAGCATAGACTGTGACAATGCCTCAACGGCAGTAAAGCAAAGATGCAATCCCAACTGTCTAACTCACAGTCAATACATCCTAGCTGCCTATCTAAGGGTGCTCGAGGGATCGCTCCAAGACCTGTATCACCGAAAGGATCTCAACATTCGAGAATCCCCCAGCTCAATAAAACCTCACTCGACCCTCAACAAAGGCTGCAGTAAATTTGACAGTACATAGACTTCCCACAAAGTCATACATCCACAAATTTCCCACTATATGCTGTAACCGCTGCGGCGGTTGTTTGCTGCGTGACTCACAGCCAGCAAACCCTCAACAAACATACATCATCTCTGACAATACATCCCATGTGGAAGTACCTGCAATGTCAGGATGAAATCTGGAATATCAAGCAGCAAACAGAAGCTACCTGATGAACTAGTGGATGTCGCCTACAGTCTGTGTGTAGATGCGTCTGTGTCGTATGTGACACGCCTCCAAGAACTGTGAGCCGTCCTTCGATGTGTAGACAGCCACAAATCAACACTCTGGGAGTGTCGATATCCTGAGCACCTGCAGTCGTAGGCCGAAAACCCCAAATTTGTAGAGTCGGATCTGCACCCGTTGAGATCACGTAGTCGAAAATGACCTGCGCAGAACTTTGTCGAAGCCGAACGGTGACCGAGATGACCTCAGAATGAAATTCTGAGCACACCAAGCCCTACGGCCATTCCCACAAGATTTGGGGCCGTGTCTTTGCCTGTCGAATTTCACTCCAATCTGAGCTGGTGACTCTAGCCTCCTGCAGTGCTGCCCCGAGCCTCGATTTGAGCTCTGATACCAGTTGAAGGAGTACGAGCGGAAGTGCGACGCGAGAGAGAGTGCGAGAAGAAGAGCACGACGATATGGTGAACTCGCTCTACTGTAATGTGTAGAGCATAGTGAGTTCTTATTAGGTTTTTACAAAAGTATATGTGTACATACCTGGCGGCCCGCCCACTTACCTGGGCGACCACATTGGGCTTTATACCCCAACAAGACTTTCAGACTCTACTTTTGCAAAAAGCCAAAGACTAATTTGCAACTTGGAAACTAAGTGAACATGTACCAATTTGGATCCGATTGAACCCAAAATTTCCCGGTGGCCTTGTATTATATTGGTCTAACATTGTACAAGTTCAAAAGTCAAAATGTCTCTCTCTGTGTATCAGTAGTAAAAAATTCTGATTATTTACTTTTATCCATTTTTTGCATTTTTTGGCTTGATTTTCCAAGTATACAACTTGTTAAGGTCTGTGGACAAGTTTCACTAAGTTTGAACAAAATTTGTTCCAGTTAGCAACTGTTTCGTGTCCGTAGACTCAGTTTTCAAGAATCTGACTTTTGTCTCATTTTTGTGGTCCAAATTTCACCAAAATTGATTTATGTGGTTTACTTGATATGCTTGACCTTGTGGTATACTCAAATGTACAAAAATATCCAATTTTGTAGCAGATATAAATAATCGCATTTATTTATTTCTGCTATTTTTATGCAAGTTTTTGCCACAATCTTGATACAAATCTGTTAAGCAGCTTAACTTAAGCTCCCTAACCAAGTTCCATCAAGTTTGGATAATCCATGTTCAAATGGTCCAACAGTTTTGTGTCTGCAGACTAACTTTGCAAACTTGGCCACAATTTTCACTTCAATGATCCAAATCTTACCAAATTTGATTTGTGGGTTTAGTATAACATGGTAAAACTAATGGTATGCTGGTTTGGTCAAAAAAGTTCAAAAATCGAACAAAAGTAAATAATTATAATTATTTAGTTTTGTTAAATGTTTGCATCTTTTTGGTCAAATGAGCATGTACACTTGTTTATCACATCAATATAAGACTATGAGTCAAGTTTCACTTTGTTTGAACAAAAATTTCCCAATTTACACTCAAGTACACAGAATTCAGTTTCTACCAAGTTTTTGGTTAGTTTGGTGATCCAAATTCTATGGGTCTTTACAAAAGATGTTTGTACACATGCATAGAGTCTCTGGTATCAATCTTGGTCACTTTTGAGCTGAAAGTAAATAATTGCGATTATTTACTTTAGGCCTAAAATGAGCACTTTTTTTAACTTTTTTCCTGGACATTCTTTTCATGAGCTATTTTAAGCCTCTAAGTCAAGTCAAAACTTAATTTAGCCTAAAATGTTAAGAAAAAGTAAATAATGTGAGTTTTTACAAACTCTTGAAATGTTTACCTCAATCCATCCTCAAGCTTACCCACTGGTTCATACAACTTTTAAAGCATAATCTCCCCCGGATTCAGTGGTTGACAGCCTTTTGGTGCTATTTCTAGCCGTAGACCTGAAATTCTCCAACTTCACATAAGCACTCCCAATTGATTCTTTTGGACAGAGCAATGTTCTGAAATCCACCTCGGATTCTACTTACCCTATGGGGTTGTGGAAAGTGTCCACAAACACTCGTTTTCTTGTTTTTTATGGTTTTTTGAGCCTTGATCTCAAGACTTGTCTCGTCCATCAATCATTCTCAAAATCCTAATCTAATCCTATAATCCTAAAAGGTACTTAGCAAGTACAACCTACTTCCAAGCCACCTCTACACAGCAAAAGACGACAATCTTAAGCTATGCGGTTTTAAAAAGAAGTTTTGACTCTAGGTGATCTTAGATGAAGTTAAAGGATAACTTCAAAATACGCTTGTGTTTTTCCCTAGTTTAGGTCTCTTCGATCCCCAGCAACGGCGCCAAATGTGGGGCGGGTGTTTAACCTCACTCCTATCTTATTGCAGACATAGCAAGAACCACGGATATAATTGTCAATCCATGGGATGAAGCTGACTCGACTAGTGCATAGAGGCTACAAGAGGTTGTCAATCTCTTGGAAAACAACAAACAACTCACATCTAACTCAAGCTACACTCAAATGACAAAAATCACCAAAAGCTAGTCGCTCATCGGCAAACAAATCACAACCGTTATAGCATCAAACGACATCCAAACGTTACGAAACTTCCAAGACATGTTTATAAGACCTAAGCACACATGCTTATAGTCTCAAATCTCACTTTAGGTCAAGTGCAAAAATCACAATTATTAACAGCAGTGAGTTTTTGACCTGGTCGTTTTCGACCCGGAATGCATCTAAATGCTTAGCATGATGTCCCAATACCCCGCCTATACTTAGTTTATGAATTTCAAGCTTAAATTCCTACTTATGATGAAATTATAGTCCGCATGTCGGCGACGCCAAAAGCTACGGATTACCATGAAATGCTTACGTCAATGAGTAGAGCTCTTACCTGCGGTTGCAACGCAACAGATGGCACTACGATGTGACAACCGAGAAGGGAGTGGGAAGCGCGAGAAGGAGAGAAATGAGCGTCGTTAGCTCCCGCTATGTTTCTATTATCCAAAACTTATCAAAAAACTTACAAAAATTGGCTTTTATACCTTAGCCAAGGTTTTTGGTGGTCAAAACTAATAATCTGGGAGCTCTAACTAAAGACAGGTTGATACAATTTGGAAGCTTGTAGCTCTGGCTCATCAATTACAATGTTTATCTGGAAAGTAGGAGTTACAATATTCCCGATTCATCAAAATAATAAATGTTTTTACAATGAAAGCTCCAAAAAATGATATGTGAGTTAGCTAGCTACTAACAAAAGGATAACTCCAATTTGGAGGTTGAAGAATAGGTGGAACCACCAACATTTTCTTCGAAATCTAAAATGCTCTCTCTTGTACTAGATCCCAAATAAATTCAACCCCTTTCTTGGTTAAATTACTCAAAGGTGCACCAACATCAAAAGGATACCTTAGATGAATCTACAATTTGTAGAGTTAAAATATGATTACAAATGAAAACTTGAATGGAAAATTAGCTAGACAAGGTACCCATAGCTGGACAAACACTTTCCCCTTCTTAGCTCTTGTCGTGCCTTGACACAATCATATGCATACTAGTCTTTGAGATGGTTATCTTTAGGTGAGGAGCTTAAAACTCCTTTTTAGGACATGATTTGGGATCTGCCATACCTTCCTTGAGGGAGTTTTTTCATCCCTTCCTTAAGTGACTTTTTCCTTGGTGTGTTATTGTTGGTCGAGACATTCTCAATGTTCTCCACATAAGTTGGATGTTCATATGCCTTTGATGATGCACATGAATTGTTAGGTGATCTGAGCTTATGTTGTCAAGGCATCCTATAAGATCTCATAAAACTAGTTGCAGATCAAGTGACTAAAATTTGCATTTTGCTTCATTGATCGTATCTTGACCATAAAGAAATATTGAACCTAAATTAAGAGATGTTAATCTAAATGTTGAGTTAGACTAATTTTAGGAATAAATGGACAAACTAGGACATGAATATTAGCTCCATCATTTTTTGTCAGATCAACTTTTGAAAGCTGGGTTTGGATCTTTATGATTACTAAGTCATTTAGGCAAGACCTTTTGCAATTTGGATCACTGGTTTGGATTTTAGGTGATATTTTGTAATTTTTAGAGCTTTATGTCAAGAATTGACTTTCGGTTAGGGTTTTGGCTTCCAAACATGAAAAGATTATATGGTTTGCTTGTTTTGACACTCTACATTAGTGGTGTGAGGTCAAATTTTGCAATGGTTTAGGAACATGGATCATGATCCATCATTGAATTTTGGGTTTGAGACTTGTATTTTAATGAAGTTCAATGCAAATATAGATCAAAAGAACACAAGTCAGTTGCAATTTGGCTTTATGACCATGACTTTGTGTTTTTTGGCCATGTCTCCTCTCTTGGCCCTTTCTAGAGGTGACAAAGACTATATGCGATGCTTGTTCCTCTGAGCACCTAGCTTCTTTGTGTAGATGACCTTGTGAGATAGTTAGTAGTTTAATTCCATTACAGTTTGACTTCATTTGCTGTTGATTTAGGCTCTCTGAGTTATCACCAACTTTGAAGCAATTGTTAGCTCAATGTTAGTGTTTTGATGGTCTTCAAAGTTTTTTCTATCTCCTTTGCTTGTTTTTTCACTTCCTGCTAGTTTTTGGGTTACTTTGTCATGTTTTCAACGGATGATGGATCACGATCCATCGTTTTTGGTATTTTGTTTCTAGGTTCATACCATGCATGTACCATGTTACGTTGGACATTTTGGAACTAAACTTCCACAAGTTGTGGAGTTAGGTCATTTTTGTCAGTCTAGTTTATGGTCACTCGCCCTTAGGTTTGTGGCTATTGCCTCAATCATAGATATTTATAGTAAAATACTTATGAGCTGCATACAACATCACTTCATGTAGTTGCTAACCTCTTTTCCTCTTGCCACTGTATGCACGTACATGGATAGAGATCCATGTTCTGACCATTGTTCTAATTTTGATGATATATCCTAATAGATGACATTGAGATGAGCCTCTGGTGTCATAGTTGTAGCATACAACATCACTTGACCTAGTTGTTGCTCACCTCTTTTCCTCCTACCAGTGTATGGAGGTACATGGGCCGAGATCCATGTTCTAAAAACTATGCTAATTCTGATGATGTAGCATGATAGATGACATTGAGATGAGCCTCTGATGTCAAACTTTTTTGAATTTGGTCCTTTGTGATTTATGACGATAGTTGTTGATTTCTTGTACATATTTGCATGACTTGAGGTTTTTGAAACGCATTTCTCAGCTTTGGAGTTGAGCTTATTTGTCTCTTCATCTATTGTCCAGCTTTGGTGCTAACCTTGAAGATCTACTATGGGCAAAGCATAATTGTAGAAGGTGGGAACATCCCTTAGCAGGCGATTTTGGTGGGTAACTACACCAAAGGCTTCTAGAAGCACTAATCCAGAGATAGTTACCACAGTAATTGACAGTACACAATCAGCAAGATACTAGTCAAAGGCTACAAATAGGACCTACTATTTCATTTTGAGTCTCTGACTCTTTCTTCCCATTTACTTTAAGTGGTAATCCAAAGCCTCGAGCACACGGATTGGGTTTCACCGATTGTGGGAGCGCCCAAGAAGAACGGGAAATTACGTGTATGTGTGAATCTCAAACAGGTAAACAAGACCGCTATCGGAGACAACTATGCCTTACCAATTACTCATCATGTAATAGAGAGAGTTGCAAATAAGGAAGCTTATAGCTTTCTCTTGATGGCTTTTTAGGCTACAACCACCTTGCTATAAAGATAGAGGATTAGCATAAAATAGCCTTTGTTATAGAATGGGGTATATTTGCTTAAAGAGTGATGCCATTTGTCTTAACTAATGCGCTTTTCACATTCCAAAGGTTGATGAGTCATGCATTTAAGGAATATCTAAGACAATTCTTATAAATCTACATGGACAACTTATGCGTGCATTCTCTCTTGAGAAATCAGCACATAGAACACTTAAAGATCTTTGAGAAATGAAAAACCTATCGCATCTACTTGAACCCAGAGAAATGGTAAGACAAGAAAAAATTCAAGGGCACATTGTGTCCAAGAACAGCATTCCCACTGATCTTGAGAAGATTCAAGTGATTGTTTCTCTACCAAGACTGAAAAAATTTAGGGAGGTATAAGCCTTCATGAGCCATTGTGATTACTATAGAAGATTCATCTATATGTATGCAATCATTACTAAACCTCTCTACTCTTATCATAAAATTTGAGTGGATCGATGAATGCAAAGAAGCATTCCAATTATTGAAGCAAAATTTGATTTTTGCTCCAATTCTTAAAGCTCCTGATTGAACAAAGATCTTCCATATCCTTGTCGATGCATCAATTTATGCTATAGGATGCATTTTAGTGCAACCTAGAGAGAACAACCTGAATTTTCTCATCAGTTACTCAAGATAATAGTTGAATAGTGCAGAAAAGAATTATGTGACCACAAAGAGAGAGAGAGAGAGAGAGAGAGAGAGAGAGAGAGAGAGAGAAGGGCTAGGAATGGTCTATGCCGTAAAGAAGTTCAGACATTACCTTCTTGCGAACAAGTTTGTATTTTTTGTAAATCATCTTATGTCTGGTGAAAAAAACCTCCAATACAGGATGTATTGTTTGATGGTTCATTATATTGCTTGAACCATTGGATCACTACAACTTAAAAGGAAACCATCAATCATTGAGGAAACTCAAACACTTAAGCTAGTAGGTGGAAGGCTATACAAACAAGGAAATGATGGTATGTTGAGGCTATCTATGGATAGAGCCAACTGAAAGAGACGTATACTTGACACCAGCTCATGTGCAAAACATGGAAATGTATAATGGAATTATGCAAACATTTCAAAGATTAATGACACTTGGTGTATAATGGCCTAGAATGTAGAGAATTATTCATGACTACATTAATTTATGTGACATTTGTGCAAATAAGCCATTGGTAGAACATGTGACACTGTTCAGAGATTAATGACACTTGGTGTATAATGGCCTAGAAATGTATAATGGAATTATGCAAACATTTCAAAGATTAATGACACTTGGTGTATAATGGCCTAGAATGTAGAGAATTATTCATGACTACATTAATTTATGTGACATTTGTGCAAATAAGCCATTGGTAGAACATGTGACACTGTTCAGAGTAAAGGTTGCACCTAAGTGGAGCTCGTACATTGTGGATTACCTAACAAAAGGAATCTTACCAAAAGGGAGACCAAAGCTGAAAGTTATGTGTTGATTGAGGATCTCCTCTATAGGAGAAGGAAGGAAAATCAAATGCAGATGTGTACCACAAAAGGTGAATACATTTCGATTCTTGAGCAAGCTCATGCTAGACAAGTAGGCGGACATTTTTTAGTACACAAAACGGCAAAAGCAATTCTAGTTGCAAGCATTTGGTAGTTGACATTGTTTGTGGATGCTGAAGCATATGTGAAGAGATGTGATGCATACCAATGAACAAAAGTACCTATGCAGAGAGATGAAATGCCTTTACAACAAACGATGGAGGCAAGAGAATTTGTCAAATGGGGCATAGACTTTGTAGGACAGACAGCACCTCCCGTTTATCGTACACATGCTCAATATATTTTAGTGGCCACAGACTATCTGACCAAATAGGTCAAAGCAAAAGCTACACATAAAAACCTTACAAAAACAAAAATGCAATTATTGTATGAGAATGTCTTTACAAGATATGGGCTACCGATTGAGATATTCAGTGACAAAGGGACTCACTTACTAAACTGAGTGATTGAATTCATGTTGGATAAGTTCATGGTTATTCATTGCAAGCCAACATCTTATCACCCTCAAGCGAACGAGAAAGCAGAGAGCACAAAAAAAAATCTTTGTATGGTGATCACAAAGATAGTGAGTGAATCAAGAGCAGAGTAGGACCAAAAGCTCCATTCAGCTCTTTGAGCATACCAAGTAGCTTATAAAATAGTGATTGGAATGACACCTTTCAACTTGGTGTTTGGACTTAATACCATAGTGTGCATAGAATTCTTTATTCCCACACTTCAAATAGCGTAGAGTGGACAGGCCACAAATTGTCATGTGGGGTAAATGTTCTCAAAAATCTAGACGAGACATGCTTACAAGCTATCGCAAATATCTATGCACAAAAATGATGCATGAAGGAGTTTCACGATCAACATGTAATCAACAAAGAATTCAAAAAGGGTGAATATGTATTAGTCTACACCTTAAAACAACACTTCAAAAAGTTAAGAAAGTGAAGAAATGGCTCATTCATGATTAACAACATATCATTAAGTAGCACCATTTAACTTGCAACATTAGAGAGAGAACCCAACTAAATTAGTGGCTATAGGTTGAAGAAATATAATTTACCTCTTAGCATGGCAATGTTAGAGAAGATCCATGAGGCAATAGAAAGAAAGAAGCAAGCTCAAGCTAATCAAGCACAACCTCAAGAGGAAGCTAAGTTGCGGATTTAAAAGCGTAAGGAATGACAAAACCACGTACCAATTCTACCACAACCAACAATAGCACCTCCTCAAATAGAAGCAATTCATACATAGCAAAATTGGCTTGGAGACATGGATGTATGCATCCGTATACATTTTACAGATGGATCGACAGAGTGAGCACTTGTAGACATTAGAGCGTGCATAGGTGCCGACAAGTACTCTACATACATGAAGATGTTAGATGCACCCTTATCAGAAAATCAAATAGAGCTCAAACTACAAATCAAGGAAAGATGCTCATTTTAGGTCATGCAAATTTGTCAATCAACATCAACGGCCATCAATGCCCACATCAATTGCATGTCACATCAGATGTAGATCTTAACACTAGGTTGGTAACCTAACAAGACATAAAAGTGTCCTTTCAGGGTTTTGAAAAAAAACCTCCAAAACCATAGTAGATCCACTCATTTTGTAAAATCCTTTCATGAGGTTATAGTTCAAGGCCTACAACACATGGAAAAAATAAGAAACTTTTAAAATTTCTCATCTTTTGGTCACACCAAGCCTCCAAAGTTGATGGACCAGTACATTTTCATCAAAACAATCATTTCTTTCTTTTTGTTGCATAAAAATAAGATTAGGGATTTTTGTAGGACTTGAGATAAATTCCCAAGTTAACTTCAATGGGTTGGTGATCAAAACATATGATTGCTTCTCACTCACTATTTTTTGTTTTGCCAAAAGAAATAGGTACAAAAAAGTTGAATTTTTACCATTTTGCAAACCTATCATCAAAGTTTCTATAGCCACGCTCAATACAAATAATATATGCATGTTTTCTTAGTTCCCTATTGTCCTTTAGGTTCATAAGGAGCCATGGAGCATGTCAAAAGAATAATACATCTCTTACTAAGGGGAATCTTGGGGACAAAGATGAAGTGCTAAATACAGCAAACATGAAAAAACTGGGTTCAACATTATGAGTTGTAGAATCCCATAGAAACTATTCAATTTCTAGCCAAATTTGATCCTTATGGCTAGATATGGTTACTACCTACAAAATGCATGTAGTTGTCACAAGAAACTAACAATATTGAAAAAGCTATACTTGATATACTAGAATGTTTCGTTTTCTTCTATAATTGAAAAAATCAACCATCGTTGTCTACTATGCAAAATAGGGTATTAGGTGCCCCAAAACTCAAGGAATATTAGCTTTATGTTACAATATGTGACATAGAAAATCAAAACTGCATTTGGATATCATGAAAGCCACCAAAAAAATCATAGAAGAGCTAAAATTGGCTAAAAAACAGGATTTGATAATTTTTGTAATTTGGTCATAACTTACAACTTTAACATTTATTTCTCCCTAGAAGCATCAGAACATGTTGAGGACTACTAAAGATAGTTCTCTAGCATTATAGACATCACAAACATGAATTCTAGAGTGGTATAGTTGCAAAAAGTTGAAAAAAGCCAAAAACAGGACCCGTTTTTTCACACAGTTTAGGTTGTGAAATGTTGTGCAAGGACAAGGTTAAAGATGGAATTGATATTCCAAAAAAAAGCCGAGTTTCTTTCAGCTCATGAGACAACTTTTTAGACAGATAGCACCTCAAAATCTATTTTGAAACTCTTGACATAATTCAAGGAAAATGGTCACTTAACAGGACATAAAAGTGTCCCATTACCAACCTAGTGTTAATGAAGCAGTCTTCCTATCCTGGATGAGAGCTTACAAAGCACTTTCCAATTGGCAAGAGAATACTTTAATGTTTAAACTTAACGACACCTCTTATGCCACTCCTTTGGCACAAAGTGATCACATGTGGGAAGTACAACACATTGTTACAAAACCGCAGCCAGTGATACGACCTCAACCTAAATGACAATTAAACGAACAAACCAGAAGATAGGTATGGATGAAAAAATCCATCATGGCAAACAAGCCCAAACAGGTCTACTTACCACACAGTCAATAACCACACAAGTGGCTACCAAACCAAAGCAACTGCATCCACCAGCAAAATCTCAACAACCTCACCGCAGTTATACTTGGAAATGGCAGTCCACATAACAGTGAAAATCTATAGCAAGCCAATCCAGCTATAAATGGATTCCAAAACGAACACAATCCTATCGACCCAAATTGACCAAGAAAACCTAGAAATGGAAATCAAAGCAACCGATTCGCAAACCAGCTCAGTAGTCTCCACCAAATATGACCATCACATACAAGTGGGTCCCAAAGACACCACAACCCATGGAAACCAAGACAATGGTACTCTAACCACCCACAATCAAAGAAAAGCACCCCATCTTTATAGTCTTTTGTCCGGACCACGTAGTATAGATGGAGTCTTGATAGCAAAAATCATTGAATACTCAGTTCAGTGCCCACATCCTGCACAACACATTGTTACCAATGCATCTTTTCCATTGGCATAATGGGGACATGTTTCACAACCTTGAATAGACACGGTGTTCTCGCCCATGCACATTGCACAGACCTTTGTCGTGGAAGACTTAGAATGGGAAGGGGAGAGTAATAGCCAATTACAAGATTATGAGCTGCAAGATTATGAGAATTCATGTGTATAAGGTATAAAGTGTGTTTTTGGAAATGTATGTCTAGAGTGAGAGTATGTATAGAAGAGTGTGCGAAATAATTTTGGCTAATTTTTACCCAAATAATAATATTTTTTTTCTAGTTTTCTTTAATTTTAGCTAATTAGCATAAAAAATTTAATAAAATTGACCAAGGGAACCAAAATCAATGATCGAATGTCCAAATGACGAGCTATTTGAGCCGTAGGTGATATGCCATGAGCAATCAAGGCAAGGAAGGTAAGTATGCACTTGAGACTTTGGGTAAGTCGGACACTTATAGGCAAAATAGGGCAAATCATACCTCATTTTCACTCGCTACATCTTGGGGGGGGGGGGAGAGAGAGAGAAGAGAAGCAGATTTATTGTTGTGACCTAGAGTGCACGAGCAAATTTTTGCTTTCTACGCGCACTCGAAGCCACCACATAGCACCAAATTTGACAGGTATGATCTATTAACCTCCCTCAACAAATATATGAAGGCCACACATCACAAAAAACACCAGATTAGCCACATCAACTGAATAAATGTCGATTTTTTATAAAATGTCAAAGGTTGGTAGAGGGGCAAACCCAACCCAAATTCAAAAAAAAATGGCCAGGAGACTCTTGAAGCCACGAGCTTTCCAAACATGCAATCACACGGAGAATTGGTGGTGGAACACGGATCGCGATCTGTGTTCCCCAACCTAAGAATGCAAAAAAATTTCTCTTGCAGTATGCCCTACAGAGCATAGCATCTATTCACTTGTGCAAAAATAGTTCAAAAATCTTGTCAGACATGGATCCCCCAACATGGACTAAAAGTCACCCACAATCAGATCAGGGTTTGGGGAAATCAACTCTCAAGTTTAGGAAAAATTTGGATATCAAAAGACCTCAAAACCCTAAACCAGAATTTATCTCTACAAAATGGTCATTTTGACATAGGCTAGGAAAAAATGATACAAACCCCAAAAGTTGATGACCAAAAGGCTTAGGGAACATGTCTAGATGCTTCTTCACAAGTTTGGGAATATTTGGGCTCCAAATATGGATCGCGATCCATGTACCCTAGGTGTAGAGATGGCAGATTTTGGGTCCTAAGTGTATGCAAGTGTCAAAATCATCAAGTTATGGAGGAATTGTGCAAGATTGGTTAGAAATCCTTGAGATTTGCAACTTCAGAGTGTCAAAGTGTCAAAAGTTAAGGTTTTGAAAGGAAAAGCCTTGAAGTGGAGATTAAACATATTGTATGCTCATAATGTCAAAGAGTAACCAAAAAATGCATGGAAAAAGTGTAGATCTTGACAGCAATGCCAGGAAGCTCAATCAAATCAAATGACAGTGAAAATAGATGGACAGGTAGACATCAAGGTGGTAATCAGTCTCCAAACATCAGAACCACAAAAACCAACACCTATTAGCCACAAGAATCAATCAAAGAGGGGTCCAAAAAATAGATACGGTCAAAGTTGGAAAAACAAGGCCATAAACTAGGAAATCGGGTTAACTTAGTGAATATAGGTGTGAATTTGAAAGATTCCACTAGTGTGCTAGGATACACTATAAGAACATTCCCACAAAGTTTGAGCCCAAAATGTGACCCAACATGGAACTTGATCCATGTACCTTTTCCAACTTTCAAGACCTGGACCAAGCCATCATGACCCACATGCTAATTAAAGCTTAACCCTGAAGTTTCAATCCATTTAAACATCAACCCTTGTGAGAATGCCAAAATTCTCCACGTCTACGAAGAATTTACAAAATTTAGCTTAGAATCCAAATCACAAAAGTTTTCATCCATAGCATCCTTTGATCATGGCAAACCAGATGGTGCAAAGATCACTCCAAAATGTGTTCCAACATGGATTGGGATCCATGTATCTCTCACCCAAAATTAACCTGAACTAGTTTGCCCTAGTGCTTGTAGATGTCCTAGACACACTGGTGAAGTTTTGTCAAATTTGGAACTTTTTTGCTCGAGTTATGCTCATTTTTCATTTTATGGTCAAGTTTGCGTTATATCAACTTTTGCAACCACATTTTGATCAACTTTTGGACACTAAACAGTTGAAATTTTGGTAGTAGGATACCATGCAGATGTGCTCAGAAGGAGTGGGAAGCAACCCTCTATATCAACATGTCATCGAATGAAAAGGCTCATGTCACAGACAAAAAGCTTGAGAAAATTTTGGCCAATATATTCATAGGAAAATTCAAAGCAGTTGATGGCACTAAAGGTTAAAGCTAGCATCTTCCCAAAGAATCTTTAGACAATACACCAACAACTAGAGGTTCTAGATAGTGCAAGATGTCTACAATTAGACAGCTTTTTCAGACTACCACCATGGGGGAGCAGACTTTTAAAGAGCCCATGAGCTGATGAGCACCATACATTATAATAGAGAATCCACCTTGACAGACAAAGATGGAGCCTTTGTTTGGGTCAAATCACAAGTGGCCTCATCTTCCAAGCACTCCATCTCCCAATAGGCAACCACAGCATGTTGTTGTTGAAGACCAAAGCCATAGATAATCACAAATCTTTCATTAAGCAACAAGGGTACAAGTGAATATAAAAGGATTTGATATATTCAGAGACAAAATTTCCATTAAGGTTGATCTCCCAGCATCTGAAGTACAAAAACCACCCCGCTATACATATCCCTTACTACATGTAGCCGTGGGCATGGCTAGCAGAGAGAAGGGTCATCATGTACGACCTTGGCAGATATATCCTTGTGACAATCTAGTAGAAGATAATCTAAAGAGCAATGATAGGAACAAAGCATACATGAATTTTGGTCCAATGCTCGCACACATTCCATATCGGCCCTGGGCATGATAGAGGATTTACCGGAGGCAAAACCTTAGTTGAAGCTCCTGCACAAAGGAAAGCATGAAGTTAAGGTGGTGGGTAGCTCATCGACAACACCTAGAAAGAGAAGGCCACAAGGCACTAGTTCCAAAGCACCCGCAACTGATAGTGAAGCCACATAGTCCAATTTTGAGCTCCACAAAGAAATAAATAAGAAAGAGGATGTGTGAGGGATGTGCCATCAGAGTATCAATCATTAGAAGAGGAGGAAATAGAAGTTCCTTTGATCTAAAAGAGATTGTAATAGACTGAACAAATCTCCAAGTCTCAAGCACAAATATCAATGGAGGTAGCTCAAAAGCTCAAAGAGGAGTGACAACAAAGAGAGCACAGGAGAAGAAAATAGAAGAAACACAACAAGACTCACCTCCCTCCGATGTTGATGATGTTGAGCTGGATGTAAGACTCAAGAAAATGAAGGAGGAAAGGGGACAGAAAGGCCAAGAAGTTCAACTGGTTGTCTCCACTCGACAACGCATCCACAAGGTGTTGAAGAGAAAAGCTAAAGAGAGAGCTGAGATAGAGTTTGAAAAATAGAAAACACCAAATTTAGATTCACGATTGGACTCTCCTCAAAGTCAGAAATCTCATCATGAGGAGACTGCTAAATATGTGACAACAACAAAAGATGTTGAAAAAACAGAGAAAACCATATCTCTCCAAAGCAACAATCTCCACCTCTTGTTGGTACAAAGGAAACAAAAACTCAAGTTGAAAGAAAACAAGACCTCCTAGAGGAAGAGCAACAACGCCAATTACAAACACAAGTGAAAACTTCTCAACCAAAGAGAAACACAATTAAAAATAGATGTCCACCCTCTTAACCAAGCAGGAGGCGGTGGCAAAGAGGATTAAAAGAATTTGATCTAAAAGAGCATCTTGAGATGATTGAACTACGATTTAGATGCTAGGATGTAATAACATAGCTTTGGATCCAAGATGCGGAAGATGCTAAAGTTGACACTCAAGAAGCAAATCAAGAGATAGAGTGGATCAGAGAATAGCCTGCAAAAGGATAAAGAATAGCTCCAGAGGGATCTAGCAAAAGAAAAAGAAGATGATGCAAGCATCTACCAGGATCTAGAGAAATAGATTGAAGCCAACACAGAGATCATGTGGAATAGGAAGCACTAGAGGAGGCTCTAGAGGGGGGGGGGGGGGGGGGGGAAGATACTCAAAGCTGTGTGACTCATACAACATTCTCAAGCACACACTCTCCACCCTCCTATCAATTCAAGACATAGTTGCACATGCATCCACCTCAAAATCATCCATAGCAAATGCAAAAGAAATCAAAGCATTGAAGGTGGAGCTCGAGCAAGAGAAGTTGCAAAGGAAACTTATGATGGCCAAAATGCATGCAACAAATTCACAAAGAGAGTGACAAATCAAGGAGCTTCAAGAGAAGCTGGCAAAGGCTAAAGCGGGCCTTATTGCCCAAGCGGAGATGCAAGCTAAAGCTATGGAATTGGGTGCTCTACAAACAATGATACATTAATCTATCACCCAAAACCAGCACATTGAATTCGAAAGCACTCATCAACCCCCACTGGACCTACCAAGCACATCATTTAGGGGAGGAATGCAAGAGCTTGAAGGAAAAAAAGAATCAATGGGTGCTAGAGATGAGCTCAAGAAGTGGACATAAGATATGCCAAAAGGGACACATAAAGAATACATTCAGTATGAGCTCAGGGTTCTAGAATTGAATGCTCTTCTAATGATCAAACCAAATAATATGTCAAGAATTACACCATGAGATGATCACACTGCAATTGACGAAGCAAGAGGCCCTTTTGTGGAAGAAGAAGCTGCTACCAGCACTAGAATCCAATGCAAAAGGCGACTATGAGAGGGAGTCCCAGTAACTACAGAGCAGGTGTTGCTCATCCTAGAGAACCAATCTCTATGGTGCAAGCAAAAAGGGACCCCAGGATGAGACGACATACAAGAATGCTCCCTAGCACTTACGGATCGGGCCGACCTATTGCCCAATACCAAGAAGGAAATCTATGCAATATGGAAGAGTAGGAGGCCATCAGTGCTCAACTATACAGTACTTACAAAGCTTACACACAACCATAAGCCACTAGAAGCTTATATGATACATAGACTCAAGGTTGTCATCACACTAATGAGGGATATTCCAGACTTAACCTACCAAATGACATGCAAGATTGCAAAGATGATCCTCACCTACATTGAAGCATTTGAGGCATCAACAAAGCAGAACATCCATGGGAGGTGTTTCTTAAATAGACAGCATCAGCTGGATATGGAGACTGAAGTTCCATCAAAGAATGTCATAATGGGCATGTACGAGTGCTTAATGTTTCTACCTTCCCACTACATGCAGACGTTCGAAGAAGCATTCATGACAGGCTTCTTCAAAATGGACTCCACAATCTTCAACCTGCTTACAAAAGATATGTAGGCAAGGCATGTGGCATACAAAAGCATGTTCCTTTTAGAGATCTCTCAAATAAAAACAAAAATTATAGCTAGTGCTCAACAAAGTCGTCATCAAGACTTTGGAAAAAGGTAGTTTGACTACTGAATTGCTTCCACGACTTGTAAGAGGACGTGGAACGTCTAGGAAGGGGGAAGTGTTTGGCCGATGTAGCTGATGAGCACCCTCCTAGTCAACCAAACCTTGTACAAGCCACATTTCTAATGTAATTTATCCTCTCTTTTTTGGGAAGCCTTGTAAATGAGTCTATGTAATTTTGATCCGAAAGTCGTACACTCTGAGCTGTATTATTTGATCATGTGCCCAAAGCCATGTTAGTCGGCCGTTGGCCATTTTGAAAGCCCTATGTATAAAGCTCAAAAATCTTAGTTTAAACACACTTTTGTAACATTATCTTTTGGAGAAATAGAAGAGCTATGTGTACGACTATCAAACGGCTACTCAGTTACTACGAGTTCTTATCCATTTATCTCTTGATTTGGTAATCCAAATTTAGTTTTGAGAATTGCATTATGCTCCTTGTTTCTTTCTCTTTCAATTAAGTATAAGCATGTCAAGTTTTGATGTGGTTTGCAACTATGTGTCTGTGAATCTTATCTGCATATTTGAGTGCTTAAATCATTGTTTTTTGATATTTTGACCATAGGAGAGTATTATTAAACCTTAGGGAAACTTGTTTATGATGTTCTATTGTAGTTTTTATGACTTATTACATGATATATTGTGATTTTTTTACCTTGACAGATAGCCACTAAACTTGATAGACTTGTCCCCTTAGACCTAATATAGCTTCTCTTAGAGTTTTTTGACGATCCAAGTTCATTTAGTTGATGAAATGGCATGAGGACCTGGAGTGACATGATAGGACATATGCATATTTTTTTATCAAAGAATGGTGATTAGTTTGTTGAGTTGATATGTTTTCTTGCTAAGTTGACTTCTTGAGTATTGACAACCTCAAACAGTCTTTGTGCCCCATCCGAGTCACTTCCTAGCGTATTGACATATTATGTTAGTATCAGATAGGTATGCTATAGACGTCCGTCATGACAACCCACTAACACCTTCATATCTAAATCCATGATTGATTAGAGATTGGTTGAAAGCTCCCCTTTTTTCAATTCTCATTAATTGGTGTAATCATCAACTTTTGCATCATTTCATTGGCTTTGCATTTTCAATTAGTGCTTTTGTTCCCATAAAACACTTGCATTAGCATTGTTCTCCTCTTATCATGCTCCTCATAGAGGCCCTAAACACCCAAATAAGAGTTCATTAGCCCATCCAATTGTTTTCTATACTAGGGTGTGTGTGTGCACCAATGCATAGCCGAGAACAAGTGTGTATCTCTTGGAGGCTTTATCACTCAAAAGGCATTGTCTACTTGGCTAATTTTATGCATGTGATGCATGGCAAGAACCAGAACAAGTACAACTAGACATAGGTGCGTCCAATTTATTGTCATGCAAAGTATGCACCAGCCATTTAGACATACCCCTAGCCTTTTCATTCTCAGCCCTTTCCACATCAAGTATATCATGTATATCTTCATAGTTAACGGCTGATCCATGACATTTTTGGAACCCCATAGGCTATACATTTGCTTCATTGGAACTTACATTCAAGTTTTTACCATTAAAAAGAGGCAACATATTGTCATAAATTTCCTATGAGCTTACATTATTTTCTCTGGTATGTGATAACAAGGGGTGAAAAAAATCTTCCACAAAAACAATATCTCATGAAATCAAAATACACTTTTTCTTCCAATGGTACAACCTATAAATTGTTGCTTTCAGGATTGTAACCAATAATACATTTGATAGCCTTATCATCCATTTTTTGCGATGCTTTTGTGGTACCAAAGCATAAGCTAAGCAACCAAAGATGCATATCTTATCAATAGATGGCTTCTTCTCATGTCGTGCTAAGGATTCTTAGACTACAAGGCTTTAGTAGGAAACATGCTAAGTACATAAGTAGCACACATGACAGCCTAAAGCCAAAACGAATGTGGTAAAGGATGACTCTTGACCATAAATCATGCCATCTCTATAAGAAACCTATTTTTTCTTTCACCAAACCATTTTTCTAAGGTAGGTATGGCACTGTACATTGGTGTTCTATTTCATGACTAGGCAGAATTGCATTAAAGTCATGAAACATATACTTCCGCCCTTGATTTGGATGGAGGATGCCCATAGTTCATTTAGAGATATTTTTAATCATAACCTAAAATTTATTGAAGCAAATGAACACTTTCGGACTTAGCTTTAAGCGGATACACCCATGCATGCCTGGAGTAATCATCAATGAAAGTCACAAAGTACATGTAATCACCCAGGGATGGAGTTTGTATAGGTCCACAAGGATCATTATGCACAAGTTGATGTTACCATATACATGTGGTAGTGATGTGTGTGAACACACTAGGACCGCCGGGGCATTTTTTCCCTCTTTAGGAGGTTTTTTCCCCCGAGCATTGTATATACACCCATCACTCTAGGGCTATCTATCTTTCCATTGCATGCTAAGTAACACACTCTCTATTGTGTGCCTTGAGCTTCCTTCGTCTTCTCCAAGCTGTGTGCGTTTCTCTGCAAACCTAATTCCAACAATTGGTATCAGAGCAGGTTGCGTCCTCCCGGGCTCGTCGCCAGCAGCTCCAACACATGCCTGCTCATTTTCTCCAATTTCAGTGAGCTTTGGCGAGCGTTTGCAGGTTTGTAGGTGAGCTTTGGCGAGTGCTTGCAGCTTTGGCAAGCGTTTGCAGCTTAGTCTGCTCATATTTTTTATTCGGGCTCATTTCGGCCTCCATTTCCACTACAAGCAGTGCTGCACAAGCTATTTCGTCATTTTGTGTAGAATTTTTGTCAGTGCCAATTTTTGCATAACAGGTGCCTTATAGTCTTCTACGGTTTGTGCTATATACCAACTGTTGTTCCCGCTCCGTTTCTCCTATTTTCGGGCAGTTTTCACATCAGGTGCAACATTTACCATGGCTGACAACAACAACACAGATGTGTTCAAGATGTTTGCTATTGAGGACAGGTTGCATGGGGACAATTACCCTATGTGGGCTTATATGATGCAACACGTTCTTGTGTCAAAGGGCGTCTGGAATATTGTGCACGGCATTGATGTACGTCCTGGTTCTGAGGATGTAGGCGATGTTGAGGATGTTGCAGGTCTTGCTGAAAGGATTGTTGCTGTTAGAGTTGCTTTTCCTACAGCACAACAAGCTCGTTGGGATGTTATGGATGCGCAGGCTCATGTATTTATTGTGTTGTCTGTGAAGCGCACCATTGTTCCTCACATCCGTTTAGCAAAATCTACAAAACAGGCTTGGGATATTTTGGCTGGTCTTTATGCAAGTCGCCATGAGGCTAAAATTTGCTTTGCTGCGTAAAGTGTTGGAGTCAAAGATTATGCATGAGGAAGATGATATGGACACTTTCCTTGCTAGTGTCAAGGATATCAATGAGCAACTTATTTCTGCAGGAGAAGTCATTTCGGACAGTTCCCTTGTGCAGATTGTTCTTGATGCCTTACTAGATTCTAATCAGACTTTTGCTAGTACTTGGAGACTTATATCCCAAGGAAATCCAGAAGTTGTCAAGTTTGATGCATTATACACATTGCTATTGCAAGAGTCACTTTCCAGAAAAAACAAGACTAGACAGCGTGCAGTTGAACAGGCTTTCATTGCTTCTCAAAGAAAGGGTGGTAAGAGCAATGCAGCCACTTCTTATGGTTCTGCTGCGAGTGGCAAAACCTCTGTTCCTAATGCTTCTGCTAGCAGCACTTCGTCGGGCAATTATGGTGACAAGGGCAAAAAGAAGATGCGTTGCCATTATTGTAAAGCTAATGATCACTTGATCAAGTCCTGTCCTAAGTTGAAGGCCAAAGAGGCTAAGAAGAAAGAGGGTGGTTCCATTGCAAATGCTGGTTCTACTACAAATGCAGCCATTGTTGAGTCTTCTGTGAAAGGAGACTGTGATACTGATGTCGATGAAGAATGGGCTTTTAACGCAGAGTGCACTTACAATCTTGCTGTCCATGATGCATGCTTGTCAGTTTGCTGTAGATTCACATGTGTGGTATTTCGACAGTGGTGCTACAAAGCACATTACCTCACATCGTGAATTGTTTACCTCTCTCGAGTCTGTCCCTCATGGGAATTAAGTCACTTGTGCCAACAATGCCTCTTATCCGGTTGAGGGAATTGGAAAGATTGTGCTTACTGCTACAAATGACAGTTATTTCACACTTGTTGATGCGCTTTATGTACCTGGGATCAAGAAGAATCTCTTGTCTGTATCCGCACTTGCTAGACTTGGACTTGTAGTCAAATTTGTGGATGACAGATGTACAATTCATGATCTAAGTTTTGGTGATAAAATTGTTGCATCTGGCCTCTTGTGCCGTGGGCTGTATAAGCTTACTTTGTATGACAAGTGTGGACAAAATTTTGAAAATGTTGTTGCAGATTCAAGGGCTATTTCAGATGCAAAACTCTGGCATGCACGTTTTGGTCATCTGAATTTTGCCAGTTTGCTACGTTTGCAGAAATCTGATATGGTTGCTTCTTTGCCGCCTCTTGAAGCACCTGTCAAACATGTTTGTGAAGGCTGTATTTTGGGTAAGATGCAGCGTTCTAAGTTTCCAAAGGATGGTTCAGTTCGGGCCACATGCAGGTTGCAGCTTGTGCATAGTGATGTTTGTGGGCCCGTGCAAACTCCATCCTTGAGCAATTACCAAAACGTGCATGCCAAAGTTTTGCATCTAAAATAGACTTTGAATCCACAATTTCATTTTCAAAATTCTACCAATACTTGTCATACAAAGTGAGCTTATACAACCCACAACACAAAATGCCAAATGTAACAATTTCATCACCAAAACTAAGACCATTAACTATATATGTCATCCCACAAATTTGACAACAAGGAAGTCTTTCAAGTGCACATATAGACAAAAGGTTATTTTTTATTCATGGTACATAAATTGAAGGAGTACAAGCAGAAGTGCCACGCGAGAGAGAGTGCGAGAAGAAGAGCCAGAACGAGAACGAGACATGATTTCCATTCCCTTCTTGGACATATGTCCTAGCCGGCTATGCCACAAAGAAACATTCGGCTGCTCGGTTACATTGATTACAGTTTTAGAGACATTTGATACATAAATCATGTAAAGTCCTCCAGACTTTACTCCATGTGCTACTGTCATAGAACCCTTGGATATCTTCCACATGTTCTGTCCAAAAGTGGTGACGTAGCCAGCATCATCAAGTAAACCTGTGCTGATAAAGCTCTTTGTAATTGCGGGAACATGTCTCACATTCTTCAGCGTGAAAGAAGAGCCATTCTAAAACTTCAATTGAACATCTCCAACACCTAAGATCTCACATGTCTGCCCATTGCCTAGCCGAACATGATCTTTAGTGGTCACATAAGAGGTAAACCACTCCTTGTTTGGAGACACATGAAGTGATGCCCCTGAGTCTATAATCCAATCACTCAGTGCATTTCCATCAGATGCTGTAAGAAGAGCTGAGTCCATTGTATTCTTCAAGAAGTAGATGTCTCCTGACACTAGATTGTCATCCTCTGCAACAGTGTTTGTCACATTTATTTCTTGAATCTTCACTGAGGACTTGTTCTTCTCACCATGGTCTTCAGCTTTCTCTTTGCCTTTTTCTGCTTTCCATTCTCTGCAGTCTCTTTTCATGTGACCCTTCTTGCCACAATGGTAGGATTCTATGTCACTCTTGCCTTTAGCACTGCGGGACTTGCTATGAGACTGATTCCTCTTTCCACCTTTGTACTTTTCTTTGGTCCTTCCCCTGACAACTAAGGCTGTTCCTTTGCCTTTGTCCATTGTCTTTCTATTGGTTTCTTCAGTAAGCAGACTTCCTTCTACACCTGCTATGTTCAAACCATCTGGAGGTGCAGAATTACTCAAAGCTGTGCGAAAAGTGTCCCAACTTTCTGGCAATGTGACCAACAGGAACATAGCTCTAACAGGTTTATCAAACTTGACACCTTGAGCTGACAACTGACTATAGATTGTGTTGAATTCATTCAGATGATTGGACATAGGTGTCCCTTCTTTCATCTTCAAGTCAACAAGCTTCTTAAGCCAGTATACCTGTGAAGCTGCACTCTGCTTCTCATAAAGATCACTCAGCTTTAACCATGCTTGATAAGCCGACATCTCGTCTGCTACATTGAAGTAAACGCTTTCTGCCAAAGTCAGCATAGTGGTAGAAAGTGCCAATTCATCCATTTCGCTCCATTCATCTTTGTCCATATCTTTTGGTTTTATCCCCTTGAGCTTTATAGGTTTTATCTGCTTCTTTTGTACCAACACGTGCCAAATCTGCTTCTTCCACAATGGGAAATTGGTTCCATCCAGCTTCTTGATATTGTAAAGAGCAGTGTCCTGTGATCCAGCCATAGCTACGCTTCACAGTAGTTTACTTTCCTGGGAAAAATTCGGCAGAGTTTCCCCTGTAAACTGCCCTCTGAACCAATATCAACCTGTCAAATGAACCAAGAAAGCTTCAGATTCTGCAAAAATTTTGGCAAAGTCTCCTTTGTAAAATGGCTCTAGTGTACTAAAAACAGAGCTCAAAAAACACTGTCTCTCTGACACTGTAAGCTGCGGGTAAACCTGTCCTGCACCTGTACTGTCTCTCACTGTCTTGTCACTGTCCTGTAAGCATAGACTGTGACAATGCCTCAACGGCAGTAAAGCAAAGATGCAATCCCAACTGTCTAACTCACAGTCAATAAATCCTAGCTACCTATCTAAGGGTGCTCGAGGGATCGCTCCAAGACCTGTATCACCGAAAGGATCTCAACATTCGAGAATCCCCCAGCTCAATAAAACCTCACTCGACCCTCAACAAAGGCTGCAGTAAATTTGACAGTACATAGACTTCCCACAAAGTCATACATCCACAAATTTCCCACTATATGCTGTAACCGCTGCGGCGGTTGTTTGCTGCGTGACTCACAGCCAGCAAACCCTCAACAAACATACATCATCTCTGACAATACATCCCATGTGGAAGTACCTGCAATGTCAAGATGAAATCTGGAATATCAAGCAGCAAACAGAAGCTACCTGATGAACTAGTGGATGTCGCCTACAGTCTGTGTGTAGATGCGTCTGTGTCGTATGTGACACGCCTCCAAGAACTGTGAGCCGTCCTTCGATGTGTAGATAGCCACAAATCAACACTCTGGGAGTGTCGATATCCTCAGCACCTGCAGTCGTAGGCCGAAAACCCCAAATTTACAGAGTCGGATCTACACCCGCCGAGACCACGTAGTCGAAAATGGCCTGCGCAGACCTTTGTCGAAGCCGAACGGTGGCCGAGATGACCTCAGAATGAAATTGTGAGAACACCAAGCCCTTAGGGCTTACCCACAGGATTTGGGGCCGTGTCTTCGCCTGTCGAATTTCACTCCAATCGGAGCTGGTGACTCTAGCCTCCTGCAGTGCTGCCCGGAGCCTCGATCTGAGCTCTGATACCAGTTGAAGGAGTACGAGCGGAAGTGCGACGCGAGAGAGAGTGCGAGAAGAAGAGCACAACGATATGGTGAACTCGCTCTACTGTAATGTGTAGAGCATAGTGAGTTCTTATCAGGTTTCAACAAAAGAATATGTGTACATACCTGGCGGCCCGCCCACTTACCTGGGCGACCACATTGGGCTTTATACCCCAACATAAATCACATCAACAAGTGTGAAAGAACTCCCATTCATATGAGTCTAGCACAATCTTTCCAACTCTCTTGACTAGATAAGAGGCATTGTTGACACAAAACCATATTCCCATGAGGGATTGCCTTGAGAGAGGTAAATAAGTCATGATGTGAATCAATGTGCTTTGTAGCATCGCTCTCAAAGTACAACATGTGAATCTATTTATTGTTCCCTGCACTAAATGCCCATTTTGCATATATATAAATCATCATCACAATCTCCATTTAAAGAAAATTTTGCGATAGTTGCACCAGTAGAAGATCGAGCCTCTTTTTTCTTGGATGTTGTTGCCTCCAACTTAGAACAATGCTTTATCAAGTGATCATTAGCCTTGTAATAATGGCAACTCCTCTTCTTCTTGCCTTTTTCACCAAAATTCCTATACGAGTTGTTGCCATCAAAAGCACTAGACACATGTGATCTGCTACTCATAGAAGAACTATGAGAAGTGGTTGTATTGCTTTCACCACCTCCTCTTTGAGTAGCAAAAAAATCATTTTCAATTGCATGTTGTTTAGCCCTATTATTTCTTGAAATTGACTCCTATAATAGCAATGTACATAATGTATCAAACTTAATAGCTTGAGGGTTTCCTTGGGTCATAAGTCTCCAAGTACTCGCAAAAGTCTAGTAAGAGTTTGGAAATGCATATAGAACGGTTTGTACAGGTGAACTTGGAAAAATGAGAAGCTCAGAAGAGTGTGTAGAAGATAGTGTGTAGGTGAAGGTGTTGTCCTAAAAACTCTGTGCGCATGACTGTTTTCAAATGCATTTTCCTCCTTGCAGAGAGGAGATCTAAAAATTTTGCCCGCTATACCCCTCCTTTTTGACGTGGTCTACAACTATGTGGAAGAAACTTTCTACAATTCTCACCATTTTGCTAATATTCAGCTCAAACTGACTGTATACAAAAAATTTAGGCTTTTTGTTTCTACGTAGTGTGCAAGTTTGATGCACTTTTGGAACCACGGAAGGTTCTCGAAGTTGAGTGCATAAATTTTGAGTTGAAGATGCAATTTCAGTTTGTGTAAATCTTGTGGTTTGAGGGTTATTTGCTAAATTCGGGCAAAGCGTCACGGAGGTGTTTACACACCATTGGAGCCATCTCTTAAGAGATATGATTTTTTGAGCAAATAGGTGAGGCTTCTTTCACAAGTTTTCACAGGGACACGATTTGCAGAGATTTGATGCATATTGAGTGTGGATATGATGTGCATTTATTGCTCATGTTTGAGCTTGATAGCTAATTGGTTATTTGGATTTGATAGCCATTTACTTCCGAAGATTTGGCAATTTTTCCCATGAATTTTATGAGACATGATTTGATGTGATCTAGGTTGTGATTGCAGGCTGTACTCGGGGCTTTTGTGTGGTATTCTCTGCAGGCTGGGAGATTAGAGAGTGTATGCATCGATGCCACATTGGGTGAGCTTGGTGATTATATCATAGATTTGCAATGACCTGTGCAATAGGTACAGCCTTGACATTGCGTGAGCTTTACGCTCATTGATGTTGGTTGCGGGACTCCTAGATTGTTTGCCATTGTGTTTGGCCTTGTTTATTTTCTCATTTTTTGGTGACACTTTACTCCTTACAAAGGAGACTTTGTCGGTTTTTCACTAGGCTTTATGCGTTTTGTGACAAGTGCTAGAGAGTTGTTTTAGCCAATTTTTGGCTTGTGCCTATGCAGAAGGACATTTTGCTTGCGCTTTCATTGTGTATGGTCACAATTTATGCATGATTGGTTCTTGATTTTGGCAAAGAGTTATGGGCTTTATGCGATCTTTACTATAGTTTTGGTGATGCTCTTGTGCATTTACCCTTTGTGTGGGGGCTGATCTATAGACTCATTTTGCACTCATTTATGGCATCTTGCAATGACAGATCATCATTGGATACACAGGTTGGTGTATTAGGCAAATCTCAGAGGCACAGACATGAGGTTTGCTAGCATTGTGGCAAACCATGGCACATGAGGAGACATTGTCTCAGGTGTTGGAGACAGTGCAGGATTCCATTGGTTGTTGTTGAGAGTACGAATGTGATAGACACTCCTATTTTCACAGGTTCACCCAGACATGCATGGAATTTGTCTCACGATTCGCAGCTAGACAGCAATGCTTTACGTCATGTTACTTGTCGCAGGGATAGTTTAGCATGTTTTTTGCTTTGAGAGAAAATGGTGTTCATGTTAGGGGTGACATTCATTTGCACTTCGTCAGTGGGAGTATGCTTGTGCTCCATGATTGTGATAGGGTGAGGCCATTGTGGTGCTCATTTAACTCTTCTCTACGTTCTTGGTGTCAAAGACACCATAGTCTTTGTGAGTGCATTTCCATGTAGACGTTTGCATCTAGGAGAAACACTTTTTTGATGAGCAGGATGACACTCCGCTTATTGTGCATACACGGTTTGAGGACAGACATGTAGAGCGGGATAGATCTTTGAGTGCATGAGTAAAGCAGTCACACTGGTGGTGGTGACAGATTTTGATGCTTTGCCAGTTTTAGGAAGCAGAACAGTGAGTCACGCGTGCGAGACGGTGCAGTCTTAGTGACTTTGCAGACATGTACTCAGCGAGAGACTAGACACATGTCTTTTGTGGATAAGTTCCAAAGTGTTGTGCAGGACATGTATGTAGATGCAAAGTTAGAGCAGCCATGCTCTAGGGGTCACTGCACATGGTGTTGATTATGGATATACTCGCGAAGATTGCGCGTTTATCATCCATCTTTGGGACTCTCATGTATGACTTCTTAGTGTCAAGACCCGACATAGCAACTGTAGTGGGAACATTTGCAGTTGAGACTTTTAGTCGTGCGATGACTCACACTAGCATGATGCATCGTGGAGCACTGCACGTTATTACAGTATACCTACAAGGGATGCATATTGATTCTAGCAATATACGCTTTCGCACACCGCTAGAGCCTATACGGCGGCATGCATTGACTTTGAGAGATTTAGTGGACATACATTGAGACGAGATTCCTCTCTATACCTCTTGTGCATTCTACTAGGTCATATAGTAGTACCACTTATCGGCACATTCTCCTTTAGAAGGAAGATTGTTGGGGTAAAGGCGGTGCGCCTCTTCCCCGATCAAATGCGTCAGAGACGTTCGATTGTGTTTCACTTGTACACACCTTATTCTTTACTAAATAGAAGAATAAGAGGCTCTCTCATACACATTGTGGTGAGTTGCTCCACCCATATCCTATGTTCTCTCTCTCTTTCTCCTTCTTCCTCTCTGCACACACACATTTATCATCCGCCTTTGGGACTCTCATGTACGACCTTTTAGTGTTGTCAAGACCTAACATAGCAACTGCAATGGGAGCGTTTGCAATTAGGATTGTTACTTGTGTGATAACTGACACTAGCGTGATGCATCATGGAGCAGTGCAGGTCATTACAGGCCACCTGCAGTGTATGCATGTTGATTCTAGCGGGGGATACGCTTCCACACATCGCTAGAGTCTATATGATGGCATGCATCAGCTTCGAGAGAGCCAATGGGCATAGGTTGAGATGAGCTTCCTCCATATACCAATTGTATATACTACTAGATCCTATAGTAGTACCACTTATCGACACATTCACCTTTAAGTGGGAGATTGTTGACCGGACACTCACAGACATTCAACCACCCATCACTTGTACACACTTTATTCTTTACTAAATAGAATAATAAGGGGCTCTCTCACACACATATTGTGGTGAGCTGCTCCACCCACATCATGTGTTCCCTCTCTCTCTCTCTCTCTCTCTCTCTCTCTCTCTCTCTCTCTCTCTCTCTCTCTCCGCACACGCACCGCATTCACGCACTCACACCTAATGCAACTATTGTTTTGTCAGGTGGATGCCTAAAACTCAAGATATGACACCAAACAACAAATAAATGCCTAAATTATTAAGTTGTACCTAATGCAACTGATGGTTCATCAAATGGATGCCTAAAACTCAAGATATGACACCAAACAACATGTAGGGAGTCACAAACCAAACTTAGAAAAGTAGCACAAGAGACTTATGTCAATGTGAAGACCCTTCACCTAACAATGTGTAGAATGCTCATAATCACACTACGATGTCGTATGAGGCGAAAGGAGTAGAATATACACAAAAACCAACAGATATACCCTCAAAAGCTTATTTCCATTAAAACTTATGTTCTTAAGGTACAAAATGATCTTTATACTTGGCCAAGGTCCTAATTTGGTCCTTTATCCAAAATGCTTACAACTTGACAATCTAAGTGCCAAAAATTGTGATCATTACAAATTGGAAGCTTGTAGCCCCAAATAATAATAGTGGCTCACTTATACAAACTTAAGTGGCCGATAACATATAAAGACAATAAATTTTACAAAGTGGTGCCACATAATCTTCATTTGGCTACTCTTGTTAGCATGGCAGCTAGCAATCCCCTCCCCCCTTCCCTCCTAGCTCATGTTCTCCCCCGACACAATGGCCAAGGTGCTTAGTAGTACCACTTATCAGCAACTATTCTACAACTATTTCAAACCCTCCTTGTATATGTTCCTTTGCTCTTTATCTAGATCTAACATGAAATCCATATCGATTTTGTTTTTGAGCTCTATTGTGGAGTATCCAACAAATGTGGCTCTCAAACTAACAAGCACGGAGCCAAAGATTCTTGTCCTACAAGTGAAAAATCTAGTGTATAAAGATTCTTCAATGGTCTGCATATACTATGATGGTAGGAACATAAATCTAGCATAGAATCCATATAGTCTCTTTAGTTGGTTATTATGATAGATTCTAGAATAAGCCTTACTACCTTTTAGAAAAGACATCTAAGGTGCATCTGCTTGTTCAGCTCTATGGAATGTCTCGAGGCATATAAGCATCATCTTTCAATCTTCACAATCATTTTAAAAGAGAGTTTTGGAATGCCTCTAAAGGTATTTTAATGGCGCTCGTTAGGATTTTCACCAAATAGTCTTCATTAACAAGTCCATCCTCTCATTGTGGTAGTCGAGGAGGGTAATTGAGCCAAGACTACCTCTTCTCCTTTAGTCTTGCATGTTCCAACTTTGAATCGTGGGCTCTAGATAGTAGGCTGAATCTTCTTCAATCTCCTGTAGACATGATCGATTACTTTGATAAGGGATTGCCAGAGAGAGTGCAATCAAAGGGTATGTAAGCTCTTATTGTATAGGTATGTCTCCTTCATGCAATAACTAATCGTCTCCATGTCACTAATAACTGCATAGTTAAAATTGGTGTTACATGGCATGATCTTTAAATATGACATGATTGATTGCTTTTATAGGGTTTTGCTAGAGACCTCTCTTGTCTCTCCACATACCCCATGTCCATTGACTGATTTTTAAGTTTCCACTCTCCCTCAACATGTTGATACATCTAAAGGCTAGTTTGGACTTGCAAGTATTGAGCATTTCAAAAAAAATTGCAAGTATACCATTAACTCACTTGCTTCCATCATGATCCACTTCTCTTTTTTGTCAATTTAGTGTAGATTTTGCTCTTATTGATTTATTTTAAAACCAACTTTTCCTTTTTCTCAAGATAGTGTAGAATAAATCCATTAATAGAGTTTCACACAAGGTGAGTTTCAAACCTTGGATATTCTTAATAGTTTCCCTTTTATAACCGGTGTTTTGTGGTAGATGAAGAACGAGAAAGCTCTTGCCAAAATTGTGCTAATCTTGGTCACCAAATTTGGCTTGAATTTTACTAGCGAAGTTTCTATAAGCTTATTGTTCAAACAATATCACCAACATGGTTGCACGCACACATTGAAGAGCAACAACAATATGCCATTCATTTTTTTGGGGTGGGTCAATGACGTGCAATCAACTCCTTTGTACTCAATGCCCTTGCTATGCAGCCATTCTCTTGCTTAGTTGTTCTTCAAGCATGCTAAGTAAGAAGAGGCTTAGTTAATGGTTCACTCTTTGAGTAACTAAACCTCATGCATGCACACATGAAAGCCCTAGTTGTAACTTCTTTTTTTAACCTCCAACACGGGGATGGTAATAGGGATAAACTTTATACATATCAATGTATTTACAACTACATAGATGTACCTTACACACTCGAGGGGCAACCGTGGGAACAACCTCCTTCGTGCCCGCCCGCATTGCCTGCCTTAGGTTGTAACACAGAAACTATCCTGTCTACTTTGGCGACTGTGAAACTTTATGTAAAATTGACATGGAGCCTTTGTACAATAATGTGCAATTGAGACATATTTTGATGGTAATCTCAAGGCTTGGGGGGTTGTGGGACGATTGTGGATTTGCTCAAGCCTTCCAAGAGATTTTTTAAGCCCATCATGATATAATTATCAGCTCCAGAGAGTGCAAGCAACGAGCTCGCTGTTGGATGTTTGGCTTCGCAGCCTCCGGAAGACTGACGACAAAATGTAAGCAAAACGACAGCAAAACGACGGCCCTCGCTAGCCTATTGCTTCTCATTGCAAATCTGCAAGGCAACAGCAGCTCGCTCGCTCTCTCTCTCTCTCTCTCTCTCTCTCTCTCTCTCTCTCTCTCTCTCTCACACACACACACACACACACACACATATTGACCACTAGAGTACGCACAGAGTATGCTTTAATTACTTACCTGCTTCAGGGATAAGTAAAGCGCTCTGGCATGCCTGAGCTGAAAGCTTGGGGGGAATATGTCTTCGAGGGATCCACCAGCTACTTCCAAATCCTCAGCAGGCCATGTCACCAGACCCTCGTTCATAAGATACATTTGTAGCTCATCGTCGGGCTTGAATGTGTCCGTTGTGAGATATCTGAACATGAACCGATTCAACACATCCCGAAAAGCCTCTGCACCCAGCTTTCCCTTACTGCTACTGGCTCGAGATGGCGCACCCACATCACATCTCCATCCTGCCTTCCTCACTACAAAACTGCACAACAAATCCTTGTGCAATTCAGCATCCAAATCTGCAACATAGCTTGAAGACACCATATCCTCCACTGCTGAGCTTGCCACTGCCTCTAGCCCTTCATACAAACTCACCACATGCCGCACCTCAATCTCATCAAAAACTCCCTTCTTCAGAATCGGGTGTGCGTCTATACCAAGCCATCTCTCACAGTAATCCCTGAGCAATTCTGAAGGTTCTGCATTCATCCTTCGGAGATATCCAAGGCAAAGCTCAAGAGTGACAAGCAGCTGCCATGGCCCCAGACCCTCCATAGTAAGCTCTCTATTGATATTGCTTAGCTTTTCTGTAGGCAGTGGATTCTGGGTGACTCGTTCTATTGCATCAGTTAATAGTGTTGCATGCCTGTGAAAGGTTTCTTGCTGATATGGAAACTCAGTGTATTCCTGCAAAATGTGCCATAACTTTGCCTTAACAGTTGGTATGACCAGTGAGCAGAACTCTTCTGTCCATATAGAGATTTGTGTACAATGTTTCTTGCTATGGTTAACAAAGGAGAGTAGTGAAAATGAGTGTGCAGAAAAACGATATTTCAAGTTCCATTGTGTCCTAGCTCAGAGCACGCAATTTAGACAGTTTCTGTTTCCAATGTCTTCATCATGTGCATTAATGTATATAATAGTCGGCTGGAAAAATTCTCGGAAGAGACTGACCATGGCCCCATGTAAGGAGCTAGCTCAAAGAAGAATGCTCGCTTACCCTTCCAAAAAAGCTTTCTGTTGAAGGAGCCTGCATCGCATTTCCATTTCTATTTGATAATCATCGTACTCCACTTGCATGCCCTTCCCATATGCTGGATTGCACATGCCCAGCTCATTCACCAGATCATTGGCCCACTGCTCGTCAAAACAAACCACTTGCTCGGCCTGTCAAAACAAAAACACATCGATTCCACAGATTCACATTGGTTGGTTCACAAGTTTCAACTGTGTTTCATGTCTGTTCATCAATTTACCTTGCAGTCTTGTACACGGACAGATGTCATGTTTCTTGCATCCACTGCATCAAAGGACTGGTGACCTGCAGAAGAATCCTCCAGGAGTCCCGCCTTTACGTCATCTAAGAAACCATTTTGACAAGTCCTTAGAAATTCCAAGATAGCAATGAGATACATGCCCTGGTCTTTCTTCTCAGTCAGGCATAATCCTATAGGTTGCGCCTTGTGCATGGCGGGAATGGGGTTTTTAAACTGGTGGCATTCATATCCCTTCACAAGTAGCCTGACGGAATTCCAGCTTGCTTCGAACCCATCATACTTTTCAGCTGCATCACTGCACAGACTAAAAACTGCATTTAGTCATAAAAACGTTAAAACTAATAGAGGTTAATGGTATGGGTAATAGGAACTTACTGCTTCATGAACTTCGTTGAAAAGCCAAAAAATGAATTTTTTTATTTTGTTTGACAGAAAGCTACCTTTTATCCCATAGGACGTCTTGTATAGTTGTTGTGGCTGCTTCCTGCCGAGTTATCTTGTGACCAAAGACGGTGTGTAGAACTGCACTGAACTCAACGATGGGCAACAGAGATGGTAGGCTAATAAGGTGTTTTGCATGAGCGAGCACAGCCGCAACACATGGAAATTTAGCAGCTCTTACTGTGTTTTGCACAAACATAGTCCCATAGTGAGAAAAGCAAGGTTTCTTTGTCATCCTAAAATACCCCTGGAGTGCAGCTGGTGGGAAAGGATCTCTTTCTTGAAGAACCTCGTTCAAACCATCAGTTCGCTTCTGCTGAAGGTACTCAGAAACTGATTCATGAGGTGGCTGACTGTTGACCACTTTCTCAAATGCCAGTTCCCATTCATCTCTTTGGTGTGTAGTCACCAATGGTCCTACTAAATAAACTTGTGGGAGTTTTCTCAGAGCACTGTGGATAAACTGATATGTCATTTCTCGCTGGCAGGCAATTAATTTGTCAAGCAGGTCCATGTCTGCTTCAACCAGATCTGTTAGCATCTGCGCAAGGATCTGTTTACTATTTGGCGAATTCAAGTAGGAGCTCAATATCATTGTGTCCCTACCAATTGTAATGCCTATAAGAAAGCAATAGTGGACCAAGATACGAAGCAAGCGGTAACTTAGTGGATTTATCCTAACCGAAAATGCAGCCTTCCCTGCAAGTGATGTCTCCATAACCCGCTCTGTACTCCAAACGAGGATGTTAATTACGAGTCAGTCCTGACAACATTTTGTTAAGAGTTACTTGAAAAACTATTTTCTACTTACGGGAGCTGACGTCTCGAAGAGCAGTGTTTCCGGGCTGAAGGGCATGGTCATACCCTCCTATGGTCTTGTGGCATTTAGGACAGGTACCAACAGCAGCTGGCCTGGTGCAGTCACCAATAATATACATATAACCACATCCACAGAGATATTCACGGTATGACCCCAAGCCGGCAACATCTTGCAGGGTATTATCCAGTTCAGTCAACACATGTGCTCCTGTCAGATGTGATGCGTTCAGCATGCAGTAGCCTCGCAATGGTGATTCCATGGGCATATTCATAACAGTCACCAGAACATCTAAAACAAGGCACCGTGACCTCAAAATGTTCGTGGCCAAGTGTTCACAGCAGTGCCATACTCCACCTGGTGTATTTGCTGTGAGATACCAGAGGCTTGTTTTTGCCAGAGGATCCCAATTGCTGAGATTACCCACAAGCTCTTGGACCTGTTTCATAGCATTCGACTCTGCATCAGTCAGGGGGCCCCCAGACTTTGTAACAAAGAAATGGGATGCAATGGCTGCAACAAAGGCAGCCTGTTCGTTTTGCCCTGCACTCCTGAAGAATTCCATCATCTCTTCATCTCTGTGTTTGAAAAATCCAGTACACTCCTCTCCATTGCTGCTCAGCACCAACTTTTTCAATGCCAATTCAGCTGTCATGAACGAATGTGCAGAGTTCATGAAGGGGTTAAACCCAAGTCGATTGTGGACATTTTGAAGAAGTGAGCTGTCTAGTAAAAAGGAGAAAGTATCAACATTGCTTTCTTTCTCATGACTAATCAAAATATTAGCAATTTCATCTGCAGACAGTCCAAACTCCCAGTGCAATATTTTCATGAAGAAGACTTGAAGAGTATTTCTCAGGTCTGGAGAGATCATCAATAGGGCACTATACACAGATTGGCAGTAACCCTTACTTCTCAGCCTATTCAAGTAAACCTCTTTCAAGAGAGATGCAATAGAGTAAAGGAAGCATTTCATGAAAGCCAGGGCCATGACCTTCTTCAAAGATAATGGTACCTCATCTTCACAAGCTTGTAGAGCCAAAGAGAGGCACTTGTGAAAGTTCTCAAGGTCCCACTCTTGATTTTGCTCTTTATTCATAAGAACAGGGATCATTGTCTCTCTTAGCTTGTGGTATACAAAGTCGACAAGAAACAGGCTGCTTCTGAGGTTGATCTCATCTTCCGTGTCTTCATTCTGAAGATCCTTCCCGTTGTTCAAGAATAGGGCTTTGAAAATGGTGTTCTGCCCTTTCAACAAGTTGGTACTTGATGAGAAGACACTGTTCAGTAGTTGAAACAGGACATGTCCCATCATGCAGGATGGGCTTACAGAGGTCAGCAAATTGAAGATGATTATTCTTAGGTCATTTTGTGATAAGCTCGGTAGATGAGGATGACGCTTCAACATAGAACATAAAAAGTTCGTCCAGCACCTACACTCCTGTTGATTACTAAGCGCACGCAAATTTGGAAGAGCAGCCACTACTTTTCTCACTAGAGAAGAAGTGCAGAGCTCTTTGCAATCCTCAATAAACCAGGCTACCAAAGAATTAAGATGTTCAGTGTGCAGGTGCAACGGTAGAATTACATACACGGCAAAATCATGCATGGTCTGTAAGAAAAAAACAATGTCTGGACCTCCAACAGGAAGCACACATTTGAGAAGAACTCTGACTTTTGCAATCCAGCCTTCGATTCCTCCAACTTCATTCAAACAGGCCTCTGTTGGCAATAAGCTTAAGCAGCATTGTAAGGCAAGGTCTTCCTTGAAACTTCTATTGGGATGCCTTCCTGCCCTTAGCTCCCTGACATGCTGGTATATGACATCAGTGGCCAGACACAACGAGACCAATGCTGCTTGATCTTTTATTTCCTTTTCCCTCTCCCAGAAAACAATATGAATATCTGAAGCGTGATATATATCTGGGAGTAGATTCTCACGTAGAGCCCATTCCAGAGCTTGAGTCTTTGTTTGCAAATTCTCATGGTTAAGGAGATTACAAAAGTCTATCACATAGCTTTCAAGATCGTTGTCAATGCAAGTTTTAATCATAGCAAGAGCTGGAGTGAGGGAGGCATCCACGTCCCTCTGGATACTACTTGGTTTTCTGGTCCCACTATCATAATAATTGAGATCCGAAGTCTTCTGTCTTGATAGATTGTCCATGTAAGGCTGTTTGAACGTGTCCACGTGAGCTGCATACAGAGAACTAAAAGGAATCTGTACATCCAGTGGCTTCTCTAGTGTATAACCCTCTGGATAACAAGGTGGAGGTGCTAAATCATAGTTCAAAAACCTTGGCATGAGCAACAGATCCCTCCAGACTTGCTGCTTGTGAGCATCATATCGGAAATAGGACGAGAGAGAGGACGTCTTTTCTGTAAGGTATAAGAGTCTGGCAAGACACTCTCGAAAATTTTCTTCCAGATATTGCACGAAGGCATCATGGACACTCGCTGAAGTTGATAAAAGCTTTTGGTTATTCAGGACAGTTAACTGCCACAAGCTCTCTTTTCTTTCCAAAAACCACTCCATTGCCCTTCGCTTCAAGGAGGCAAGCACGGCTTCATCCTGGCAGATGAGCTGAACCATCTTTTGTGGGTATGATGTAGGAATAGTCTTGTCCTCATATTTGATGCACAAGTAACACCAAGTGAGCACTCTAAGCATGATGCGCTTGATAGGCATAGCTTTATGGTCTAGTATTTCTGAGATAGGTTTTTCCAGGTAAACTCTGCAAGATGCACAATTATTAGTAAAGGATATTAAGTAACATCTATGTCAAACTGAGGTTTATACCTTAATTGAATGGGTTCTTTTTGGAGCCTGTCTATAGTGAGCTGTTTCCACCCGCACAAATAGCTGAACCTGGAAAGTCTTCTTCTTCCCTGCTGCACATGAATGATCAACAATACATGTTTCTTTATGGCTGTTGTTTCGCCAGGTATAGTTTTCCTGGCCTTGTCAATATGGAACTTGGCAAGGGATATATGATCTCTGTCAGAAACATCATCAGCTTGCAAAACTAACAAGTTGTTAACTCCATCAGTCCAAAACTTGTTTATATGTGTCTGCAGTTGCTTCTCACTGGTGAAGTCCCCCAGTCGCAGACAATACACCTAACAAAGTACGAAGGATTAAGAAAAAATGCAAGCAAGAGACCTCTGCCAAGGCCAGCAAAAAATGATAGGTACCTTTATCTGAGAGCTTTCTGCAGTGCTCTCCATATCTTGATGTATACTCCACTGGAGAGGTGTGAAAGTTGTGACAATGAGCTTCACCCCAATGCTGTCTGCCCAATTTTCTGAGCTGGATACCTGCAACTAAACAACCCTCAATGAAATATGCGTCTGGACTCTGATCTATTTCTCACACTTGCTGAGTGCCTGTTCACTTCAGGGTTCCAAACCTAACTCCTCGGCCATTCTAGATATGCAGGTTGCATGAGCATTACACAAAATACAGCACTTTAAAGCTTAGCAATGACTGAAAATGTGCAACGTACGTGTAACTTCATTAATTCATCTAAGCTCTGTTCTGCATCCCAGGAGAGAAACATATCTGTCCAATGTTCAAACTCTTCTTTTTCCAAGTTTTGTTGAAGATGAGCTCGAGCAATTGCATTCGCATTCGCTGTTTGCAGTAAGTCCACTTTACATCTAGTAAAAAGGATTTGAGTTACTTTAATGTTATTTCAGCATGTTTTATGTATTTTAAATTATTTCAAGCTGCACCTGTGTATCAGTTGAGAACAATTTGAAGCTTCAGTTTTCAGCATATTCCAGTGATACATCACCAAGGAAGGAACACTATCTTCAAACAAACCACAAAAGAATTCTCTCTCTGCATCATTCGTCGTGCTATCAGGACACCCAACTAATGAAATGGCAGCCAGTTTATGAGCCCAAGCTCTGATAGTCTCTACTGCTCTTCTTTGAGAACTGTTCAGAATACTTTCATAAGTTAAAATTTGCTTTTCAAAACGATTCAAAAATGGTGGATCCATGTGAGGAATATGCTCATGATCCACTATGACGATGCACCGAAACTTGTCATGCACATAGCACATCGGATTGCTGTAAACTCCGAGTGCAATGCGGCAGTTTTTTCGGCCTCCAACTATGGTGTAGTGCTGATTTAACATGTCATATAGTGACGACCAAACTTGATCAGCATTTTCCAGCAGTATACACCTGGAAAGCAACTTTCACATGTATTAGAATTCTCTTGAAATAATTGCAAAGTGTATGATGGAGATATCATAAACTGTACCTCCCCATTTCCATATGCAGGATAATTTCACCGAGCAACAAATAACAGTATTCTTCATTCTTATCATCTTTGTAGGTGCTTCCTCGTATGATAGCAAACTCATCATCTTGTTGCAGCATGTGCTGTATAATGCTTGATGCTGAATCCCCCTGCAATATAATTTCTTACAATCAATTACCCAATCTACTATAAAATGTTTCAAAGAAATCTCTCCCCAGGCTCTATGTGAAAATTACAAAATGTTCAAGACTTTGCAAAACCAAGTCATACCTTTGTAATAAGTAGCAAGTGACGAGCTTCAGGGTCTTGTAAGTTGCTTCTAATCAACTCCGTGACTGGGGGTGCTTGGCTGCACAGCCCCTCACAGCTTGTAAGTTCCTCCACATCTGAAAGAAAGGTCTGCATATCTGCAGAACTTCCTCCACCAAAGTTTCTCCACAATGAATGTGCCAACTTCTCCTGTTCCAACAAAGTGCTCTTGCAGAGGTGGAGAGACTTTATCAACGAATAGAAATCTCTGAGACCATGAAAGTCAGCTCGAACTTGTTGAGCATGATACTTGACGTAAGCAGTGACAAGGCCACGTAATTTTTCCCTAAACTGATGACAGTTAGCAGCATTATAGCTCTCAAAAATTGCCAAACCAGTGTCATACAAGTCCTCTTCTTCTGGGTCCGACTGGGAAAGATGTATCCCACGATTCATTTTAGCTGCATCAAGAGACCAATTGCTGATCCCAACAACTGCAATTTCTTGCACATCAGGTTCTAATAATGGATGAAGGACCTGTCAAAGTTAACAGTCCTTATTCTTGGCCCAACATTCTTAATCATCCAATCAAATGAATAAAACCAAGAGCATTTGTGTCACCTTCAAGGGATTATGGCAGGAGGTCTCAGCCAAAGCTATTTCGTCCAGCACTATTACAACGAGCATGTCTCTTTTCCTGTTGCTCTCTACATAACGCTTGGCTTTTTCAAATACCTGCATTATTGCAGAATGCATATGAAACTGACACAGTGCTCAGCTGAAGAAAAGCAGCAAGACGTAAGTTTTGATGGGCACCCTGAGAATTCCCTCTGAGGTGGAATTTTGCGAGCCTTGATAAGAGAGCATTAGCATCCTTGGGAGCTGTTGAAAATACACATCTTTTGAATCTGCCCCTCGTAAATTACTGCGAATTGAGAACAACAATTAGCATTTTGTAGACCAGGAGCTAGCTTAAATTCAAGGCTCAGACCGTGGAAAATACCTGTAGATAATTTGAAGAGCCAATGTTTTGCCTGACCCTGGTTTTCCAACAACAAATACAGGCAAGTAGTTTAACATGCAAACTAAGACTACAAACACATTTTCTAGGAGTGAAGTGTTCAAAGCAATGCCAGGGGGGATCTCCATGCGCTGAAGAATGTCAAGCTGCTCTTCATGTAATATCTTAGAGTACAATAATGGTGAAATTTCTTCAAGCTTACTGGCTTTGAGTGCTCTCCCAGTTCCAGACTTAAACCTAAGATATTTGCAGCACATTTCCCTGTAAAGCTTTGTTAATTCTTTTGTAGGTAGGCGGCAGTCATAACACAAAAAGCATGCCAAAACTTTTGATTGTCCTTCGACATTTTTCACCCCTAGCTTCTTATTTAGTTTTGCCCGTGCTGCTACATCAACTTGGAGCCAATCAAAGAGATAAACCCAGCGTTGTATATCCCTCAAACTTACACTTGACAACCCTAAGTGACATCTCATAAATTTTTGTGAGTTACTGAGCACATCAACAATGTCTGTACTTCTTGTACCAATCATTGCATATATGTAAGATCTTTCATCATTATCGCTGAGGATGCCATAGTCCCACACATAATCTAGCATTGCCTCAGGTAGAGGCTGCACTTTGTAGGCCATTAACTGATGACCTGACTGACTTGCCCTATTTAATTGCAGGCCAACAGCTTTGTTCTCAAGATCTTGAAGGCGATAAGGATTACATGCTGCCAGGACAACGAGGTTTGGAGGCAACAAACTCCCATCCATTGTGTGGTGACAGAGGATTCCATTCAAAAACCCCAAATGGTGACAAGCATTGATTTCATCAAGAAAAGCCCACACCTAAAAAATAACGATGAAAAACAGAAGGAAAAATACTTGAAATGTGAAGTTGTGTTGCGATGGCAACCTGTGTATTTAAAGATAAAGCTAGAGTCCTAGCCTCCATAATGAATGACTCTATGTCCTGCTCTGTAGAGCCTGCATGGAGAGTGAGACAAGAAAAGCTGGCATTGCTGCAGGTTGCTAATGCCTTCAAAAGGCTAGTCTTGCCACATCCTGTCTCACCCATAATTATTACAGGAACTTGGGTATTAATGCGAAGCGAGATGAGTGCCATTTTCAAGAAATTGTCTGGTGTCAGGGCGTAGTTTGCAGCAGGGGTAGAAATGTCCTTACCCAGGATTGGTGAAAGAATTCTCCACAGCTCTAAAGACGACAATCTAGAATAGTCTAGGAGCTCTGTACCCATCACTTCTGCTTGAATCATCATCATACTTTTCATCGCCTCAGGAATGAGCTTTTTATCTCGATATAGCACTGTAGCTGGTCCATACATGTCAAAGAACAGCATGACATGATTACTTTCGGACCAGCCAAGTAGTGAGCTCATCCTCATATGCATGCTTGTGTTCAAATCTTTCTTCAATACCTGCTGTTGTTCACCATGGAGCCATGGCTTCACTGACCGTAATGAAAGCTCCTTAGCAGCTTGTACCAAGGAAGCAACCAAATTTGACCTGAAGTCCCCAGGAGTAGGTGATCTTAGAATCCAGCAGAGAGTTTCAACTGTATAAAAATCAGTTGCACTCAGTTTCCGGAGCTGATAAGCAAGAGTTCTCAGGAATCCAACTAAGACAGAGTAGGACATCTGACAGGAGTCTTTAATCAGATACTGATTCAGCAACTCTTTGCATCTCCATTCAGGCAAGGGCAACACATTGCTGCTTCTGCCACTCAGCACAATGTCCTTGTTGTCAAGCTGCTTCAATGCCAGCGCATCCAGATACAAGCAAACTACTTGCTCATCACTTTCCAAATCTTCAGAAATGTGCAAGGATTCAAGCTCCCAGATGCGATGTTCATGAGGAAGCCAAGAACAAACTGGTAGGTTGGTTTCTAGACTATTTCCGAGAGTATTAGCGAGCTCTATGTATATTTTGTTTGCAGCTAGCCAGAAAGCCCCAGCATAACTTGATTTGAGGACTCCAAGAATAAGGAGCTCAAACAGGTAACAATTCAAACTTTCATAACCTTCCTCTGTTGTTATGTCTATGTGCAGAGAGTCTTCAGCACCAATTTGTGTGTTCTTCAGCTTCATTATAAAAGACTCCAGTGTGACCTCCCGACTGATGGTAATAGTGGCACATAAACCATGGGCCTTGATCCTTGATGACTTTCCCATTCCAGCAAGTTCTGATGTTACCACACTCATGTGAGTACATTCTTCTGGCAGATGATGTTTTATAGTATCCTTTGCATAGCCATTCATGAACTGTATTGGCACTTTAAGATGGTGGGAAATTCCCTGAAGAGCCTGGCTTCCTATCCAACAAACCAGGACAAGCTGATTTTTGACCCCTTGGTGGTGGGAAACTGCCATCTGTTGTAACTCCAGCGCAAGCTGCAACTGGCACTCAAAGCTTAACTTTTCGATGAAGGATATCACAAAAACTTGAGAACCATCATTGTCATCTGACCTCAAGTAGCGAAGTAAAAGAAGGTGAACTTCTTCCCAACTTGTCAATGAAGAGCACAAAATTAAGTTGTTGTTCTGACTGCGAATATGCTTTCCACGTTTACTGAAAATCTCCACCACAACATTAAATTCCAGGAGCTGCTCTTCTACCGAAATTAATAACGTTGAATCTTCTATTTTTTCTGGAATTGCTGTTTCCTTGATAATTCCAGGAGTGAGATACGCGAACAGTTGCTGCATCCTAGTGGAAAGGTGCTGCAAACATTCATACATCTGTGTTTCATTTCCCTCCTCACTTATGGAACAGTTTTTGGTTTCTGTTCCACAAGCGCAGCTTTTAAGATAGTTTTCTACTTTGTTTCTATCTAAACCAGGTTTCACAAAATTCAGTAACTCATAGCATAGTTGGATCTGATCTCTAGGAGCCTTTGAGCTAAAACAGTGGTGTATCAAGCGCAACTCAATGCCTTTGAAGAAATTGAGGCAGTTGAATTGCAACCGTGCTCTATTAAGGGCTGCAGTCCAGCAAGATAACTGACCATCCATCCACCTGACCTTCTCTTGAAGACAACAAATCCCAGATCCACTCCATTTGAAAGCATCAAAGAGCAAATGACCAGAATTATGGGCAAGGGAAACCTGATTATAAAATTTTTCGACTAGATTTATAAACTCCACAAAGTCTTCCAATGCAGACGGTGGTGTGCTTTCTTGATTACAGGTATCAGGTTGTATCCTTCTCCTACTTAGGAGCATTCGTGCACGGCTTCGCAAATCAACTAGTTCTGATAAACCAAACTGCTGCCTGGAATTTTGTTTGGAATCTGATGCAGCCAAATAGTTAATTTTAAGAGAGAAACTGCAAACTTCATGGCAATGTCCAACTCCACTCTGACTTACAACAGCAACATCATAGACACTAGATTGCAGGATCCAATGCATGTTCATCCTCAATACAGAGGAGCGATCTGCTAGTGATGTCACAAACTGGCGAATTCTATGTATATTGATTGTGCAAAAGCTCAGCTTTGAACACAGCTGACCCGATTCAAAACTTTGGGTTTCAAGTTCCAAAGCGGCTTTTAAATGAGCTAAGCTCGCTCTTTCACTCTTCAGGAGTGGCCGAAAAACCTTGTCTATGTGAATAAGATCACTGACAGTTGCCTCATCAACCAAGACGTCTTCTGCTTGCTCCTCGATAGCATCTGTTAGTAACCGAAAATCATCACCTGATTTCTCCTTTAAGAAAGAAATAAGTTGCTCTGAATCTGCAATTTGCTTAATGACCACAGTTTCTTTGCTTGAAAAATAATTAATGGCTTCAAGGTTGTCATTGTAAAGTTCTAGATACTCTCCTAGAGTGCCTATGATGCAAGCATCGCAAAGTCTCTGCAAAGTAGCTGACAATTCACTGCCATCCTCAACGATGTTGAACATTCTTTCTACCTTGAGAAGTGCAGCCACTAAAGAACTTTTTTCCTGCAAATTAACCCATGCAATTAGAGCAGCAAGGATTTCTGGAAAATTTTGCGGTACATGCTCTTGCCAACAGGTTAAGAAACTCTCTGCTAGGTTGCCTTCTACTTCAATGTCCTCAACTGTGAGGCCACACAGGAAGTCACTGAGCTGTCTCGCAGGGTAACATGAGTTAGATAAATTCTTCCATTCTGCAACATAGCAATCCAATGAGACCTCCATGATACTGGCCACATTTTGCCACAGCCAGGAAACGTCATCACCTATATCACCGCTATCCACAATTTCCTCTTTATCAGAAAAGAGCATGGACATACTATCAGCATGGCCATCCTCATCGGCTGTTTCCTCTTCATTTGTGCTTCTGGAGCACATTGGAGTGAATTGAGGTGCCTTAATTTTGAAGATGTTTTCAAGGAGCTTGGATCTTCTCAGTATCAACATAGCCTCAAAAAAATGAGCATCCAGTTGTGATGGCCAATGTTTAGGGCCTTTAATCTCTCTCAAAGTGAAATACTTGCACTTATTGTTTCTTTCTTCTAGCCATAACTGTGCCTCATGTATGTCTCTAGATGTAAATCGAGGTCCCATGACACTGATAGCATAATCCAACAGCATATGAAAAGCCTTCAACAGTGTGTTCCTGTAGCGAGTGACCTCAGCAACTGCTTCTGTTAAGGTCTTGCTACCCACTTTCTGCACTTTACAGACATACTCCCAAGAGGCCAAGGGGTGGTTCATTAGTTTGCTGATCATTCCCACTGAAATGCTCTGGTCTTCCAATTCCTTCTGGAGTGTAGTCCACTCCCTTAGTAGAGACTGATAAAATGTATGCAACTGTAGACGAGATGCTGGTACCAATTTCACTTGCAAAAGCAAACGTTTGAAGTTGGATTCCACTAATGTTCCAGTACATGCAGAGGGATTCGTTGCACCAATGTTGGTCAAGACATCCAAAAGAAATGTACAAAGATCCTCCTGTATCCTGTGAACAATTCCATAGTCATTAAATAAATTTTACAGCTCAACAATGTTTAGTCTAGTTGGATGGACAGTTTCTTTCAATTGGTAATCAGTCAAATAAGCGTTGTAATGATGTAATGATGATGTATTAACGTCTTCAAAAGGCAAAAATGACCTATGAGACCAATCCTTTACAAACTGGAGAATCTGATACCATGTCTGGGAAAAACCTTTCGACAATTTCACTCAGGAACCTAAAACAGAATACAAGCAGATAAACAGACAACCAGATAAAGACAACCACTGGTGATATCTTCCACCATTTTACATGTGGAGCAAAATCAGCACACAAAGCATGCAAACAAGGCGACCAGCTTCTAGACAGATCATTCAAACCTTCGTCGTTTACAGCCATACTGATCTACAACAGAATACAAGCAGACGTACGGACAACCAGATTTTAAAGAGTCAATTACACCTTGTACATCAGATAAAGACCCTAACATTACCAACCACTGGTGATATCTTCCCACAAAGCATTCAAACAAGGCGACCAGCTTCTAGACAGATCATTCAAACCTTCGCCATTTACAGCCTTACTGATATACTTTGCACCATTTCACAAGTGGAGCAACCTAAGTCAACACAGAAAAGATTCGAACAGGGAACCAGCTTCTAGACAGAACTTTGACATTTAGAAGAGGAACCAAATGCTTACCAGCCATTTAACAATATGTCTCCTTTAGCTCTTGTGCAAAGCCAATTGAGAAGCTCTGTGGCTCTGTGGTCTAGACCTTTATTGCTAACTTGCTCGTAGAAGTTTAGGTGTTTGCTAAGAGCCTTCTTCCCAAATGAGCAGTATTGTTGAGCTATCTCATTGCAATCAAAAAAGCTCATCTCCCCTGCATCCTGAATCACTTCTTGCAAGCCACAGCGTTGCTGCAGTAAACGACTAACAATCTCATCAATGGCTTCTGCCAGAAATCCTGCTGATTGAAGACCTTTTCCAAACAAGTTTGCCACCTTGCTGTACAACGCATGGGGGGTCATTGGTGCCTGTATCATGATCTTTTTAGTTGCATCTGCTGCCCTTGCACATACCTTGTGTAACCAAGTCCTTAGATTGTCCCAAATTCCTCCCTTGCCTTCAGCACTTTCCACAGATTCAACCTTTCTGACTAATGCAAGAACCACACGAGCAGCAAACTCAAGGTCCCCCTTTGATACAATATCATACATGAGAATCGTCTCATCAGACAACAAGGGAACAGTGAAAGTATGTTGGCATGCACAAACCTTAATTAAGTCATCAAAGCTAGCCTTAGGTGAATTGATTTCTCCAGAGACCCCCTTAGTAAGAGGAAAGATTTGCCATCTGAGAAAGATAGTGCTTAAGATCCTAATAAAAGTTCTCAATATTTTGCTGTCATTACTGCTAAGTTCCCTTAAGAGCAGTTTAACCATAATATTTGGGGTCTCCACTTCCACTAGCCATTTGAAATGATTGATCAAGGCTTTACCATAATCAGTTGAAAGAAATCCTTCCACTTCTTCCACTGTAGCCAAGTCAGTAAGCACATTGCTGCAGAGTAAAAAGTGAATTGCTCTTAGAAGCGTTGCACCTGATGGGGTGGCTAGGATGGCTGCCCTTATGGCCTTGAGTTTGAAGGCCTCATCTGAAAATGTGTGACAAAAGCTAAAAATATTGGAAATGGCTTCTTCATAGTCCATCTCCTGTTGATCCTTCCCCATCCTGATATTGCCCCACCTTGCTTTCCATCTATTCAGAAAAGAATAAAGAGGATCAGCATTACAGAGAGCACTGAGGAATAAGCTCCATTGTGAAGCAGGTGTTAAGTGGACCAGATCAGCCACAAATTGTTGCATAGTAGTGGCAGCACTCAAAGGCAACATCTGTAGAGAACGAAGATGATAAACAACCTTCGCAAACAGCTGGAGTAGTTTCACACAATGCACCTCGAGAAACTTGGGGAGAAAATCGACCTTTTGTAGGTGTTTGACCAGATGGCACTGACCCAGCAAAGCAGGGACCATTTTTGATGCCCATTCAATATTTGAACCTTCTGTGCTGACAGGTTCTTGAAACTCCTGCTGTATCCAGGCCAACCAATCACAAGCTCTATTCAAGTCAGAATCACTCATACGATAACACTGGAACATTCTGGCACACTCTGCAAAGCAATCGGACAAAACCAATGGGTTGCTGAGTAAGACCAAGACACTGTTGAGAGCCAGATTCATTTGTTCCCTGCTTTCTGGGTCTTGCTTGTGAAAGAATTCAATCTGCAACCTTCTCCTTCGGCATTTAAAATACTTGAACAATGTTGACTCCTTTGAGCGAGGGTAAGGGATGGAACCAAGTAGTTTTGCCTTTGGGAAGGTTACTATCACACGGAAACTCACTCTGGAAAATGACAATGGGAAGCGGCATCGCCAGCATGCATAATTACCCACAAACGATCTTGCTCGCTCAGGTAGTTTCAATGGCTGAAAGTCCTGGGTAAATTCACTTTTGTGACCGTCATTTGCAGATGCCCTTACTGTTTTGGGGCTTGGAGAAACAAGCAAGTACAGAAAGAACTCGCCATCTTTCTGATCATTGACGATGTCAAAGTAGGAAGCACCTTCGGCGCCATCTATTTCCATGCTTTCATCCTCACCCCCTGGTTCTACCAACATCCCTGCCTCTTCATGACAGGATTGATTACCATGTTTTTGCGACTCCACTGAGTTAGTCACTACAGGATGTGATGTGCGATCATCTCCCACCGTAGCTTCTTGCGCTTGAGTCACCATCGGGGATGCTGTTTCATCGGCAAACTCACTAGGCGAACTTCCCTGTTTATTTCTATTAATTTCTGGCATATCTCTGCCTGCAATATCAACTAACTGGTGAGCTTCAATAGATATTGAAGTCTTGCTTGGAAAAGCGGGCGGCTCATGCAGCTGCGCCTCTATCTCCACAGCATCCATGCGCGCCGGTAAAGTCCCGATAGAGGCGTTGTTTGAGCTGCCACCGGCATGCTGCGTTATAGAGGTATGGAGATTTTCAGATGTGTGCATTGCTGCAGTTGCACTACGACTCAAGTGATGAGGGGATAGACTCCTACGCTGTGAGAGAGAAGGGGGGCGGAGGGAGGGATGCTGCAGGTTTGCACGTAACACTATAAGGAGAGCCCCAATGAGCGCGAAAATTGGAGCGTGAACTTGACTCGAGCGTGTGCACTGTGCACCTTTACTTGTGTCCAAAATGTTAATTGTTCACCTTCACTTTGAATGATTATTGTAAGGCCCCGGGTCCCCCGAGGCCCTCGTTTATAATGAACACGGGTGGACTCGAGGGATCAACGGCGCCAATCCAATCCATTGTTGATTTTGGCCGCGTAACTTAAAAAATATAGGTTCCCTTCATCGCTCTCGCTGCTCGAGCTCGCGAGCTTGTCCCACAGACTCCCACACCTTATCCAACCTGCCTATCACGCATTCATGCAAGCATCACGAGCTCGCGTGTATAAGTCCTTGCCCCCCCTATCGCGTGGATCCGACAATCCAAAGCCCCCCGCCTCGCCGTTAAATCGCCCCACCATTGATATGGAGTCCCACCCTGTGTTATTTATGAACGAGGCCCCGAGGCCATGTCACACACATCCCTCTGTGCGTAACAAGGTTGCATTCAGATTGCCACAAGAGGGGCCCCCCCAAGGCCATTGGTCGTTGTTATACACACTACGCAAGAGCAAACATTGTAAATGCAACTCCCATCCAATCACAGTGGAGCTTCCAAATGAGCCCATTCGCTATCAGCATTCTATGCCAAAAATGTGGATGGAGCATCCTTAGGTTAGGTTCACATTGTCCATCTTTAGCTTACATGGACCAATCAGACGAGCTGCCTTAGAGACTATAGTTCAATTTGCACACGTTCCAAGCAATGCTTTGCTGTTGTGGCATGTTGACGCACGTCTTGTTGAGATGTCAAGCTCAACATGTACGACTCCTGGATAACTATCACCGACAGTCATCATCATCGGCGCGCCTATACACCGAGTTGGTCTACCTACCGAAGTTATGGTACACTTATCCATTCACTTCACTCACTAGCGGTTCAGACTAAACTATTGTATCAGTTTCCTTTTAAGTTGTTTTTTTCCCCTATGTTATGTATACCTCTTATCTTGAGTTAGTAAAGAAGACAAAGAATAGGGTTTTCCCTCCATCTTTGTGTGTGTGTGTGTGTGTGTGTGTGTGTGTCATAAAATCTAATATCTAACCAACCCAAATTATTTTTTCATCTTAAACTGATCATTTAATGTGAGAGAATAAGCGAGAACAAGGGTTAAAATATAGACATGTGCTTATGGATCTATCTCAATACGGGGCCAAAGTGAAAGGGTCCAATTGAGAGATGGTCTATTAAAGAACTAGAAATGGAGCTTAAAGCCTTAGGGTTACCTTCATTAAAGACCTCCAATGGTTGGTGTAAAAGTCTTTAGACCTTAGGTTACAGCTAGGCCTATGCTTGAGGTGCTTGATAATTAAAAAGTGCATGAGATGCTTGACAACTAAGGTGCATGCTTGAAGGTAGGCATGTGCTTGAAGTCAAATTCAATCCCTACAAAGAGGGGGCGAGCCCTTAAGGCTAGGGGCATGAGAGAGAGAGAGAGAGAGAGAGAGAGAGAGGACATGCACTTACTAACCCTATGCTTGATGGCTAAGGTGCTTGAGGTGCTTAAGCATGTAGAGGGCCAAGTTGCTTGGGTCTTGAAAGTCAACATGCATGCCTACAAAGGAGGGGGTGAGCCACACAAGTAGGGGATGAGGTTGAGTGACTTCTCTCTTCCCCAAAGGGCACCCCTTACTCAAGAGGCAAAAGGGACACATGTCAAGCCCTTAGCAAAGACTATCAGTTGACCCTTAACGATGTCCAATGAGGATTTAGCTAATTAAATTAATTAACTAGGCATTTATCAAGCCCTCTTTCTCGAAGGGGAAAGGAGGACACTTGTCCAAAGAGTACCTGTACTGCGTGAGTTGACCCAAGCTTGTGATTGGTTGGGCTTGAGAGAGCCAATGAGCTTCGCATGAGCTAGAAGAGGGGGTCGACCCAAGCAAGGAGGGGGCTTGCTTGCAAGGTGTACTCTCTCCCACACACACACAATCTCATTGTGTGAAGTGCCAAGTGCAAGAACTCCACCTCCTTCTCCAAGCTTCTTGAGAAGTTGAGAGCCTACACCAACACTCTTGGCAAATCAAACCAAGAGCCGTGCTTCAATGCTTAAGCTTGCCATCTTATCCATCTTCATTACTATGCTATTATGCTATGCTAAGCAAGAAGAGTGATGCTTAAGCTTGCCATCTTATTGTACCGCTTGTAAATTCACCTACTTTTGATAAGTCAATGAAAAGCTCAATTTCGACATACATGATTTTTGTCAAAGAGTCTCTAAATGATACTAATGTTTTATCAAATGAAAATGGTAGGAATCAAAAAGAGTTAGACTTGTCTAATTTTCTAAATGGATTCCAAGATGTTTTTATCGATGATATCCCTATGGACTTACCTCCATCGAATTGAGCTCCTACCATGAAGCTCACCGCCCAACAAGCCTCCTTATCGAGTTTCCCAAGCTCAACAAGAGGAGATCATGAGGCAAGTATAAGAATTGGTGGACAAAGGGATGGTGAGGCCTAGCTCCTCTCTATTCTCCAGTCCTTTTAGTGCAAAAGAAAGATGGTACATATTGCATGTGTGTGGACTATCGAGCACTAAACCATATCACTATCAAAAACAAAATTCTTGTGCCGCGGGTCAAAAATCTGTTTGATAAGCTACAAGGTTGGACCTACTTCAGTAGGATTGACCTTAAAAGTGGCTATCATCAAATAAAAATAGTGAATGAAGATAATGTAAAGACCGCGTTCGGTACAACGTTTGGTCTTTATGAATATATCTTGTCATGCCTTTTGGTTTAACAAATGCTCCAGCCACGTTCAATCGTTTGATGGAGAAAATATTTAGACCCTACCACAAGTACACTAGAATGTTCTTTGATGGTATCATCATCTACTCCAAGTCCTTGAAGGAACATGAGCAACATCTCCATGTGATTTTTCAAGCTTTAAGGGAGAACAAGCTTTCTTCTCCATGGCAATAGGCTATGTGTTACCCGCTCCCTTTGTGAGAAAGTCATGTATGAATTCCATGCTCCTCCCTATGCGGGGCATAGAGGCATTCAACCTACTCTTCGAGGAGTAGAGAATACTTCTATTGGCCTACCATGAAAGTAGACATACAAGAGAAATGTGTGGTATGCCAAAAGACCAAGTATGATAGAGGGAGCCAACTTGGATTACTCCAGCCATTGCCAATCCCTAATTCATCATGGGAGAGTATATCCATGGATTTTATCTTTGTATTACCCAAGCCTATCCATAAGAAGACGGGAATATGGACAATAGTAGACAGGTTTAGCAAGCAAGCACACTTTATTCTTGTCAAAAAGACTATTAAGACACACCAAGTGGCAACCCTCTTCATATCCCAGATTTTCAAACACCATGGATTGCCAACATCCATTGTGTCAAATAGAGATCCTAGAATGACCATTAATTTTTGGAAAGGTCTCTTTGAAAACCTAGGTACAAGATTGAATTTCTTTTCGACCTATCATCCACAAACGGATAGCCAAAGTGAGATAGCCAATCTTACGATTCTCGATCTACTAAAAACTTATGTTACAGAAGTAGATCAACACTCACAATCTTACGATTCTCGATCTACTAAAAACTTATGTTACAGAAGTAGATCAACACTCACAATGGGAAAAGTACTTACTCCTTGTAGAGTATGCGTACAATAATACTATCCATACTACTATGGGAAATGCACCTTTTGAGATCATAGAGGAAAGACCTAAAAGTCCCTTGCTACTTAAAGTACATGGGAAGATCTTTGTTGCCAATGAGTATAGCGGTAGAATCTTTCAAAAAGATTAAGGAGGCTATATCCATCTCTCAACATAGGCAAAAAGTTGCTACTGAGACAAGCACATAAGGGCCTTAACGTTCAAAGAAAATGATTGGGTCTTACTTAAGTTTCCCAAGGCTAGATTGAGGCAAATGACAGGCAAAAATCCTACGGGCTACCAAAAGTATTATGCTAAACTAGCAAAAAGATACTATGGTCCTTTTCAAATCTTGAAGCCAATCAATGACATGGCTTATCAACTCAAGTTGCCCAACCATTGGCTCATACACAATGCTTTTCATGTGAGTCTACTTAAGCCCTACAAAGGAGAGCCACCAAAAGGACCAATTATTGAAGCCCCACCAGAAATCGAAGACCAAGAAGAGGTGCTACAATCTGAAGCTATCCTTCAGCATGAGGACAAGGTGTTACGGCATGGTAAGATTATCCGACGATATCTTATTAAGTTCAAAAATTAGCCTTTTGAAGATGCTAGATGGATGCAAGGAGTAGAGCTTAAGGATAATATGAACCTTGTAAATGCTTACAACGCTACATTAGAGTAAGCAAATGTATATGTTTCTTTTAAATGATCAATGTTTGTGTATTATAAGACTAATTCCCTTTTTCTTGTGCACAAATTTAAGTAGTATGCATGCTTAGAATCATGTTTGTGATGACGACGTCTCAAACACCAAGTAGCATTTGTTACTCTACTTTGGGAGAATGAAATGGACTAAAGAGCAGACATGCTTGCAGCTAGGTCTCCCAAGCACCAAATGGATTAGTCATTCCTTGGAATGATGTTGTAGGGTAAAAAGGGATCCTCTATCCGCTAAGAAACATCAACTAATGACTAAGGCTTTATCTCTTCTACCTCATAGTCGAGGACGACTATGATTTCAAGAGAGAGGTAATGCTATAAAATCTAATATCTAACCAACCCAAATGATTTTCTCATATTAAACTGATCATTTAATGTGGGAGAATAAATGGAAACAAGGGTTAAAATATAGACATGTGCTTATGGATCTATCTCAATACGGGGCCAAAGTGAAAGGGTCCAAATGAGAAATGGTGAACTAGCCAATGGAGCTTAAAAGACCTTAGGGTTACCTTCATTAAAGACCTCAATGGTTGGTGTAAAAGTATTTAGACCTTAGGTTAAAGCTAGGTGTAAGGACATGGGTCCTACGGGCAAGGCCAGACAATGTGTACGCTAGGGGTAGGCTATAAGATAGCACGGTTGGGTGGAGACTAGCACATGCATTGCCACCGCCCTTTCATCGGTATCAGAGCTATCTTTGGGAGGAGGGGAAAAGCAGGTTGCATATGCATGCGACTCAATGGTTGGTGTAAAAGTCTTTAGAACTTAGGTTAAAGCTAGGTGTAAGGACATGGGTCCTACGGGGCTACCGGCACGACCGGACAATGTGTACGCTAGGGGAGGCTATAAGATAGCACGGTTGGGTGGAGATTAGCACACACATTACCACCACCCTTTCACTGGTATGAGAGCTATTTTTGGGAGGAGGGAAAAAGCGGATTGCGAGCAACCAAGGCAAACTCGACCGGCAACTCGACAGCACCAAGGCTTCGAAGGCTTCCATTGGCGTCATTGGTTGCAACCGTAGGAAGGCCCGCTTAACCCTTGCATGTAGGAGGGGTTGAACCTACCCCATGAGGGTAAGAGGCCAACACTTTACCATCAAACTATTGACCCTTCTTGTATCTAACAAGGAAAGATAGCATACTTGTGTTGAAAGGAAAGTTAGAAGGAAAGGGAAAGCTTCAAACTTCAAGGAAGTAGTTTCACCCTTCCTTTTCACTTCTTGGAGAAAGGCAAATTTTCCTCCAAAAATTCTTTTTTCCTCAAGGAGGTAGCTTCAATGTGAACAAAATCCTTCACAAAAACGACGAGTTTTTGTGAAGAGTCAACAAAGGTATTCTTACGACAAATGACACGTGAAGCGCTACAATTCCCGCAAGGCAAGGCTCGCATGCAACGCAAATCGCGGAGCATACAAAACACAAAGACTTCAATTTCACAAGGTACAAGTTGACGTTTTTCTCTCTTTACATTAGTGTGTTTACCATGGCTAGTGAGGATATCCCACCTACACACACTTTTGATTTTGAGCACGTAGATCAAAATCAGGGCACCACGGGTGCTACTGACACTAATATGCATGATGATGATGATCTAGGAGATCATGGGCTTATGAAAATGTCTACTTTCAAGACTTTGGAACATCGCCAAAGCGTACTTGAAAGCAACCTCTCTGCACTCAATGCAAATGTTACCAATGTTACGGAGTTACTTGTGAAATTTATGAATTCACAGACGGCTCAAGGAGCCACAAGTGGCACGGTTCAAGGGAACCAAGCCCGCACGACTCAAGGAGTCCAAGAGACAAGTGTTGTAGAAGATGCAGAAGGTAGCAATGCATTACTTAAGAATATCACCATTCCTGAGTTTCACGGGGAAGAGCGTGATCGCCACAAGGATTCGGTCAATATGTTCTTACACAAATGGAGTGATATTTATAGATTGAGACACACCCCGGATATAAAGACGGTTGTGGAAACAAGTCTATCTTTTAAAGGCAAGGCCTATAAGTGGTGGATGACATTTCCAATAGATGCTAGTCCTCCGTCTTGGGCTGCGTCTCAAGCTTCTTTCTCCAAAGTGGTTTTGGACTCCAACGAAGAAGATGAGAATTTGTTAGCATGGGATGCATGCCGCATGTCTGGCCTCTCCACAGTACCTTTCAAAGTATCGAGAAATCATATTAAAACTAGAAGGTCTATATGAATTCCAAAAGATACGGGGTTTTAATAGGGGTCTGGACAAAGACTATCGTCTTCATGTCAAGAGCCAACATCCAAAAACTTTGGAAGAAGCCATCAGTCATGCCCAAAGATATGATGATGACCAAGAGAGGAAAGGAATTGTTCCCTACTCTAAGAATACGTTTGTTAAGAGCAATGTGGCTAAGAGCCAATGGCGAGGTAGATCTCCCACACGTTCCAAGAGGAATAAGAGACAATATACCTCTCCATGCCCACAAGAGGCTAAGAAGCCGAAGCACTCACGAGATACTCCACGTGGGTCTCTCAGCACTGCTGATTTTGAGCGTGCAAAGAAACACAATTTGTGTTTTAGATGTCTTTCGGACCAACATAACAAGAAAGATTATCCTCTTTTGCAAGGCAAAGAAAAGGCCATGCACATGGTGCAACGCCTCACATTAGATTCATCTCCTAAATATTGTGCTATAGAGGTTCTTCATATGGAAGAAAAGCACAAGTGTTGTGTGCCTGCTTCAATGTGGCAGTCCACCTTTGGCCCCCATGATTTGATTCGCATGCATGGCACTATTAACAGACAACGTGTTCGTATTTTAGTGGATGATGGTGCAACTCATAACTTCCTGAACTATAAGCTAGCAAGAAATTGAAGCTTACACAGACTCCCTGTTCTCACAAGTATATGGTGGAGTAGATGTCTGGGAATGATAAAGAAGTATGGGATACGGTAGATCAAAGGGTTGAGATTATTGTTCAAGATCATACGATGACCCTTGACTTCCAAGTTATGAACATGGACCGTGTTGATGTAGTTTTAGGACGGGCGTGGCTGCATGGTTTAGGAAACACATTGCACACTAGTTATGAACACAACTCCTTATCCTTCATGGCCAATGGTAAACTTGTGCTTTTGATTGGTGAGAAAAATATACCATCTGCACCCCTTATATGTACAACCGAGCTTTCTATTTTGCAAAAAGCAGATTTAATAGATGAAGTCTTTTTGTGTTATTGCTTGTCTCCAAGTCTTGTGAATTCTCAAGAGCAAAGTGCGGTGAATTCTAGTAATGATATGCAAAGTGCAAAGAATTCTAATGATAAGCAAAGTGTTAACAAAACTAACGAGCAAAGTGCTCTCAATTTTAATTCTATAGAGCAACGTGCAATTGTTGTAAAACAAACATTACAGGAAGTACAAGATTCTCCATCCCAGCATAACTCTAGTTTACTTTCTCCTTTTGCACGGCAAAAGATGACTCACTTACTCACGGAGTATAGTGATGTGTTCTCAAGTGATTTACCACCGGGTTTACCCCCTACACATGATGTGCAGCATGGCATAGATGTCTTGCCAGGCACTAAACCGGTGAGTAAACCACCTTATCATATGAGTGCTAAAGAAGCCAAGGAGGTTGAGAGTCAGTTGGTGGACTACCTCGCTCGTGGTTTCATTAGACCTAGCACTTTGCCTTGGGCATCACCAATTCTATTGGTAAAAAAGAAAGATGGTACTATGGGCATGTGCATAGATTATCGCGGATTAAATGTGATAACCATCAAGAACAAGTATCCTCTGCCTCGAGTGGATGAGTTGTTTGATCAACTCCATGGGGCAAGATACTATACAAAGATAGATCTTCGTTCAGGATACCACCAGGTGCCTATCCTTTTGCAAGATATCTCCAAAACTGCCTTTAGAACACGGTTCGGGCATTTTGAATTTTTGGTTATACCTTTTGATCTATCTAATGCTCCAGCTATATTTATGACACTCATGGATAGTGTCTTACGTCCCTATCTTGGAAAATTTGTTGTGGTTCTCCTTGATGACATTCTCATTTACATTAATATTGAAGATGAACACATAGAACACTTACGGTTAGTGTTCGAACAGCTACGAGCTCACGCGCTATATGCTAAGCAAAGCAAGTGCGATTTCTTTAAAGCAAAGATACATTACCTCGGTCATGTGATCTCTTATTATGGCATCAAAATGGGCATTGACTAGGTCGCTGCCATTCTTCGATGGCCACATCCTAACACGGTTGAGGAGCTTCAAATATTTTTAGGCATGGCTGGATTTTATCGACAGTATATCAGTGATTATGGCAAAATTGTTGTTCCTATGACATATCAACTTAAAGAAAAAGGTAAAACATTTTCTTGGGAAGAAGCCCAAAAACGCAGTTTCGAACAACTCAAGGTAACTATAGCCACTGCTCCCATCCTAGCAATTGTCGACCCACTTAAGTCGTTTGTGGTAGAGACTGATGCTAGTGATAAAGCAATTGGTGCGGTTTCTTGGCAAGAAGCCCAAAAACGCAGTTTCGAACAACTCAAGGTAACTATAGCCACTGCTCCCATCCTAGCAATTGTCGACCCACTTAAGCCGTTTGTGGAAGAGACTGATGCTAGTGATAAAGCAATTGGTGTGGTTTCTTGGCAAGAAGCCCAAAAACGCAGTTTCGAACAACTCAAGGTAACTATAGCCACTGCTCCCATCCTAGCAATTGTCGACCCACTTAAGCCGTTTGTGGTAGAGACTGATGCTAGTGATAAAGCAATTGGTGCGGTACTTCTCCAGGAGGGAAGACCTATAGCCTTTGAAAGTAAAAATTTAGATAGAGCTCAACAGAATTATTCTGTCTATGGGAGAGAGCTCTATGCCATAATTCACGCTTTACGAAAGTGGCGACACTATTTACACGGTGCCGAGTTTGAAGTAGTTTTTGACCATGAGAGTATCAAATGGTTTACTACTCAAACGGACTTGAAGGGCCGCAAAGATAGATTGGGAGAAATCCTTCAAGATTATGATTGTAAGCTACGATATCGCAAGGGGCGATATAATGTAGTAGTGGATGCACTAAGTCAGATGCCTCGGTTTAATTCACTTGCTTTCACGGAAATAAAGAGTGGATTTTTAGAGTCATTACGTGGCAAGTGTGCACAAGATCAATCATATGCTAAAGTGTGGAGTGTAGTTTTAAAAAGGGATCCCTCACACTCACATGTCTCTGTACAGCCAGATCAACATGTCTTTGCACGCGCAGATAAAAACTATAACACACAGAGCTCCACCCCTACTCAGGAAGAGCTTAAGCGATGGAAGAATTTTTCCATTGATGATGGATAATTACTCCACAAAGGTAGAGTATGTGTGCCAAAGGACTTAGACACTAGGTGCCAAATCTTATTTGAGTGTCACGATAGTCCAAGTGCTGATCATCCAGGTATTCATAAGACGAATGCCTTAGTTCCATGGAAATTTTATTGGCCAGCTTACATCATGATGTTCAAGAGTATGTACTAAATTGCCAACGGTGCCAAGTTAATAAGGCAGAGCGCCTCAAGGTAGGTAGCCTTTTACATCCTTTAGAAATTCCACAAGGTAAGTGGGAGAGTATCTCTATGGATTTTGTAGTAGGACTACCTACTACAAATCGTGGCCATGATGCCATATGGGTAATTGTAGACCGTCTCACCAAGATGGGTCCATTCATTCCCACTAAGACTACGGTTAAGACACCGGAATTAGCACGGCTATTTGTAGAGCATATATATAAACTCTACGGTCTTCCAGCTAGTATCATTAGTGACAGAGATCGAAAGTTCGATAATCACTTCTAGAGAGCTGTGTTCCAAAAGTTGGAAACTAAACTTAGTTTAAGTACGACTGATCATCCAGAAACAAATGGTCAAAGAGAAAGAGTTAATCAAGTGCTAGAGGATATGCTACGAGCGTACGTTAGCAAGAAGCAAACCAATTGGAACGACTACTTACCTATATTGGAATTTGCTTATAATAGTTCAAAGCATGTGATTACAGGGTTTAGTCCATTTATGCTTTTGTATGGATTTCAACCTATATCACCCGTTATGGTGGGGTTGGCTAAGGAGAAGATACAACAAGCGAAGGATTTTCTCCAAGACCATTTTTACATGCTTCGAGTTGCTCGACAAAATGTTGAGCAAGCTCAAGATCGATATAAGAAGTACGAAGATGAGCATCGTCGTCTTGCTACTTTCGAAGAAGGAGACAAGGTTTTCCTCAAAGTTTTGGAGCATTCAGAAAGTCTGAAGACGGGAAAAGTTGCTAAACTTTCACCACGCTATTGTGGACCGTTTGCCATTCTCAAACGTATAGGTCAAGTGGCCTATAAGTTAGCTCTTCCAGAGCACTCACGAGTTCATCCTGTTTTTCATGTTAGCCGTTTACGAAAACAGCTAGGACAGAATGATAATGTCATTAACAGAGGTGTGTGAGTTGACCTTATTGAACCGCCAAGCATCCCTCATGAGCCCGAAAAGATTTTGGATTCTCATGAGCTTCGCACCAAACAGACAATAGGTATTGGTAAAATGGCTAGATAGACCTGAAGAAGGTTCTACATGGGAGAATGTCCCCACACTTAAGAGACGTTTTCCTACGTTCGTTTTCGAGGATGAAAATGATTCTCCAAGGGGGGGGGGGGGGGGTAATGTAAGGACATGGGTCCTATGGGCAAGGCCACCGGCACGGTCGGACATTGTGTACGCTAGGGGGAGGCTATAAGATAGCACGATTGGGTGGAGACTAGCACACGTATTACCACGGCCCTTTCTCTAGGCCTATGCTTGAGGTGTTTGATGATTAAAAGTGCACGAGATGCTTGACAACTAAGGTGCATACTTGAAGGTAGGCATGTGCTTGAAGTCAAATTCAATCCCTACAAGGAGGGGGCAAGCCCTTGAGGCTAGGGGCATGAGAGAGACAGAGGCCATGCACTTACGAACCCTATGCTTGATGACTAAGGTGCTTGAGGTGCTTAAGTATGTAGAGGGCCAAGTTGCTTGGGTCTTGAAAGTCAACATGCATTCCTACAAAGGAGGGGGCGATCCACACAAGTGGGGGATGAGGTTGAGTGACTTCTGTCTCTCCCAAAGGGCACCCCTTGCTCAAGAGGCAAAAGGGACACATGTCAAGCCCCTAGAAAAGCCTATTGGTTGACCCTTCAAGAGGCCTAATGAGTATTTAGCTAATTAAATTAATTGATTAGGCATTTATCAAGACCTCTTTCTCGAAGGGGAAAGGAGGACACTTGTCCAAGGAATACCACTACTGCTTGACTTGACCCAAGCTTGTGGTTGGCTAGGCTTGAGAGAGCCAATAAACTTCATGCATGAGCTAGAAGAGGGGGTAGACCCAAGCAAGGAGGGGGCTTGCTTGCAAGGTGTACTCTCTCCCACACACTCTCATTGTGTGAAGTAGTGCCAAGTGCAAGAACTCCATCTCCTTCTCCAAGCTTGTTGAGAAGTTGAGAGCCTACACCAACACTTTTTGGCTATGGAACGCAAATCCAACCAGGAGCCATGTTTCAATGCTTAAGCTTGCCATCTTCTCCATCTTCATTACTATGCTATTATGCTATGCTAAGCAAGAAACTATTTCTTTCTCATTGCATCACCTATGTCTCAAGGAAACCAAAGATTATATTGTATCATGTTTCTCTTTATGGGAGAATCTATAATACAAAAGCCTATTGGAGGGGGGACTGCCTCCACATAAATCCGGTCCTTAGTTGTTGTCAAGTTCTCTAACTCTCTCTCTTGCAAAAGTATTGTTCATGCCATTGGCCTTCATCCAACAATTTGATGCATCCTTTGGAGACGAGGGCTTCATAGAGTGCTCCAAGCTACGTCATGTAGCTATGTACTTTCAAAAATCTGCTCGTCAATGGTGGGCTAGCCTTCGTGGCAACGGTGAAACCCCAAAGACATGGAAAACTCTATGAGTTTCCATCATGAAGAAATTCCTTGCAAGCAAGACAAAGGACAAAGTGCTTATCAAATGGCAGAGTTTGAAGCTGCTCTCCAACGAGTCTATCCACAAATATGTGGACAACTTTTGGGATCTACATCTCAAGGCTACTATCTTTCAAAAGATAGACTTCGCCGAGCAAAAGCAACAATTTTGTGCGGAGAAATAACCGAGTGTATCAACTCCCAACGGTCTGGTTCTATCACCAATATTAGTCAAAACACTATCGTTCTTCACGTATCAATTTCCAACAAGGGGCTAAAAGGAATGCCAGGCTCATGGAAAACAAAGATCAAAATGAAGCAAAGGGGAAGAACAATGCCCAAAACTCTTCCCAAGGCAATTCCAACAACAACAATAACAACAATCGGTCCAAGGAGAAGAGAGTTTACAAAGGTTAAAAAAAACTCTCCCATGAAGAGCTAGAAGCTTTTCATAAGGACCACAAATGTTTTAAATGTGGGGAGCAAGGACATGGCTATCGTTCTTGCCCAAAAAGAAATTCCCGCAATAATGAGACTCCCAAAGCTTCCACGGTCGAAGCTCCAAAAGAGGATACTCATTGCAAAGGATTACCTCTCTCCTATGCTTGGGGAAAGGTAAGGGAGCATGATGCCTTCATCCTGTTTGACCCTGGCTCTACTCACAGCTTCATATCAATGGAGTTGGCCAGTAAGTTGGGCATTTGAGCTTTCAAGATGGGAGATATCATAACTGTCGATGGAGCTTTCCAGGCACAACAAGCCTCTTTTACTCCCTTGATTGGGAAGTTGAGGCTTCATGTCCAAAGATACGTCGACAAAGAAGACTTTTTCATCCCTCCTCTCCAACGATGTTATCCAAGGGGTACCATGGTTCAATCGCATGGTTGCCAACATGAAGTTCCCTGAAAGGAGAATCTACTTCACCTATAGGGAAAAGAGCATGTATATAGATGCTAATGAGTCCGATCATACTATACCACTTGTAAATTCACCTACTTTTGATAAGTCAATGAAAAACTCACTTTCTGCGTATATGATTTTTGTCAAAGAGTCTCTAAATGATGCTATTGTTTTATCAAATGAAAATGGTAGGAATCAAGAAGAGTTAGACTTGTCTAATTTTCTAAATGGATTCCAAGATGTTTTTATTGATGATATCCCTATGGACTTACCTCCAAAATGAGGGGATGATGACCATCGAATTGAGCTCCTACCAGGAAGCTCACAGCCTAACAAGCCTCGTTATCGAGTTTCCTAAGCTCAACAAGAGGAGATCATGAGGCACGTACAAGAATTGGTAGACAAAGGGATGGTGAGGCGTAACTCCTCTCCCTTTTGTTCTCCAGTCCTTTTAGTGCAAAAAAAAGATGGTACATATTGCATGTGTGTGGACTATCGAGTGCTAAACCATATCACTATCAAAGAACGATTTCTCGTACCGAGAGTCAAAGGTCTGTTTGATAAGATGCAAGGTTCGACCTACTTCAGTAGGATTGACCTTAAAAGTGGCTATCATCAAATAAGAATAGTGAATGAAGATATCATAAAGACCGTGTTCCGTACAATGTTTGGTCTTTATGAATAAGTTGTCATGCCTTTTGGTTTGACAAATGCTCCAGCCACGTTCAATTGTTTGATGGAGAAAATATTTAGACCCTACCACAAGTACACTCGAATGTTCTTTGATGATATTATCATCTACTCCAAGTCCTTGGAGGAACACAAGCAACATCTCCAGGTGATTTTTCAAGCTTTAAGGGAGAACAAGATTTTCTTCTCCATCGCAATAGGCTATGTGTTACCCACTCCCTTGGTGACAAAGTCGTGTATTCAACCTAGTAGAGACATACTTCTATTGGCCTACCATGAAAGTAGACATACAAGAGAAATGTGTGGTATGCCAAAAGACCAAGTATGATAGAGGGAGGCAACCTGGATTACTCCAGCCATTGCCAATCCCTGATTCACCATGGGAGAGTATATCCATGGATTTTATCTCTGGATTACTCGAGTCTATCCATGGGAATACGGGAATATGGAAAATAGTAGACAGGTTTAGCAAGCAAGTACACTTTATTCCTGTCAAAAAGACTATTATGGCACACCAAGTGGCAATCCTCTTCAAATTCAAAGGTCAATTAATGAAATGGATTACTATCTTAAGCTTCCCTCTTATTGACCGATCCATAACGCTTTGCATGTCAGTCTACTCAAAAAATACAAGGGCCATCCACCAGAAGAGCAAGCAGCAGAAGATCCTCTTGATTTTGGAGTAGCCAAGGAGATATTGCAACCTAAGCATATTCTTTTCCATGAAGAAAAATTATACGTAACTCTAGTTAAATTAAAAAATTATCCTTTTTGAAGATGCAATGGGTGCAAGAGCCACTATTAAAGGATAACATGACCCTTGTAGATACCTATAATGAATGACACACAAAGCCTTACTATATTTACATCGATGTATTCTATGGCAAATATATAGAAGAATAACATGATTCTCTCTTTTGGAATTTGTTCTCTCATGTTCTTCTTTAATGTTTAAATGTTTTAAGTGTATGCATACCAAATGTGACACATACTTTCTTCCAAGTATTAGAGTAGCCTTGCAAGCTACTATGGAAATGTGTTAGCGCTAAATGGATAGACATACTTGCGGAAAATTTTCTCCCAAGTGCCAAGTACATTGGTCATCTACTCTTGAAAGCTGTCTAGGTGCTAAAATTGAATCTTGAGAAAAAAAAGTCAATGGACCACCGAGGTAATGTCACCAAATTTCATTTTTGGTCTATTGAAACGATTTTATCTCTTTAGAATTGGCCATCCTAGTGAGGAAAAATAGAAAATAGTAAAAGAACTAATAATGTAAAAGGGTAGGCAAATGTGTTCTAAGACTTGAAAGTTTCAGAAGGTGAATTCATTTTATGAAAGTGCCATAGGAATTTGACAAGAATTCAACCGAGATTTTACGGACAAAAATGGAATATTTATGATCCAAGGTGTTATTATCCACACTTGCAAATCAAAAGATATGTGGAGATAAGGGATGTGGTCCACAAGCCTCCCATGCAAGAAAGAAGGTAAAAGGAGTAGTTTTAAAAATAGAAAATTGCCTCTAAAGGACCTAGTGTGAGTATCTTTAGAATAATTTGAAAAAGAAGGTGTTTCTTAAAAAATGGGTTGGTTGCCTTACTAAAAACAACGAGATGAACAACTTTCATGTTTCAACTTGAGGACCTCAAAAAAGAGGATTTTTGTTTTTTCGACAAGACTATACTAGAGAGAGCAGAGGTACTTTTGTCTTCCTGGCTCTCGAAGCTCCGTGAAATCCTCACTCTAAAGGAAGGTCTCCATGATCTTCTTAGAGCTCATCATCTTCTCTCTCTCTCTCTCTCTCTCTCTCTCATCTCCATGGCTAAGGATACTAGTAGCTTATGCTAATTAACAACCGAACATGTTATTACTTTGTAATGCTTATGTATTCCTTTATTCCAACTTGAGTTCTTACTTAATCTCCATAAATCTTACCACGCGCGAGGTATTTAAGGCCTTGAGATTGAGTCCTATGAGTTAATTGCAGATCAAGTCTATTTACAAGATGTAGTCGAATGTAAGATTCTCCATCTCTCTAATTTGATTAACAAGAAGTGTGATTAACAGTGCAAGTAATCAAATGCTCTTTGATTTGAACAAAACAATTCATACAAAGTCCTTCTAGAGGGGGAGGGGTCAGCTCTAAAAAGTCCGGCCCTCAACTAGTGTTGATTCTCTCTTTGTGTGTGTGTGTGTGTGTGTGTGTGTGTGTGTGTAATTGTGTTTAAGTTCATGTGTGCATGCGTGATTGAAACTTGATGAAATTATACATGTCTTTGCAAATGTTATGCTACAAAGTGCTTAGTTATACACAAAGTGATTGATCTACACATCAATCTCCATTTTTCTTTGTTGTTATATTGCCAGTGCTTTGACAGTGTGGCTAAAGCATGTGGGTCTCTTGCAAACTAAGAGAGAAAAGAGCGTACATAAATGTATGAAACCCTTGATCCGAATTCTTCCCAGATAGACTTACAGAAAGGTATGTGATGGTAACAATTGAGAGCTAAAATTCCAAAATTCTATTATATGAAGAGACCTAGGATGAGAGACTCCATAATTTGAATTGTATTTGGCTTGGGGAAATCCCACTCCCTCCCTGTGGGATCCCTAAAAGGCTCCATTCTTTTGGAATAGCATGCTCTCTCCTCCGGGGGGTCATCCCGAGTAGTCCCACCTTAAAAAGTAGTGATCTGACTTTGCAATGGAGAGAGAGGGAGGGAGGGAGGGAGACAGAGAGTGGGGGAGGGGGAGAGGAACACACACACACACATATGCATATATCTGTATCCTCGTTACGAGGGCCATCTTGCCTTGTTAGGAATACACACGCACACACACACACACACTTGGTTTCAGTAGGATAGCTTGATGATCTTGGATACACTACAAGGTTTGGCAATGGTTCCTGAATTATCAAAAAATGTAACTTGGTCATGCTCAAATGCCAAAAGTATGGCTCATTACATTCCTTATATGTCTCTTCAATGAAAGATCTCTGTTTATGTAGGGAAGCTTCCTTCTACTAAGTTGTGGCATAGCTAGCTTCAAAAGGGAATGAAGCAATTGTAGCGTTTTGGCTATATCCTTGTGTTAAACTATTCTAAGTTTAGTTTGTGTGAGCATTGCATATATGGGAAACAGACTAGGCTTACCACTTTGCCATTAGATCAGAAGTTAGGGAATCCTCTAGACTTGGTTCATAGTGATCTATGTGGGCCTATGTCGCATAAGTCACTAGGGAGGGCATCATTTTTCTTGAATTTCTTAGACGACTCTACTCAAAAGGTGGTGGTCTACCTCTTAAAAAGGAAAGACAGCTTTTACTACGTTTCATAAATTTCTTGCAATGCACGAGAACTAATCAGGCAAGAAGTTGAAGGCTTAGCACACTGATAAGGGAGAAGAGTATGTCTCCACCGAGTTAAGAATTTTTGTAGCAAAAGAGAAATTTGGTGAGAGTTTATTAGGCCGTACAAACATGCTCAAATGGATTTGTTGAGGGCATGAATATGACTATTTAGGAGAGAATCACTTCCATGCTATCTATGGAAAATTTACCTTGAGAGTTTTGGGGAGAGGCTATTATGAAATCGCTACATATAATCAATAGGTTTCCTAGTACACCATTAAACTACAAGATTCTGTAGGAGATGTGGACAATTAAGAAGCCCAATTATGACAGATTACGGGTGTTTGGGTGTGTGGCATTCTCACATGTGCCTAAAGAGTTTAGAAAGAAGTTGGACCCCAAGTCACACGAATGCATTTTCATTGGCTCTGGCGCGCAGATGGAGAGATGGGTTATTGTCTTTGGCGCTCGGAATCTCAGAGAGTTATTCACAGCTCACAAAGTGATCTTTAATGAGTCAAAGATGCGTAGATAGCCTATAATCAATAGGTTGCATAGTACACCATTAAACTACAAGATTCTGTAGGAGATGTGGACAATTAAGAAGCCCAATTATGACAGATTACGGGTGTTTGGGTGTGTGGCATTCTCACATGTGCCTAAAGAGTTTAGAAAGAAGTTGGACCCCAAGTCACACGAATGCATTTTCATTGGCTACGGTGCGCAGATGGAGAGATGGGTTATTGTCTTTGGGGCTCGGAATCTCAGAGAGTTATTCACAGCTCACAAAGTGATCTTTAATGAGTCAAAGATGCGTAGATAGCCCATGAAAGAGGTTAAATTGCAAAGTAAGATTCGAGGACGCAACTTAAGTCTGATTACGCAAACAACTCAGTCTACTAGCAATGTATCTACCGCTAGTAGTGCTCTTGAGAGAGCTAGTAATGCTCCCAAGAGAGCAAAATCCAACATTTGGGTAATGAGGATATCCACACATTTTTGTCATGCCCTTGAGTGGTTTCAGCCAAGATTAGACTATTTGTTGATCATTGACTGCGGAGAGCCTACCTGCTACCAAGAGGCTATTGAGATGGAAGATAGCGTGAGGTGGGAGCAGGCAATGCAATGTGAGTACAACTCAATTGTGGCTAGTGAAACTTAAAAAGTGATAGAGTTGCTAGAGGGTAAACAATCCTTGCCTTGCAAATGGGTGTATAAAAAGAAGTATATGACAGAGGATCCCGAGCCTAAGTACTGGTTGCCAAGGGTTTCAAGCAAAAGAGAGGTGTGGATTTTGATGAGATTTTTTCTCAAGTGGTCAAAATGACTACGTTGCGTCTAGTGCTTGAATTAATAGCCATTGAGGACATGGAATTGGGGATCTTGATGAGGATGTCTACATGAAATAACCAAAGGGTTTTGAAGTCAAACATGAGAAGCCTACGAGGGCAAAATTGGTGTGTAGATTACATAGGGCATGGTATGGCCTAAGGCAAGGCTCAACGCAGTGGTACATGAAGTTTGACAAGTACATGCAATCCCAAGGTTATAAAAGGAGCCAAGAAGATCACCGCTTGTATACTTGAAAGTTGAACGATGGTTCACTTATCATCTTGATACTTTATGTTGATGATATGATCATTGTCAAGAAGTCTAAAGACAAGATTGCCATCTTGAAAAAATCACTTAGCATGCAATTTTCTATGAAGGATTTGGGAGATGCAATCCACTTTCTTGGTACATTGTATTGAGAGGGATAGACTACGTGGAATATTGAAGTCTCAAGAAACGTATGTCCACAAGGTCTTGCATCTCAAGAAACATATATCCACGAGGTCTTGCAATGTTGTAATATGCAAAGGGGGAAAGGCTAAATTGAGTACCCCAATGTAGGCATATGCAAAATTTAGAAAGAAGATGCTCCCATGTCTGATGTTGGGAAAGAGAAAATGGCCAAGGTGCCATATCCTTTGGTAGTTGTTAGTCTTATGTATGCCACGGTAGCCACGAGACCGAACATTGCTTTTACTGTGGAAGTGGTTAGCATATTTATGAAAAATCCTAACAAAAAGCACACTGGGAAGCAATGAAGTACATCTTGAGATATGTGAAAGGTACAATAGACAATGGATAGTCAAAGATAGACATCTAGCTATGTCTTTTGATTTGCTAGAGCAGCCATGTCATGGAGATCATGTCTATAAAACTACATGTCGTCTTTGCCACATAGGCCAAGTATGTGGTAGTTTCTGATGCTAGTAAGGAAGGTGTGTGGTTAGCTCACCTAGTGGAAGATCTTGGCTGTACTCAAACTCCAATGTTTCATTGTGATAGTCAGAGTGCAATGGCATTAGCTGTGTTTCAGTCCAATTTGAAACACATAGAAGTTCGTTATCATGTAATAGACGACATATTGGCTACCAAGGGCATTCAACTAGTCAAGGTTCATATGGATGACAATTCTGCATATGCTCTTATGAAGAGCCTACTCTCAGAGTAGTTTGTACATTGCATGGAGATGATGGGTGTAGAGTGAAGCCACACAATTGCTTTGTGGTTGTACAAATGTACATACATAGACCACTTGGGCCACATTGGCCTTCAAGTGGGAGATTGTTGGGGTTCAGGCTAACTAACCGGCATATGCCCATCTCACTGTGACTGACCTTACTACTAACCTTATCTCTATTCTTTGTTCATATAGAAAAATAAGGAGTGGTAAGGTGATTCCAATCCTCACTGAGAGCTCCACCCAAAACTCTCTACGTTCTCTTCCACACATGCAGGCTTCACCCACGTATCCACACATGCAGGCTTCACACTCGTTGCTGCCTTGCTTTGATGACTCTACAAAATGCCGTGTTAGTGGCATTTTCTTTGGGGCTGTTATATTACTAACCTTAATAATATACTAACTCTTCATCTTCAAAAAAACTAAGTTTATAACACATGCCATTAACATGTCAATATGTGGTAACGAGTTTGGATTGAGTTATTTGGCTTCGATTTTATTAAAAACCAACAACAAAAAGGTAAATGTCAAAGAAGGGCAACGGGGGGAAAGGGTCATGGCAAAAGTGGCATGTGTTGCAAGAGGTGAGCAAGGATAGGCATGCAAGCGACTACCATGTGAAGGAAGCATTGCAGAAACGTGGCGAGCAAGCGCATAGGCAGGGCCAAAGCAGAAGCCGCATGCGAAGGGACCTGAGTGGCAGCAGCAGCAGGGGAGGGACAACTTCATTGTTTTTCCCAACATAAAGGGAGGCATGTGCAATAGTGCATGGATGCGGCTTGAGTGGTTAGCGCAACAAAAAGGTAAGATGTCAAAGGAGGGCAAGGGGGAAGGGGGGGGGGGGGGGGGGGGGGGGGTTGGGAAAAAGTGGCATGTGTTGCAAGAGGTGATCAAGGCTAGGTATGCAAGTGGTAGATGCCCTGTGAGGGAAGTGAAGGGAGCGTTGTAGGAACGTGGCAAGAAAGTGCATAGGCAAGGATAGAGCACAAGCCACGTGTGAGGAGGACATGAGCGGCAGCAACATAACACAAGCCGCGTGCGAAAAGGACCTGAGTGGCAGCAACAGCAACCGGAGAGGAACAACTTTTCTTTTTTTCCCAACATAAATGGAGGCATATGCAATAGTGCATGGAGGCGGCCTGGAGGTTAGTGCAATGGAATTAAAGTCAAGCGGTGGTGCTGCACGCATTCATCACTACCTTGGTCTTGGATTTCTCTTTATGTTTTAGATTGGGAATGTGATAGCAGAGAGAATTCATGGAGCTTCCACAAAATGAGTATGTGAGCAAAAAAAAAGGCTATATTTGATGCAATCCAATTGTTGAAAGTGCTCAAAGCAGAGGGAGTCCAAGGTGATTCCAGAATGGTGGCTCATTCTAAAATGCGTGGCACGCTACTCCCAGCTTGTGCTACACATTTCCATGAGAGAAAATTCACTTAAAGTACAAATTTTTCACCCTAGATAGTAGATTGTAATCCCTTGTTATTACATACAACACCCTAGAAAAAATGGGTGTATACCGATGCGGGGCACCAAAATGCAATTTTGGTGGAAAAGGTGCACTTGAAAAGCTATCCTGTCCAACACCCAAATCAGTCATAAGGTGCCTGAGCAATACATACTCAACCATAGCTATGAAGACTGCCATGTACTCAACCTCACAACTAGAAGTGGCCACAGTAAGTTGCTTCTTGCTCAACCATGATATGCATGAATTTTCAAGCTCGAAACAAAAACCACTAGTGGACACTTGCATGTCAAAACAATTATCCCAATCTAAGTCCGAAAAAGCATGTAAATCTGGCGGCAATGATCTCCCCTTGGTATAAAACAACCCAATATGTAAAGTGCCACTCAATTAGTAGTGAAGATCTGCTTAACAACCTAGCAATGCTTAAACCCTGGGCTATGCATAAATTTACTAACCTGTGAGACTGCAAACTGCATATCCAGTCTCGTACTCCATACATAAATAAGGCTTCCAATAGTAGTTTGGTAAAGAGTGGCATTGAAAGAATCACCAGCATAACCTGTTTCCATAGGAGTGGCAATAGGTTTGCAATCTTTCAGTCCAAATTTACATAGCAATGATTCTATGTAACTTGTTTGACACAAGTTACATAGAATAGGTTTGCAATCTTTCAGTCCAAATTTACATAGCAATGATTCTATGTAACTTGTTTGACACAAGGCAATACCGGCATCACATTGCTCAAATTGTATGTCCAAGTATTGATGCAATAGTCCCAAATCTTTCATCTTGAAAGTAGCATTCAAATCAACCTTAAATTTAGCAATATGTGTCTCATTCATACCAGTGATCAACAAATCATCCACATACACAATAACAATGAGAAGTATATCGCCCTCACTCTCTACATACAAAGTGCTTTCTGTTGGGCTGTTAAACGAAAGCCTTGTTTGACCAAATGAGTGTCACCTTTCTCCTACCAAGCACGAGGAGATTGCTTCAATCCATAGAAATCTTTCTTACATTTGCACACTTTATCTTCTTGCCCTTTAATGACAAAACCGTGAGGCTACATTACATAAACTTCCTCCAATATTTCACCATTCAAGAAAGCAGTAATAATGTCTGATTGATGTACATCCCATCCAAAATGAGTTGCCAATGCACATAGAAAACACATAATAGTCATATGACAAGTGGGAGCAAAAGTCTTTTCATAATCTATGCCTTTTTTATGTGCATAACCTTTTACAACAAGTCGATCCTTATAGAGATCAATCTCATCATCCCGCTTACCTTTCAACTTGTAACCCACTTTGTACCAATGGCCTTTTTGCCAAGAGGCAAATCACATAAAGTCCATGTGTCATTTTCTATAAGTACATCATATCATGATTGCATGGCATCCCATCCAATTTTCTAAATTCTTTGCTTCATCAAAAGGCAGAGGTTCTTCTATATCACATAGGCTAGAAACAACCAAAGCATAGCAATCTAATACATAAGATGCATGGCAAGAACCTAAACGAGTACGACTAGACAAAGGTGCATCCAATTTATTGTCACGCAAAGTATGCACCAGCCATTGGCATACCTCTAGCATGCTCATTCTCAGCCCTTTCCACATGAAGCACATCATGTACATTTGCATCAATAATAGGTTGATCTGTAACATTCCCCCATAGGCTGTACATTTTTCTCATTGGAATTTACATTCACATTTCCACCACTAAAAAGAGGCAAAAAACTGTCATAAATATCCCGTGACCTTATATTACTATCTCTAGTACATGATAGAAAAGGCTGAACAGAATCTCCCACAAAAACAACATCGCGTGAAACCAAGATACACTTTGTTTGTAGATGGTACAACTTGTAACCTTTGATTTCAGTATTGTAACCAACAAAAATGCATTTAACAGCCTTATCATCCAATTTTTGGTGCTGCGTTTGTGACACCAACTCATAAGCCAAACAACAAAAAATGCGCATGTGATCAATAGATGGCTTTTTATCATGCCATGCTTCATATGGAGTCATAGACTGTAAAGATTTTGTAGGACACCTGTTAAGTACATAAGTAGCACACATGATGGCCTCAAGCCAAAATGAATGTGGCAAAGCTTGACTCTTGACCGTACATCGTGCCATCTCCGTAAGCGTCCTAATTCTCCTTTTAGAAACACTATTTTGTTGAGGTGTATACGACACTTTACATTATTGCTTTATTCCACAACTAGCCAGAAATGTATTAAATTCATGAGACATATACTCCCCCCCTCGATCTGAACAGAGGGTGCCCATAGTACATTTAGAGACATCAACCATAGCCAGAAATTGCTTGGAAGCACATAAACACTTTGGAATTAGCTTTAAGCGGATACACCCATGCATGCCTGGAGTAATCATCAATAAAAGTCACAAAGTAAAGGCAATTGCCCAAGGATGGAGTTAGCATGGGCCCACAAACATCACTATGCACAAGTTGTAACCTACATGTAGCCCTAACTAAACCATCCTTCATAAACTTTGAACGCCGCATCTTATAGAAAATACAACATTTACAAACATGTTTCATAGGTGCTTCAAGAGGTAGCAAAGAAGCAACCATAGCAAAATTTTGCAAATGCAACAAACTGGCAAAATTCATATGCTTAAAACATGCATGCCAAAGTTCTGCATTTAAAACAGCCTTTGAATGCACAATTGCATTTGTAAAATTTAGATCATGAACTATATATTTGTCATCCACAAATTTCACAATAAGATCAAGTCTAACAAGTGCAAATATGAACAAAAGGTTGTTTTTAATCCCAAGTACATAAAGTGCATCAACAAGAGTGAAAAAACTGCCATTTGCATCAGACAGCACAATCTTTACAACTCCCTTGACCGGATAAGAGGCATTGTTGGCACAAGTGATTGAATTCCCATGAGGGACATCCTCGAGAGAGGTAAAGAAGTCACGATGAGAGGGAATCTATTTTGTAGAACCACTGTCAAAATACCACACAAGCATCTATAGCAACTGACATATAGGCAACATGGACAAAAGGATCATAAATGCACTCTGCACTAAATTACCACTCTGCATTACATCAGCATCACAATCTCCTTTCACAAAAAACTCTACAATAGTTGCACTTGTAATGGAACCAACCTCTATCTTCTTAGCCTCTTTTGCCTTCAATTTTGGACACTGCTTGATCAAGTGATCATTAGCTTTACAATAATGGAAACACGTCTTCTTTTTGCCCTTTTCACTAGAATTCCCAGATGAGATGTTTCCAATAGAAGCATTGGAATAGGTGATTTGCCACTCGCCGAAGAACCATGAGAAATGGCTACATGTTACCACTTTTTCTTTAAGCAACAATAAAGGCATGTTCAACTGCATGCTGTTTAGCCTTGTTTTTTCTTGAAAATGACTCATGCAACAACAATATGCGTGATGCATCAAACTTGACGACTTCTAGATTTTCTTGGGTCAAAGTCTCCAAGTACTAGTAAAACTCTGGTAAGAATCTGACAAAGCATCAAGAACAGTCTGCACGAGGGAACTATCAAAAATGACTTCTCTTCTTCCATAAATAAGTTGCTCATTATTATCCTTAATACCAGCAAGGAAAGTGTCCATTTCATAATAATCTTCGACTCCAGCTCTTTATGCAGCAATGCAATTTTAGCCTCATTGGGACGTGCATAAAGACCGGTTAGAATATCTCAAGCCTGTTTGCAGATTTAGCTGAATGAACGTGAGGAGCAATAGTGCACTTCAAGTATATCGGAATCAATGCATGAGCATGTGCATCTCTTACATCCCAACGAGCTTACTCTGTTGTAGGTAAAACAGCTCTGGCAGCAACAACCCTACCGCCAAAACCTGCAACATCCTTAACATCGCTTGTATCCTCAAAACCAAGGCGTATATCAATGCCCTACATGTTGCATCATGTAAGTCCACAATGGGTAATTGTCCCCATCCAATTTATCCTCAGTAGAGGAAACATCTTGTACACATCTATGTTGTTGTCAGCCATGACGAATGGATGCACCTGATGGGAAAACTACTTGAAAAGAGGTGAAACAAAGCGAGAACAACACGTGCTACATAGCATAACCCAAAGTAGACTTTAAGGCACGTGTTATGCAAAAAATGGCATTAACAAAAATTCTGCACAAAATGACAAAATTGCTTGCGAAGTACTACTTGTAGTGGAAATGGAGGCTGAAATGAGCCCAAATGGAAAATATGAGATGTTGATTATCACCGAAGCTTAGTGTTGTAAGCAAACTAAGGGACTTGCGGGGAAAATCTGGCATACTCTACTCTATACAAAGATCAAAATTTCAAGCAAAACTCAGCAAAAGCAATGCATAAACCAACAAAGAGTGTTGATTAGGTATAAACTAGCATATATATATGAAAGAGTGCCAACTTGGTGTCAAAGCACCTTCACACCCATCTATATATATCTTATCACGAGGCCACTTATGGGGATCTCCAACAACCTAATCCACCTCACATTGGGTAGCCCAGCTCTAAGTGCTTGGCTTCAAAAAACCTCACGCAACGACCCTCACAAAAGGTTATGCACACACGACTAGCCACAATCTCAGAAAGGGCTCTTTCAAACCGAGTCTCAAAAACATTTGAAAGTGCCAAAACAAGCCAAAAAAGTCTCCACAACGAGGTACAATGGCAGTAAATCGTACATCCAAGAAACGTAAAACTGTCACTTTAAGATCGCAGGACACACGCTCAAACAGGCACCCATGAGATGCAAGCAAAAATCTAAACTCAAGTGAGCTCCTTGCGGGGAGTACAAATTGCTCTCAACAAAGCTCAAAGCACACACAAGGTGCTAATCATGCATATCCATACACATAAAGCTCCCAAAGAGAAGTAACCACTGGTCAAAAATCTCCTATGAAACCAAGAACATGTCACTGACAAAACCTGTTAACTATAGCCAACTAGGCTAGGCAAATTAAACCACAAATGCCATGCACGTAGTAATCCGCCACCATCTGTCACATGTAAGGACAATAGATGCACATTAGGAACACCTGCCAAGAAAAGTTGTACACCTATAGCTATGTAGTTTGTGCATTTGACAAACTGATGAAAAAATAATAACCTGTGAGCCATCAAGCATCATAAACCAAACCACCATAGACATACATCAAAAGATCTATGCAAAGTAGAGTACTAAGAAGCCAAGCAGTGACTGTCAATACTGTTATCTCTGATGATGCCGTGAAAAAATATTGTGTTGATGTCGATGTCAAGATAGTGTGTTGATGCCAACTTTTGATGGAAGTGTCTGGAGTGCTCGACGATGCCGAAGTCAAAAATCAGTGTGTGTGTGTGTGTGTGTGTGTGTGTATCCGATGTTGTTCACATTGGTGCAAAAAATGTGATCAAAATTAGGTCAAATGGACTTTGCCATTACATTCGAAGTGTGCCAAAACCCTCCAAACAACTCTTGGGTTGCCCCTATCTGAGTTTGTATGATAAAATTATGGCAAAAAATGCACCCTTGGAAACCTATTTCTACTAATCCGCCACAATGTGGGTTGAATAACCACTAAAAAACGGTCCCAAATCTCCAAAAAATCAGTTTCTAAATAAGCTAAGCACACGCTGAAGATCTTAGCGCCACAATCCCATACATGGCTCCAAATTTTGTGCTCCAAATCCTGTTGTTGTCACACACAAATGCACTCTATGTGTGTATCATCAATAGACATCACTCTGGCTGAATACTCTTCTTTGAAAGCACTCAAGAACGACTACAAATTAGCTCCGAATAGTGCACAAAGCACTCATAGTGATGAAGCTCTCTCGTTGGCAACCAATCGACTCTGATATCACTTTTTGAAGCGTGTGTGCATGGATGCGTGCGTGCTTAGCGTGTTGTGCAAGTAAAGAGAACACATAGAGTTTTGGGTGGAGTTATTAGCGAGGGTTAGAATCACCTAAGCGCTCCTTATTTTTCTGTATGACCAAAGAATAGAGATAAGATTAGTAGTACAGTCAGGGAGATGGGTGTCCATTGGCTAGTTGGCGTGAACCCCAACAACAAGTGATAACAACCCATGTGTGAGTGATATGGGTGTCCGTCGACCAGTTGGCCTGAACCCCAACAATGAGTGATAGCTACCCACGTGCAAGAGAGACAAACATAGCAACTATTATTGCGTGCATTAGAGCACCTACGAGGAGCCTACCATGGTTTTTGAAGTCGTCAAAGAGGCAACAACATACATGCTCCATAAAGGAACAGAGAGATGGTCAAAAGCCTTGCACGCTCACACGTGTGGTGCCACAGAGAGAGAGAGAGAGAGAGAGAGAGAGAGAGAGAGAGAGAGACAGAGAGAATAGCTTGGGGCAAGACAACAGGTGTACAAATGTCTAACATTGAGGTAGGAGCCACATCACAAGAAGAAGGAAGCTACGCATGAAAGGAAACAAGAAATCTAGAAATGCCTTTGGTCAAACCTACTATTTGAAAAGGTTGTTATTTAAACCAATAGTAACTTTATATTGCTTTCAATTTCAACTTTGAATTGAATATTCTATTTTTCTAATGCACAAACGTCATTGAGGATGTGAGCTAGATGAAGGCTAATTCAAAATGTGGGCGCTCTATGTGATAAGCATCCACCAACATTAGGATGCCTTTATAGTCTTTGTATGCTTGAGAGAGAGAGAGAGAGAGAGAGAGAGAGAGAGAGAGAGAGAGAGAGAGAGAGAGAGAGAGAGCGAGCGAGAGAGAGATGGACGAAATGGACGTTGCTTTCTATGCCCCTTCTCAAAATCGAGTCTCTTGGAAATCTCAATCTGTGGGATAATCTCTGAAGCAGTGTAGATCAAACATATATCCGTCTATAAATACTAAGCATGGTTTGCCCAAGTATGTTGTGGACACATGCTCGCACCACACAATTGTATATTATATGTTGGTCTTGTTTTGGGTGCCTCATGCCCGACAACATGCACATGCTCTCATTTTTTCCACTCACTCTCACTGTACTAAATTAGACCACATTCAAAAATATACATCCACGTGGCACAAGAATCTGATGCATAGTTGCTTGTCTGCCAAATACCCATCCTCCTTGGCTGATATCTACATCCTAAGAGAACTATGGCATCTAGAGAGGGACCTTCACCTGGCATCTGCTAAAAACAACCTAGAGCTTACTTATTGCCCTAGCCATGTTGGGCGATCGGGAAACAACAAACAATATCTCTAATATCATTGATGCCATCAACAATAGCACTATAGACGAGGACAATGACGTCCACTAGCTCTTGTGGTGGCAAAGACAGTTGGCTCTCACAGTAGTTGGCCTCCTTTCAATGCTAGGGTCTCGAGGCCATCTCTCTGAAATGTGTAGGGTCTCTCTTTGCAGGCCTGCCCTATTAACATGCTATGTAAAAGGCTACAAACTTAGGGGAGTCTCAATGAAGGGTTGACCAGGGGGCTGATGAAGTTGGGTGCCAAAACAAGTAGGTTGGGCTGAGAGACTCGTGCCACATTTGGCATACATATTGACCAAAGCACCAGCAAGCACAAACATGTTTCTCCAACAACCGCTCTTATGAGTAAGTGTTTTTTTGTGTGTTGCACATTTGGTGTTTGTAGCTCTAGTCATCATGCCATCATTTAACAGATATACAAGTTGATGCATTATGTGCATGCATGCTTGTGCCCAATATCAAAATCGGAAAAGAAAGCAGAAAAAAGTCATAAAAATCCAATTAATACAGGGGAAACACAACCATACACAAATATGGTTGGGAGGTGGCACCGTCCTCACCCATTTATATAATACGTAGGGATGTGCCTTTCCCCCGTCTGTCCATTTTTTAACCCCAGTGTCGGAGTTGTGATATGCTCATCTCTGGTGTCAGAGGATGTTCTTTTTCGTCAAATTTGTCCAATGCAAGACTTGTATATCTGTGATGTATGTTGATTTCAAACTCGAGCTATGTTGATTTTATTTTTGCTTTGCTATGTTGATGGATGGCAGCTATGTTTTCAAGAACAAAAGAAACTTTTCTCAGAAGCATGATAACAGAACACGATGAGAACTGGCTATCCCGAGGCACTTCTCTTAGAAGCATTCCATCTGTTATATACTTGGAAATTATCTCAGGCCTTGTGCAATCCTCAAGCGTGATCACTTGACCAGCCTCTTTACCAAGCCTGCAACCAAATTTGTCAGCAACCCTCTTGGCTACAAACATTATTGTCACTCTTCCTGGTTGTGTGCAACCTCATCGAGTGACTATAAGGATTGGGAACACTAGAAAAGTGATTGCACTTAAAGAAGTGCCCTCTTATTGTATCCACATCGACAATAGTCTAGAGCTTGCTCAGCCAACCATGTCCGCATATTCCTAGCGACTTCATTTGGAAGGGAACCCTCACTAATCCAATGCCATAAATGTTGTGGAGTTCCATTGTTACTTTCAGAATGCCAAGTCAGAATTCATCATCTTTCATTGTTATAGTGCTCGCAACTCTCTTTCTTTGTACTTGAGGATAGAAAAAACAATGCCAAATTCTTTGCACTATTCTATTGGCAACCTCACAATACTCCGTACATCATTTGCTACATAATAATGAAGAAGAAATCCCCATTTGTCACCTTATAATTGATTGTCACCATCTATGGCTTTCGTCCAACCTTTGAGTTGTCAATTCTGGAGTCAAAATCCTCAAAGTAGCATGGAGCTACATAAGTGTGTTTGTGTGCAAAGCATGATGTAATAAAGGTCTGGATCCACATCATCAATTTCCATGTAAATAAAGAAGAATTTAGATGATAGATGGCTAATTGCCATGCCCCCAAATAGACGGTGGGAATCAAAAAGAGGAGGGGACGCACCTTCGCACAACCTCTAAGGCACAACTAAATCAACATGTCCGAGGAAGGTGAGGTACCTCAAAGCACCTTGACCAAGAGATTGCAGTCAAGTCCACCAAGGAAGGAGAACTACATATGATTCTTTTTTTGAGTTTAATTACTTACATTATAACACAACAGTCGCTGCTCTGGAATCTAGAGTCCTGACTCCTACAAGAACTTGTGACCACTCCACGGTCCACACACAATCCTCAGTCTTTTTTACGGAGCCTGGTACATGAGTTCCGACGGCAGCGGCAAGCAGCAGCAGCAGCCCCCATTTTTGACACAAAGGTCACATAAATTCAGCTTGCCATGTGCATGATGGACGAGGGCTTCTTCATCACACAGACCACAACCATGAGCGGATGTTCCCCAAGCGGGCAACAACTCCTATTTATCAACAGTCATATCCCCGATGGGTTGGGTCGAGACGACTGCGATGACTCTGGCTTTTCTAGGCCTTTTTGTGAGGCTAGTGCGACACATTTATAATAGCATTGGCAATGAATCCCCTTGCATCATCGTTGACGCCTTCTGCACTTGGATTCGAGATGTGGCTGACCAATTTCACATCCCTCGTGTCTCGCTCTAGACCCATGCCAATATCGCTTCGCGTTCCAATCCACTCTTCAATCATGATCACTTGGCCTCATCCCAATGAAAGGTTTGTTAATTTCCTCTCTTTTGATACCAATCTTGAACCCTTAGCCTCATCCTAGTGAAATGCTTGTTAATTTCGTCTCTTCTAATACCATTCTTGAAGTCTTGGTATACATATATACATAAATAAGAATATATATATATATATATATATATATAGATATAGACAGAGAGAGAGAGAGAGAGCACTTTGATAATACTGTGGAAGATGACTCTGATAATTTTCTGTCATCATGAGTGCTTCTTCATTTGCTAGTTGGATGTCGTCGGCTCAGCCACTGTAGTAATCGTTGCCGTCCAACATCCAATAGTACTACTTATTGTTCGACAAGAGGGAAGAAGAGTTGGAGTCATGTATGGCGGCCACCTCTCTTTTGCATGTGCCCCCAGAGTTGGTTGCCTCCTTCGTCGTCGTATTTTTCTCGTAAAGCAAATACACTTTTTGTCTATTATGATTACAAGCTCACGCGACCCGCCTCTGGTAGGTCTCGTTCGCTCTTACCAAGGGGTCATTCCTGTACAGTATGTCAAGCTCATTCATTTGAGTATGTGTATAACATACCCACGTCTCTAGTGGATCTCGTTCACTTTCACTAATAGGTCAAGCCTATAAGTTTCCCAACTCAAACATGTGAGTATGTGTGTACGTACCTACATGTGTATGTAAATGTGTGTATGTGTGTGTGTCTATCCCATTCTCTCTTTTTCTCCCTTATTGACATCCCTCACCACACCACCTCTCTCTCTCTCTCTCTCTCTCTCTCTCTCTCTCTCTCTCGCAATCCCGCCCCCTACAGTCCTACGCGCTCCCCCCCGGGATGTACAACAGGCAATCAGTTTGTTTTTTTGCGCAGGGGGAAATCAGAGCAGATCATAGCAGATTTCCAATACTGTAGATTTTCATAAAATAGCAGGATAGCAGGTTTCAAAAACAACAGAATTCAAAAGTTACAAAATTGCAAAAATCAAATAAAGGGGGGCTTGGTTGTAATTTGCAAAAATTGCAGAAATGTAAGCCATGTATGCTTAATGTGGGAATATGTATACATAATATGGAAGCCCGAGGTCTCCTTCTACCACAAATTTTTTGTCTCGTTTGTTAGCAATGACCAAATATGAGGAAGTTGAATGACAAGCCCGATCCTTAGAAGATGCAGTCCAAAAGTGTAAAGAAGAAATGGTCGAGACCATTAACAAGATCAACCGTCACCTATTAGGTACAATAAAAATGCTCGAAGATCACGTTTTGGCCCAGGAAAGCAAGATCACTGCAATGGGAGATCGTGTGACGCCCAAGATGAAGAGATTGCGTCACTCAAGAAGGAGCTTGCAGAGGTACGATCACAAAACACACTTAAAGAAGGGAGAAATGCAACCCTCGATAATAGAAGAACTCAACACAATCAAGGAGGACTTTTTGAAGAAGAGACCAACTCTTAAGAAGACGGACATCTTTCTTGGGGATGACCTTACCCTCTCACAGGTCGCCCATATGCAAGAGGTAATGCCAGAGATTAGAGCGCCAAGGAAAAAATATAAGATTGCTTTTTACAGAGAAGTGGTGATATTGGAGTCACACTTTTAAGGAGAGTTTTAGTGGGAGTGACATCATCTTCTACTCTGAGACACATCAGGCCCCTAGGCAGTCTATGCCTCACATTAGTGGATACATATGGGAGACAACATGTAGACAAGAGACACAATCAGAGCACAGAGGGTGGGGCTCAGGAGGAGAAACAATGATATTCAGGGAGGAGTTGCAGCCATTGATACATAGCTCATAGGGATGAGCAAGCTAGGTACATGTGGGTGAGATTGAGAGCAGAGACTGGCAGATATATTTACATTGCTATTTGCTACTTTCCCCCGAGTACGTCAGTATATGCACCACCCTGAGGATAGTCCCGCTTCTCTATTTTGGATGATGACATATGGGAATTCTCTAGAGATGGTGACACTATCATTCTAGGGGATTTCAATGCTAGGACTACCCATCATCAGATAATATTTTATGATACTTCAGAGGAGATGCTAAAAGAGCTGGATGTTGGAGAGACAGGGGGCCTATCCAAACTATCACAAGATGGGGAACACACTGAGTATGAACGGCACTTGATAGACACGGGGACTGCACATGGATTGGCCATCTTGAATGGCCTACAGAGATTTCCCAATGCGGGAGGTTTCACGTGCTTTCCACACAGACACGGAGTCAGCACAGTGGAATATCTAATGGCACAACCAAGCCTCATCTCTAGTATCCAGGATCTCATAGTTGGACCCATACATGTTGGGGAAGCAATGGATCATTGATATTGTGTTGTTGACCATCTCTTTCCAGTTCAATGTAGCACACAGTTAACCGGTAGCAGCCCCTACTCGCTACACCTTCACACTGGAGACAGATTCTATATACATAGTCGGGATCTATAGATGCCTATGCACTAAGGAGACATGGCGAGCTTTGGAGGAGCTTACTACTATACTGACAGAGACATTACATGATACAACAACAGAGGCATACCCACACACCCAGCCTGAGCATAGATGCCGTTCTCGGAGCATGCCTCAGAACAGCTGGTATGATGAGGAATGCCACCAGACTAGAGCTAGACTTCAGAGGGAAGTGCTTTTGGGGAACATCACTCACAGACAGCCACACATTGACTTGCGACGCCTAATGCGATGAAAGAAGAGGGCATTTTTGGCTCGACTGGAGCAAGATCTCTACCAGCTATTCTTGAGTCAGGACTCGTGTGAGGCATGGCGGCTCTTATATGAGCTATCTCCCCCCCTACCATTACCTCTACAGAGACTTGGGGTCAGTATGCATCATCTGTGTCACACAGTTTTTGGACAACCTGCCCCTTCCCGACCCCCCCAATCCATGCCCACACACAACACCGTTGAGATGGTGAAGAAGGCCATTGACAGGATGAGGATGGGAGAGCATATGATCATGATGGCCTAGTGGCTCAGCATTTCATGCATGCCAAAGATCTACTAGCATAGCTTCTAGCAGTCATGTTTAACCGTGCCATGTGTGAGGGCTTGGATGATACTTGGATTCTATCTACAATTGTACCTATCTTCAAATCAGGAGACCCTATGGAGCCTGGGAATTATCGCAGTATCATGATTGGACACACATTGGCACGGTTGTACGCATCCATTCTTGAGCAGCAGAGCGAGTAGATGGGCAGAGAGAGAGGGAGTGTGTGCAACTGGGCAAGCAGGTTTCAGGAGAGGTTTTTCTACTCATGACCATATCTTGACACTCAGGGCCATCATCGAGGAGGGCAGATCCCATCGGAGACGGATCTATTGTAGCTTTGTAGACTTCCACAAAACATTTGACACAGTACTTAGAGTAAGATTGATGCGTAGATTACATGAGATGGGAGTACCCACAAGCTCATTTGGGGGATCATGGCATTGTACAAATCGGTAGTAGGGCATGTACGCACCTCAGAGGGTCTATCTACCCCCGTTCACTCCACTATTGGGGTGAAGCAGGGCTGCCCGCTCTCTCCTACTCTATTTGGTATGTATGTGGATGAGGTTTCTGACTACATTGAGAGATATGGGGATAGAGGTGGGAACCACCCCACAACCCTTCTCTCTCTCTCTCTCTCTCTCTCTCTCTCTCTCTCTCTCTCTCTCTCTCTCTCTCTCTCTCTCTCTCTCTCTCTCTCTCTAAATGGACATGGTAAATCAAGAGTATACCCAGGTTCACTCGCAAAAAAATAGAGCTCAATGAAGTCAAACTCTACAACATCTTGCACTATAATATCATCATCTACGTAATTGAATCATAATTAATAGTTTTTCCTCAAACCATAATCAAAATCAAGCAAGGAGTAATCGAACCATAATTAATAGTTTTTCCTCAAACCATAATTAAAATCAAGCAAGGAGTTTGTATTTAGAGAGAGAGAGAGGAGTAAATTTTAAGATGTGTGTTAAGTTACATAAATTCCAACACTCAATGTATGCCAAGCTACATAAATGACCATCACCGTCAATAAAATAAGGTCCTAGAAGCATCACTTGGTGTCCGCACTATCCAAGGTCCAACGCGATGCACACTTTGCCCAAGGCATCGAGGAGGATGACCCAACACGTACATCTCTATCCTCCAACCGGGACAACTATCACCATATGAATAATGTATCTTAAGTGGGAGTTGGTTCCCCAGCTTCCTTATACTCACATAGGCATGGCCATTATCATGGTCAATATTAACTTTGATGTGATAATATCCCTGCAAGCCATCAATATGGTGGTAAACACCCAACAAAATATATTGTTGATAATAATGGTTCATGTTTACAAAAACATACTCAATGTTAAATCATAAACTATACAACAAAAATTAATAAGCCATTTTCAATAAGTTTCATTTTATAAAAAAAATAGAGAGTTAAAAGGGCTAGGGCTACACATATTTACCAAAAACAAACCTCACTTAATGAAAATACTTTTTTGATTAAAAAAATAAGAAAGAGGGTCATGTCACCCTACCTATATACAATTACCTTATCGTTGATGGATGCCAGTCATTCAAAACATAGTGTTGAATTCAAATGCAGAGAAAAGTAGCTATTATCTTTTTGAGAACAAATATAGCGCGAGGTCAATCCCATCAAACAATTAATTAGACATCACATGTAAGCATGTTTTCTTACCTCTATTCATTTGTAATCTTTTATATATATGACTCTAATAGAGGCGTTTCTTCACCTCTAAGGCATGGATAACCCAATGACTTAGATTGCAATTGCTTAGAGTTGATGCAACAAAATATTGCACTCCCACATTGAGAAAAATTATAGCTTGGAGCCTTCAATATTCCATTTGTGCATGCTTACCCCACTGCATTTGCAGCCTGCAACACTTCTTTAAATACATTGTTTGGAGTCCGAGTCACTCTGATTCATTATCATCCTTAACCACAACCTTTACAAAAATGAGGCTCGCACACATGACATTACCACATATAACTGACTGACCATGTGAAAAAATGGGTGCTGGCAAATATAATCCAAGAGGCCCAATGTTTTCCTTGTGCTTTATTTATGGTCATTCCAAATGCCATTACAAAGCCCTTCTTGGATCCAAATTACACAATAGCATGACGTGAGCATTTTATTTCAAACACAATACATGTGGTGGATATCCTCCACCTAATCCAAGCTATTCAAAAATTCAATTGTATATGAAGCACTGCTCTCTTCTGATTCACATAAAGAGTTTGCACTCAAATACTCCCTATAATGTCCACACATCTTCCATAGAGTAGAATCATTGACCACATCTACATCCTTGTTGCAAGGTGCAAGAACTCCCCTATCTTTAAAGAATCCCGCATAATCCTTGACTCTCTGAATATCTCCATAGATGCTCTCAAGAAGATCTGAAAAATGGTTTCCTTGAAGTAGCATGCCCGTAGGCAAAGTGATAATGTCAACAATTCCCCCATGGTGTATATTCCCATTCCTGATATCAAGAACCCAATGTGAAAATTGTATCTTAGCTCCATCTGTCATACAATTTTGCACACGCATATTTTGGTGAGCCTTAATATTCTTGTGTGTTTCCAAATGTACTAATGACACAATGTTGCATTCACAATATCTGCTCAGCTACCTTTGCGTACAACTGGTAGAATTCGCCTAAAGTCACCTCCAAGCAAAACTACCTTTCCACAAAACAAGCTGTCTGTTTGTAAAACATCCCTGAGTGTCCTATCTACTGCCTCAAAAGCATGGCAATGAGTCATGGGTGCTTCATCCCATATAACCAAAACTTCTCTTCTCAACAATTCAACAAGTTGTCTATTCACTTTTATATTGCATGTTGACTCGGAATTTAATTCTAGAGGAATCTTAAATTGCAAATGTACAGATTTTCCAACAAAGCTGCAATACCAGATGATGCACATGCCAATGCTACCTTACATTCACCTCGAAGTCGTGAAAGCAATGCATTATAAACATAGGTTTTTCCAGACCCTCCTAGACCATCTAGAAAGAAGATACCCCCTTCATTTTGCTAATCTGCTTGTAGCACACAATTGTAAGCATCACGTTGGCCATCGTTTAAATACCTTTCCATCTATTCTGTCAAACTACATTGTTCGGTAGTATCATACATGGTCTTCTGCTACCACACTACTACTTAAAGACATAAAACTCTGATCAATTGGAGGCATCCCCGGATAGTCAAAGAGCCTCTTACCATATTGTTGTAGCAAAGAATGCAGATTACAAAGTGCCCGACTTTTAGCAACTTCTTGTCGAACTCTTGCATCAAGTACACGCATGTTTAAAGCATATGCATAGTCTTCAAAAAGCTCAACAAAAAACCTAACCCATAATGTCCCTAGACATAATGGTTCACAGTATACCAATATAATAGCAAACAGCTGGCGCAATTGCAATTCATTTTGAAAAGAAGAGGCTTCTTCCAAGCATGTGATCCACTCCTCATCACTTTGCAATAACCCCCTAGCATTGCAAGCCTCTTTGAACGTAGCATAAACATGTCCTTCATATGTCATAATAATCAATATCTAATTCTCCTAAATGATTTTCTCATATTAAACTGATCATTTAATGCGAGGAAGGCCAGGGGAGAAAAAGCTAGAATATTGGTTAAGCTAGCAGAATGGCCACAGTAGGGATCCAAAGGGGGGGCCATCTGCAAAAGAGCTAGGTGCAACAATGGGCTAAAAAGACCCTAAGGTTCAGCCCATTAAAACTTCCAAAATGCTAAGGTTCCAAAATTCAAAGGTTGTGTCCAAAGGTCAACCCTAGGGAAAATTGGATGCTTTGTGTGTGCCCTAAAAGTCTTTGCACATCCCTACATGGGAGGGGGCGAGCCCTAAAGGTAGGGGATGAGAGAGAAAGCCACACACACACACACACACACACACACACACACACACACAGGCTCCCTTTACACAAAGGGAATGAGGGACACATGTCAGCTCCCTAGGCCAGATGCCCACAAGGTGTGCCCAATTCCTATTGGAAGACCCTTGAAGTGGACCAATGAGAATTAAGCTAGAGTAAATCTAGTTTAATCAATTTAAAAACATTTAATAAAAGAAACCAATGAGAATTAAGTCTCCTAGAAGACTATTGGGCAGTCTCCCAAGGGGTCCAATGCAAGCCTCTTTGAACGTAGCATAAACATGTCCTTCATATGTCATAATAATCAATATCTAATTCTCCTAAATGATTTTCTCATATTAAACTGATCATTTAATGCGAGGAAGGCCAGGGGAGAAAAAGCTAGAATATTGGTTAAGCTAGCAGAATGGCCCCAGTAGGGATCCAAAGGGGGGGCCATCTGCAAAAGAGCTAGGTGCAACAATGGGCTAAAAAGACCCTAAGGTTCAGCCCATTAAGACTTCCAAAATGCTAAGGTTCCAAAATTCAAAGGTTGTGTCCAAAGGTCAACCCTAGGGAAAATTGGATGCTTTGTGTGTGCCCTAAAAGTCTTTGCACATCCCTACATGGGAGGGGGCGAGCCCTAAAGGTAGGGGATGAGAGAGAAAGCCACACACACACGCACACACACACACACACAGGCTCCCTTTACACAAAGGGAATGAGGGACACATGTCAGCTCCCTAGGCCAGATGCCCACAAGGTGTGCCCAATTCCTATTGGAAGACCCTTGAAGTGGACCAATGAGAATTAAGCTAGAGTAAATCTAGTTTAATTAATTTAAAAACATTTAATAAAAGAAACCAATGAGAATTAAGTCTCCTAGAAGACTATTGGGCAGTCTCCCAAGGGGTCCAATGAGCATTCAGGAGCCCCATGGCTTGCCTGATTCCTATTGGCCAGGAGACAAAGGGGTCCAATGAGAGTTTAGTTTAATTATTTAATTACCTAAAGCTCTCACAAAAGGGGAAAGGGGGACACATGTTAGAAGGCTATCACTTATGCTGCTTAACACCCATTGGCTTGACTTGGGGAGGTCCAATGAGGCAAAAGCCAGACCAATTTAGCAGGAAGGGCTCGCCCAAGAGAGAGAGGGGCTGATTTTTGCTTGGCATTGACACACACACACTCACACTTGACCATGTGTGAAGAAATAATACTCTATCTCCTCCCAAGCTTTAATGGAGAGCTCATCACCTACTCCAAGCTTGTGAGATAGAAGCCTACATCAACACTCTCTTGGCATGTGGATGCAAATCCAACCAAGAGCCAAGCTTCCATGCACGCTCATCTTCTCTACCAAGCTAATTACTAAGCTAAGCTATGCTAATATGAGTGATTATGTGAGGAGATGTACATCTTTCTCGTAAGATACTCCTTCTTCCTCTCAATCTACTCTCATACCCTGCTAGCTCTCACCATCTTCGAAGGTGTGTGAGGTCTTGGGTCTGAGAACTGGGATAATTCAAGTTGTGTTTGTTAAGTGTTTTGCTTAGTGCATGAAGTTTCCATCTTCATTGCACTAGCTAGTCTTGAAGGAACACAAAGAATTGTATTGTACAATGTCTCTCTTGATGGGAGAAACCATAATACAAAGCCTTTTGGAGGGGGGACCGGCTCCATGAAAATCCGGTCCTCAACTGTTGTCAATAGCTTAATTGCTCTCTCTTTTGAAAGTATTGTCGATGCTATCTAACTAGGTGTTATGCTTTTTGTTGCTCTCTCCACCCAAGCACTCTTGTAATTCTCATTAGGAATCTATTCTAATGAAATGCCCACTATGTTCATGCTAATTTCCGCTACACATAAGTTATTAGGCCATTAAATGTTACATCATATGTTCTCAAGTCTGTTTGGATTCATGCCAACTAACCGGACATCCCACTTACTACTAACCCATCTACTAACTTAACCTATATACACTTATTCTTTATTACACAGAAGAATAAGGAGTTGCAACAGGATTACGTCTCTGTGCGCTCCACCCAAAGCAGGTCTCTCTCTCTCTCTCTCTCTCTCTCTCTCTCTCTCTCTCTCTCTCTCTCTCTCTCTCTCTCTCTCTCTCTCTCTCTCTCTCTGCTCTTGTACTTCCACTCGCACACGCTTCCCGTGGCACCTTCAACTGGTATCAGAGCAAAATTTGTGCTTGACGTTTTCGCGTCCGCACGCACGTGCACTTTCAAAAGTGCAAACAGGTTTCCGATTTCGGGATTGGCAAATTCAGTGTTCCGAGAGCGTTTCAATCAGGTGTCCTTGGGTTTTACCCCCCTTTTGAAGTTGTTCGTGCAGTTGAAAGATTCATCCGAGCTACACTTCAGGAGTTGTATTTTTCAGCTCCACTTTTGCTAGAGGTAAAGGTACATGTACAGGACATAGGTGCAGGTTGTTCAGAGACTATTTTGGGATGGTATATAGCCATTTTATGGCTATTATGTGTTATTGAGATGGTGTTTATGGGCTGATCAGGAGCACTTTTCGGCATCGACATTGTCTCGGGTTTTTCAGGCATCCATCTCCTCACAGGTTCTTGCATACATACAGGACATCCAGGTTTCTTATAGGTTGCAGTGTTTAGCATCAACACAGATTTCAATGGGAGTAGTTGATGCGCCTATGCGCCTATGCATTGTTTTGGCACTTTTGATAGTGCTTGAGCTCTTTTGAGAGCGGTTTTACTCCCCGAGCAGGGATTTGTTTACTGGTTGCACATTTTGTTTGGTGCCTGTTTGAGCGTGTATACTGCACCTTGCAGTATTGTTGACAGTGGATGTACGTTGAGTTGTGGAAACTCCCATATGTACCTTTTGTGGAGCCGATTTGGCTTGTTTCTGGCAGTCCCAATCGTTTCTGAGATTCGGTTCGGAGGCCCTTTTTGAGACTGGGCTGGTTTCTTGTCTGCATAACCTTTTGTGAGGGTCGATAGCATGAGGTTTTCTTGAGCTGGGGGATTCTCGAATGTTCAGATCCTTTCAGTGATACAAGTCGCTGGAGTACCCCTTTTTTGTGTCAGTTTTTTTGGGAAAACTCTGCCAATTTTTCCCCAGAATTACCAGTGTTTATTGCCATATTATCTTGAGCTTGCAGCCATTTCATCTAGCAGTGAAAAGGATATTTACAATATACAAAAATTTGATGGGACGAATTTTGCTATCTGGAAAGAGCAGATTCAAGATGTTCTTATAAGGCCAGCTGGATCTTATCATGGAGCGCCCAAAGGGCGAGTATACAGATGCTGAGTGGGAGAGACTTGATGCTAAGGCCAAATCTACCCTCCATTTACATTTGGCCGAATCTGTGTACTTTACTATAGTTGGAGAAAGGACTGCTAGAGATGTATGGGATAAGTTGTGTTCCAGCTATGAGAACAAAAGTGCCACTAATAAGGTTTTCTTGATGAAGAAGCTGTTTGACCTTCGTATGAAGGAAGAGGGCACTATTTCTACTCACATTAATGAGTTCAATATCATTTTCACTCAGTTGACCACTCAGGGTTTGGTCTTCGATGAGGAAATCAAATGTATCTTCTTGCTATGTAGTTTACCCTCGTCTTGGGATACGTTCTGTACTACGATTAGCAACTCAGCACCTGGTACCGGTCTAGTGTACAATGACGTCCTTGGGAGTCTGTTTACCGAGGAGATTTGCAGGAAATCTCTCAAAGGCACCGAAGGATGGTGATGCGCATGTTGCTAGTGATAGACAGAGGGGTCGCACTCAAAGTCGTGCCAAAAGCAAGGAACATGGGGGCTCACGCAGTAAGTCTCGGGGTTCTATGCGTAATGTCAAGTTCTATCACTGCCATAAAAAAGGGCATGTGAAGAAGGATTGCAGGAAATGGCAGCAAAGCAAGAAGGATAAACAATCTGGTGATACTTCTAAGTCTAATGATTAAAACAAGGTCAAAGCAAAGTTAGAGGAGATCAATGTGCTAGAGTCTTCAAATGCTCTTATTGTAGAGACTCTTCCAGCGATTGTTATGCCACTTACCTCTGCGTATTGGTCTTCACAGCAGATCTACCTGTCGAGGCTCTTGTTACAGAAGATGCGCAGTATGTTGGGGTATAGGCGTCTGTGCCTTGCCCGGCCGCCCAGAGTCTGGGCGCCCACTGACTTGTATACCTTATACATAGCATAAGTGTATAGGGGGCTGCTCACTCTTTGGAGTCTCCCCACCCACATCGTGTGTGTGTCTCCTTCTCTCTCTCTCTCTCTCTCTCTCTCTCTCTCTCTCTCTCTCTCTCTCTCTCTCTCTCTCTCTCTCTCTCTCTCTCTCTCTCTCTCCGTCTGTGGTGCTCCCCGATCCCCTTCAATTGGTATCAGAGAGTAGGTGCGGAGGGAGCGTGTGTGTGCACAGTCACGACGACAGCGGAGAGCCAGTTTCATTCCCGAAATCGTGTCCGCGCGTGCGCACTTTCAAGAGTGCAAACAGGGTTTCAACTTCGGCATCGGCAAATTCAGCTTTCCGAGAGCGTTTCCAATAGGTGTCTTGACGTTTTACCCCCCTTTCAAAGCCATTCGAGCCATCAGAAACCTCATCGAGCTACGGTTGAGGAGCTGCATTTTTCAACCCTCTTTTGGCAGTTTATGCTGCGTTTTTGGGTCGAAACGGAGGTTTTTTGGCATAGCTTTCACACCCGGACTCTGATACATGTGATCCAGGAGTCTACCTTGGGGTTTTGGCACGCTCCGGACGCGCTCATCATATCAGAATTTTAAAATTCTGAACGTTGATTTTTTTTTGCAGCAGTTGTTTATTGTGTGTCGAGGATTCCACACATGGTTTGCTCTCATATGTGAGAGTGATATTTGCTGCAAGTTTCCTCACAGGTGGGAGGATACGATGTATGCCTTATGTGGTTTGATGCTTAGGGAGACTAATGTGATTGCATTTTGAGCTCGGCAATGTATGCCTCGAGCATGTTTTTTGGCAGTCACAAGTAGAGCATATATTTGTGTACTAGATTTGCAGGTGTTTGCAATGATGTATGCAAAGTGTGAAGATTGGTGCATGCATTTGGAGTGCGGTTTGATGCGCTTTGGTTGCTCATGGTTTTGAGCGTGCAGTCAGTTTGGTTACTGGTTTTGTGGCCGTTTTACTGACGAAACTCTGGCGAAATTTTCCCAGGAGTTTTATGCGTATCATTTATGTGATCTAGGTAGAGATTGCAGGTTGCACTCAGCATTTGCGTGCGGTGTTCTCTGCAGGTGGGAGATTTGTGCGTCTGTATGCATCGATACCGCACATTGTGGGCTTGGTGATTAGCTCACGGGTTTGACATGCGTACAATTATCTTGGTACACTCACAGGAGTGAGTATTGTGATGTATGCTTGTGTGGCTACGAGCTAGGTAGTCGGATTCGAGCACTAATGGCTTGAGGTTTTTCAGCAGGTTTCAGCTACAGGTTTACAAGTTTACAGGCAGGTTTGAGGGCTTATTTGGGTGCTGAATTTTCAGCCATTGTTTCCTCTTTGCAGGTGTCCATGTATGACTCAGTTGTAGGTTGATTTGGGACACGTTTGTGACTTGTTTATGCAGCTGTTTAAGAGCTGAATTTTGGGGCTGATTTGCAGCCATATTTGCAGACTTTTGTTGATGCGATTCGAGCCAGTTTAGGGCTGATTTGGTTGACATTTGCTACTCATTGTTGGTTGCTCTTTTGCGAGCATTCTGGCTGATTTTTCATTTGACTTCCAGCGTTATGGTCTGACACAGTTTGATGGTACATATTTTGTTTCTTGGAAGGAGCATATGCTTGTTGCATTGACAGATTTGGGGCAGGATAAATCCTTGCGTGGTTTATCGGCGAAGCCCAAGTCTATGCACGATGATGATTGGCAGGATCTTGATGAGTTAGCAATGTCTACGATTCGTTTGCATCTGGTTGAGTCTGTTGACTGGCAGGTCTCGAGGGAGACTACAACTCATGCTTTATGGCAGAGTTTACATGCTATGTACGCGACATCCATGTCTACAGGGGAGTCTAGTCCCACTTCTATGTCCATGGGAGAGATTGGTCCCACACGCAAGTCTCGACAGCATAGAGACTTGACATGTTGGCATTGTGGACATAGAGGGCACATTAGGCGTCGATGTTTCAGGCGTTTGAGACAACGGAGGTGACAGATGCATGATGCAGACTTGGGCATGACAGATGCTAGTGAGATCAGTACGGTGGTTACTGAGTATGCTTGTGACGGTGATGTCACATTTACATCTAGCTTGTCTTCAGACGATCTTATGTCTACGGATTACATATCGGATTGCACATTGTCTTCACATTGGTTACTAGATTCAGATGCTACTTTCCATGTCACATCGCATCGTGAGTGGTTTAGCACGTTTTCTAGTGGGAGACTTGGTTGTGTGCACATGGCTGATGGTGTTGTGTATGACATTGAGGGTGCAGGAGACGTATGTTTGTCCTTGCCCATTGGTATGAGATTTACCCTGCGTCATGTGCGTTATGTGCCAGATCTGAGACGGGATTTGATCTCAGTCAGACAGTTACAGGATAGTGGATGTCAGATTTCGCTACGAGAGCGAGATTTTGTGATGCATTTGGGTTCGCTAGTGATTGCGAGAGGTGCCAGGCGTGGTACAGGTTACCCATTGCATGTGGATAACGGGAGAGACGGTGTTGTCTCTGTGATCATGCAGCCAGGTAGAGAGCGAGAGAGCAGGCGAGTCTCTTTTGCTCATGGGTTGCAGGGTACTTTGCATGGAGTGCAGAGTAGTGAGCTTGTTGTGCACACATTTGGGGCACGACTTGAGCAGTCACACAGAGAGGTGACAGAGTCAGACATGCATGCTTTGCTAGTGACTGAGCAAAGCAGAGAGTCAGTTGTGCGAGATACTTCTATGCAAGATAGACAGGTAGAGGGGTCTTGCTCTAGTGAGTCACGACAGGAGGACGTTGTGCAAGAGTCTATGCATACGCAGTTAGAGCATGAGAGCTCTAGTGAGTCACAGCAGATTGAGTGGTCATGTTTACAGTGGATGATTGCAGAGGAGGCTGAGATGTCAACGATTATGCAGTCATTCCTTTCTATGCTCGACAGTGAGCATGGGGATATAGTTGTGCAGGATATGTCTTCCAGCAGACACCTAGAGCAGCTGGTTTGCTCTGAGGTTGCACGACAGGTTGATGCGTCTTTTGAGGACAGTCAGGAGATGCATGTGGCTGACACGTCTTGTCAGTCAGAGATGCCTATTGCCAGGGATATATATGTTGATGCATGCTCTGCAGAGCTAGCAGGGCCCGCTAGCATTGCATCGGCATTCGGTGGTCTCATGTATGAGATGTTGATCTTGAGACCAGATATCGCAGCTGTAGTGGGAGCATTTGCAGTTGGGGTTGACAGTCATTTGTTGACTGATGATGGCATAGTGCACGAGGGAGATATGCAGGTATTGCGTACATACTTGCAGTACGTGTGTGGTGCGTCTGGTGGTGTATGGACTTACACGGGAGCAGGACAGCCGGATGCACACGATCACAGCCAGCCAGTGGGCATCGGTTGAGAGCGGTTTTCTCTCGCCTTTTGTAGTCTTTAGACTAGGTTCTCTTGCTTAAAGGCACAGTCGCCTTTAAGTGGGAGGTTGTTGGGGTATAGGCGTCTGTGCCTTGCCCGACCGCCCAGAGTCTGGGCGCCCACTGACTTGTATACCTTATACATAGCATAAGTGTATAGGGGGCTACTCACTCTTTGGAGTCTCCCCACCCACATCGTGTGTGTGTCTCCTTCTCTCTCTCTCACTCTCCGTCTGTGGTGCTCCCCGATCCCTTTCACAATATGCACAGAATTGGATAGTAGATTCTGGTGGGAGTTTCCATGTGACACCACATAGAGAGTGGTTCTCTACTTTTTCTCACTCTTGTGGCAAAGTGAGACTTGGTGATGCTTATGAACTAGACATTGAGGGTGTCGAAAATGTCAAATTGCATCTAAGAAATGGCACGCACTTTACTTTATGTAATGCAAGACATGTGCCCAAGTTGACTAAAAGCTTGATTTCTATTGGTCAGCTTGATGATCTGGGCTACAACACCACATTTGGCAATGGTTCGTGGATAGTACGCAAAGGTAATCTTGTTGTACTCAAAGGTCAGAAGCATGGTACCTTGTATTCCATGCATGTGTCAGATGTTGGTCATGATTATATATCTATAGGCGAGTTGCCGTCTACTGCGTTGTGGCATTGCCGACTAGGTCATATTAACCAAAAGGAATGCGAACTCTGACTCGTTTTGCCTACTTGCTTGTCTTGTCTTATGTTGACTTTCCTGTTTGTGAGCACTATATCTATGGAAAACAGACTAGGTCCGTGCACTTACCATTGGGTCAAAAGAGAGTTGAACCTCTAGATTTAGTACATAGTGATGTTTGTGGTCCTATGTCAACCAAATCTCTAGGGGGGGCCAACTATTTTGTGACATTCATAGATGACTCTACTCGAAAAGTGTGGGCATATCTTTTGAAACATAAGGATCAAGTTCTTCTTGTGTTCAAATTTTGCACTTGTTGAGAATCAATCTGGCAAGAGACTCAAGAGGTTGTGGACTGACAACGCTGAAGAGTATGTCTCCAAAGAGTTTGACAATTTCTGTGCTAAAAGGGGGATTAAAAGGCAGTTTACTGCACCATACACACCAGCTCAGAATGGAGTTGCTAAAGGCAAATCTCACACAAGGCTTTTGGGCAGAAGCTGTCTTGACCGCAATGCACATTTTAAATCGTTCACCTAGTACACCATTGAAATGAGATTCCAGAAGAGTTATTGTCTAAACGTAAGCCCCATTATGACCATCTACGTGTTTTTGGTTGTGAAGCTTATGCTACGTGCCTCAACAACTTCGACATAAGTTAGAGCCAAAGTCACACAAATGTATTTTCATTAGATATGGTGCAGATGGAGAGATGGGATATCGTCTTTGGCACCCAGAATCTCGTTGAGTCATCCGTGGTTCAGATGTGATCTTCAATGAGTCGAAGATGCATAAACAACCTATCAAGGAAATAGAGATTCGGAGAGTCACTTTTGAGGATGTTGCCTCAAAGACAATGAAATCAACTCAGCGGGCTCGTGTTGTCTCTTCCACTAGCAATGCTCTAGAGGGGATAGCAATGGTCAAGGAGTGAGACGGTCTATAGAGTCTCTCATCCACCTGCACATTTCGAGCCAGGTCTTGATTACATCATGTTGACCGATTGTGGTGAGCCAAGCTGCTACCAAGAAGCCATGATGACAGATGATTGGGTGAAGTGGGAGCAGGCTATGGAATCTAAGTATAACTTGATTTTCGTTAATGACACTTGGGACTTGGTAAAACTGCCAAATGATGCAAAAGCTTTACCTTGCAAATGGATTTACAAGAAGAAATTTACCTTAGGTGATCCAAATCCAAAGTACAAGGCTAGACTTGTAGCCAAAGGGTTCAAACAACAAAAGGGAGTCGATTTTGATGAAATCTTCTCACCTGTGGTCAAGATGACAACACTTAGAACCGTACTTGGTCTTGTAGCAATTGAGGACATGGAACCTATCCAAATGGATGTGATGACAACATTTCTTCATGAGGATGTTTACATGCAGCAGCCTAAAGGGTTTGTTCAGGAGAACGCATCTCGTGAGGAGCTAGTATGTAAGCTCAAAAAGGCACTTTATGGCTTAAAGCAGGGTTCCAGGTAGTGGTATCATAAATTTGATGCATGTATGAGGCCTCAAGGATATAAAAGGAGCGAAGAGGATCACTACTTGTACACAAGAAAGCTAGATGATGGCTCGATGATCATTCTAGTTTTGTATGTTGATGACATGCTTATAGCTGGGAAATCCATTGCGGAAATTGCCAACTTAAAGAAAGCACTTAGCAACAATTTTGCAATGAAAGATTTGGGGGATGCAACACACTTTCTTGGCATGCGAATCCAAAGAGATCGCAAACATCGTATTCTTGAGTTATCTCAGGAAACATACATTAAGAAAGTTTTGCAGCATTTCAATATGCAAGGGGGGGAAGCATTGAGTACCCCAATGTATGAATTCTTGAAAGTCAGCAAGGAAGATGCACCCAAGTCTGATGCTGAGCAAGTTGAAATGGCTAAGGTACCATATTCTATGGCAATGGGCAGTCTCATGTATGCTATGGTAGCCACAAGGCCAGACATTGTTTTTGCAGTGGGAGTGGTGAGCCCATATATGGAAAATCCTGGCAGCAAGCATTGGGAAGCAGTGAAGCACATTCTTAGGTACCTCAAAGGTACGATCGGCAGGTGTTTACGCTTCGAGAACAGTGATGCATCCATCATGGGTTATGCGGATGCAGACTATGCGGGTTGTGTCGACAATAGAAGATCGACATCTGGCTATGTCTTCATATTTGTTGGAGCAGCAATATCTTGGAGGTCATGTCTTCAAGATTGTACGCCATCTTGCACTACGGAAGCAGAGTACGTTGCATTGTCGGATGCAAGTAAAGAGCCTATACGGTTATCTCGCTTGGTCAAAAATCTTGGCATTGATGAGACTCCAGTGATATATTGTGATAGTCAGAGTGCTCTTGCATTGGCAAGGAATCCCGTGTTTCACTCCAAATCGAAACACATTGAAGTCAGGTATCATCTCATGAGAGATTTCTTGTTAAAAAAGCTCATTGATTTGGTCAAGGTACACATTGACGACAACCCAGCAGATGCTTTGACGAAAGTCTTAGCTTTGGAGCGGTTTACACATTGCAGTGAGTTGATGGGTATAGGTTGAAGCCACTAGATTGCTTCACGGTTGTACATACCAGGTCACTGGGCTGCGTTGGCCTTCAAGTGGGAGTTTGTTTGGATTCAAGCCAACTAGACGGACATCCCACTTACTACTAACCCATCTACTAACTTAACCTATATACACTTATTCTTTATTACACAGAAGAATAAGGAGCTGCAACAAGATTAAGTTGTTGTGCGCTCCACCCAGAGCAGCTCTGTGTGTGTGTGTGTGTGTGTGTGTGTGTGTGTGTGTGCTCTCACACTTGCACTTGCACGTGCTTCCCGCGGCACCTTCAAAGTCATCATAACACTTGCATCCCTCACGTATGTTTAGAAAAATCCATAATAGTAAATATCCCCAGCAGTGGGGACAATGTTGTACATTCTTCCAATGGTATCTCCCAATTGACTTTATGTCCATTGGTTTTTAATCTTGTTCTAGGCCCACATAGTAGGAAAGTCAACATATGTTAGTACATGGACCTCAGGATGATTTTAGTTTTTGACAAACCACTCAGTGAGTGGTGTCTTCTTAACTTTGTTGTTATTCACTAATTCTACCAAATCATTTGAATCTTGAAAATTCACAGTATTTTGATTGGGAAGATGAACTTGCAATCTTTGGATATCAAGCTTCTCTTCATGCATGTCAAAACCATAAATTCGAATAGCTTCACATGCAAAAACATATCGTTCATCAAGATAGCTCTTAATTTCGTCAAAACACCTTCATGATCATGGAGCACCATAGTGGCTCGATCATACCCCTTATAGACATACTTGTACAAATAATTTACAGTAGAAACGGTCGAGCAAATGTCAACATTGATGTGGGCATTATATCTCAATGATTAAAAAGGATTGTATGGAACAACCCATCTGGTGTCTAGCTTGCAACTTAATTGAACAAAACTTCCATTATCTCGTCTCATATACGTAGGATATCCACTTTCAACCACATTTGTAGATAGGCTAAATTTGCATGGATATTTAAACCTAGATTTTCCATCAAACATACATGGAGCATTTGAATTCAAGGGACCACATGGTCCATGAATATTGCAACTACTCATTGCACTATGCAACAATGGAAATAGCTCTTTTTTTGGAAGCTCAACGCACACCGACTTATCATAGTGGGACGCTTCCATTGGTTTGTACTCAAATGCTAAAATCAACAATATATGTGCATGTGGAAGACCTCGCTTTTGAAACTCGATCACACTTACATGGCCTACAACATCTCCAAAGACAGCCTTTTGATGAGCAAATGCATCATTTCTTTGAACTTATGATAGAATACGCGTGCAGTTAGATCCGGATGATCTCAAGCACTTTGTCCTGGTAGCAATGCTTCTTCTATTTCTCTCCATCATGGATTACATGTAAAGGTAATGAAGAGATCATGATGTCCCCTCTTACAAACAATTGCCATGGAATCTTGGTACAATTGGCACATGTATCTTGGCCCTCCAGTGAAAGAAGAGGGCAAGACAATTCTATGCCCATCAGTTTGTTACAAAATAGCATCGATACCATCCCTAGCCTAAACCATATCAACTAAGCCCTAATAGACCTCAGCAAGGAGTGTCCTTTGATTATTTCTTAGCCACAACAAACACGAGTCCTCCATGGAACTATATGCATTCAATATATATTGTTGGAGCAATCTACCACCCCATAAGAGACACTCAATGGTGTCATTTCTTATTTGTATTTGAAAACTATAGTATTGTTTTTGTGTAATTTTCTGTCTTTGTAGCGAAGGATCACATCCATCTTCTCCCATTGGAAACAAAAGAACATACATAAGAGGCATGTATGATTGATGCAAATTAGAAATCCTTTTTAAGCCCTCTTCTTAACACCTATGTTACGATGCCCTATAGTTCTCTCATCACCTTGCCCAATAAATATAGCAACAATTTCACCACCATGGGGAGCAAGATATTGCCACCCATTAGAGTGAGCTTCAATTATCACTATCTTGATTTTTGGAACAATAGGTCCATTAACCATAGCACCTACAGTGCAAAGTGCATGAGCATAAGGATTCACCCTATGCATAATTTCTTGTAAAGTCTATAATACTTCAACGTCCAAGTGTGGAACATGAAGCAGTCTATTTTGTAGCTCATGCTCCGTGTAAAAAAAATACAGTTGTGCAAATTAAGGAGCTTCATTACATCCTTCAATTGGCAATAAAGGACCAATGTTGTGATATATACAACCATGTGCCTTAAACATGTAAACTGTTTCATCAATGTGAGCACCCAAAGAGGCAAATGCAAGTGCATTATTGTGGCTCACTCAAAGGTAGCAAAAAAATCTTGCCATCCAAACAACAATACTTTCCTACAAAATTATGAATAATTCAACCTTCCATGCCGCAGTCCCACAATTGGAGCATTCAAAGACTGAGTAGTCTAAGTTGTGTATCAAACACTTTCCAAATAGAATTGGTGCCATGGAAGGATCTTTCAAGATGGGAGAAGATGCATAGTGAGAGAAAATTGACAAACAATGTCTTGCCACCTTCATATAATCTCCCTTTTCAAACACAATCGGGGGCTCTATGCACACTTGCTCTAAATTAATTTGATGGTCTTCAACATGAATATCCATGCACTCACGATATGGACCTTGGCCAACAATGGGTGGTTCCAATCTTTCATAACACTCTCTTTCATAAGAAATATGTGGATGTAACCCTAAGACCCTCAATGCCTTATTGCAAAAAGAGTTCCTAGATCTATTTCTTGCTATTTTACGTCTAGCTCTTCAAAATTGATCAAGATATTTAATACGCCTTACATGCCCTGGGGACAACATTTGCGGTCCTGACGCCATCTGCTATGAAACTTCAATTACTAATGAAACTAATCTAAAAACACATGAAGGTTCACTATAATCCTAGTAGCTCTCTTTATCTTTCAAGGAAATTGTGGAGAGAGATAGAGAGAGGGGGAGCGGGGCTGGACGATAATGCGAAAGAAAGTGGCAAAGAAGGGGAGAGAGCTTTGATACCATCGGTTATGAAACCAATCAATGAAACTATTAATGAAACTAAGCTAAAAGCACATAAAGGTATACCATAATCCCTATAGTTATCCTTATCTTTCAAGGAAAATGTCGATCGAGAGATAGAGAGATAGAGAGAGAGAGAGAGAGAGAGAGAGAGAGAGAGAGAGATGATAATGCAAAAGAGAGGTAGAGAGAATTTCAACTATTGTGATTGAAGGTTATCAACTTGACGCATAGAAAACAATGAGAATATATGTGAGGTTTTTTAGTAGTCATTTGATATTGCTTAATCTTTATAATCCATGTTTCACGAGAGAGAGAGAGAGAGAAGGGGGGGGGGGGGGGGGGGGGGGGGAGAAGGAAGGGTGGTAGATACACCATAATCCTTGTTTATGTCCTAGTTTACATATGTGTGCCCTGAGTTCTCTATATGTACCATATGTGTGCTAAGTCCTATCCTACCATATTCATCTACACAGTTGTCCATCTATCATACACTCATAGACACAAATATAAACAAACACATAAAGGCATACCATAATCCTTGCATTTCTCCTTATCTTTCAACAGAAATGGGGAGGGGGAGGGAGAGAGAGAGAGAGAGAGAGAGGAAGATACACCATAATCCTAGTTTACATACATGTGCTATGTGCTCTATAGTGTTGTATACCTACCACACACACACACGTCATGTATGTAGAATTAAAACTTGCACTCTAATGTGATCTTTCTTAGTCATAGAGAGAGAAAGAAGAGAGAGAAGAGAGAAGGGGGAAGGGGGGTGGGCAGACACACCACAATCCTAGTGTATATATGTGTGCTATCAGTTCTATTCTACCATATACATCTACACGGTTGTCGATCTATCACACACTTAAGGCACCCAATTTATTTGAAGCGGCTCAAGTCTCTGAAACTCCAAAACCTTGTAGCTTTGTTAAGGCACCCAATTTGTTCACATTGCTCCTTAAAGTGGGCACAATTTCACCCAGGGCACGATCTTGGTCATTGCATTGGCCCCAGGAATTCCCAGACCTCTGTGCGAAATTTACCAAGAAACTCCAAGACTTGTCGTTAACTTGCCTCAATCCGAGCGATGGCTGCCTGTAAGTGCACTTGATTTTGCAAGATCTTTGACTGGGTCTCTTTCGTTGCATTGTGCAATTTCCATGCAATTCCACCCTCAACTTGATTTATGGAGCTAAGTGTTTGAAGCATCTCTGCAATGCTCAACTGAGTTGTCTCTACCCGCTCGCAGGCGGACTTGATTTCTCCAAGAGATTCAAGAACTTGTCTCTTAGTTAAGCCACCCAATGTCCGGGCTAGCCTCTTTGCACCACGCACATTATGAAGAGGGAGAGGTGTCACAATGGCTTCATCATCATTGGTTAAAGTATATACTTCTATGTGAGAGGAGCTTGCACCATTGGTTGCAGATGCAAGAGGTACATGTATAGTGCAAGTTAGGTCCATTTACTGCACATAGATACACATGGAAGAGTGAAGAAAATAAATATATTGATTTATTAAGAAACCATTGTATCTATCAACTCTATGCTCAAAGTTGAACCACTTCTTGATTCATGCTCATTATATAATTACTATTCTCTATCTCCTTCTCACCACAATGAGAAGAAGTCAAAATTTAAGGATATTTTAAGTACTTCCTAGGTACCATCGCCTCTGTATGTGACACCAAGAGGTCATCGACTCATCATCTCAAAAAGTAGTGCATGATGCTTGTGTCACAAACTATTTTAAAGGGACAATTTTGTAACAAAGGGATCTCTAAAACCTATTTAAAGGAGTGGTAATAATAGTGACTGGAGAGTTTTGTCATTCTATCTCAACAAATTCTCCTCATCTTGCAGGAATAAGGGATGATGAGAAGACGTCATTAAGATCTCAAATTTTAAGATTTTGCAACAAAGGGCTCTCGCATGGGTGGTAAGGATAGTGACTGGAGTTTATGTCAATTTCACTCAACATATTCTCCCCATCTCAACTATCACGCTTGAAGTTTACCAATTTGCAGGCATATGTGGTAATATGAGAGAGGGAGACAGAGAGAGCAAGCGAGAGAAGGATCGACTGAAAACAGTTTGACTATAACTAATAACATTGCAAGTCCATAAATCTAATCTATATTAGTGAGATAGAGAGTGTTAATGAGAAACATATCGATTGGGGTTACATTGACTTAGCTCAACATTTTCTAACTCCTTATTCGCTCGATCTCAACTATTGTGATTGAAGTTTATCAACTTGCATGCATAGAAGATGAGAATCTATGTGGCCCTCTTTAGTAAGAGTCTAAGGCACTCATTAATCCCTTCAATTGGAACACAAAGATTGGCAACAAAGGGCTTTCTGTTTAATAGGGGACTCATGTTTATTACTATAGATTCACTTTCTATATACGAAGTCTACTCTCTCCCTCTCCGTACAATAAGAACAAACTCAAAATGAGAGAGAGAGAGAGAGAGAGAGAGAGAGAGAGAGAGAGAGAGAGAGAGAGAGAGAGTAAAAATTGTGATTGTATTCATTTGAAGTACCTAGAGGTTACTTGGTCTTTGCCAGGGGGTAGAGAGAGAGAGAGAGAGAGAGAGAGAGAGAGAGAGAGAGAGAGTTAAAAATGAATTGTTAACTATTTAGTTCACCTACAAGAATCTATAATTCCATTAGAGATTAGAGATATACGAAGAGCTACTAAAAAACTTGAAATCTACCTGTACGAAAGGAAACCTCTGTCATACCAATGAACACCTTAGTCAAACTGCTAAAGAGCAACAAACCAATAGAGCTGTAACTGCAAGGAAAAAGAACAGGGATGAGGTCTCTTGAAACTATTCTATCTACGCCAAGTCCTATCCCCCCCCGTCATAAAATCTAATATCTACGAACCCAAATGATTTCCTCATATGAAATTGATCATTTAATACGGGAAGAGAAAAGGGGAACAAGAGTTAGGATATAGATATGTGCTTCTAGAACTATCTCAACAGGGGACCCAAAGGAGAAATGGTTGCATCTCAATAGCTACGTCCAAAGAGCAATGTGCAATAAGTGCTTCTTGATTCACCTCAGCAAGGGACCAAGAGGAGAGATGGTTACATCTCAATAGGGGTCCAAAACAAGGTAGCCTATCCAAGAGCAACATGCATCTAATGGAGCTTAAAAGACCTTAGGGTTACTTCATTAAAGACCTCCAAACGTTAGTGTTTAAAAGTCCTTTGACCTTACGCAAACTAGGGCTGACCTTGAGGTGGGAATCCTACCCAAGCATGAGGTGCCTGTCGGCTTTATAACTAAGGTGCTTAAGGTGTTTGTGGGAACCTTGCCCAAGCTTGAGGTGCTTCTCTTTCTTAAATGACTAAGCTTCTTGAAGTATTCAATTCAAACATAATCTCTCAAAAGGCATAAACAGTTTTCATGCTTAAATGACTAGGTGCTTGAAGTGTTCAATTCAAACATGATATCTTAATAAGCATAAAAGACACATGTCAAGATCCACCACATGTGACCCTCATGACGTGCTTGAATCCTATTGGATAGGCTTTTAAGTTCTTTCTCTCGAAGAGGAAAAATATGACACATGTCCAAATGATATAGTTAAATAATACGAGAGAGAGAGAGAGAGAGAGAGAGAGAGAGAGAGAGAGAGAGAGGGTGCAACATGCATGACAGGGGGTATACTCTCCCACACACACACACTCTCTCTCTCATTGTGGGAGGTGCAAAGTGCACGAGCTCCATCTCCTTCTCCAAGCTTGTTGAGAAGTGGAGAGCCTACACCAACACTATTGGCTATGGAATGCAAATCCAACCAAGAGCCATGCTTCAATGCTTAAGTTTGCCATATTCTTCATCTTCATTACTGTGCTATTATGCTATTCTAAGCAAGAAGAGTGATGATAAGTAAAGAACTATTTCTTTCTCCTATGGATGATTCTTCTTCCTCTTCCCTACCCTCAATTCCCGCTAGCTCTCTCCACCTTCGAAGGTGTTTGAGGCCTTGGGACTAAGGCTTGGGATAGTTAATACTTTTTGCAAAGTTTATCTTATGATTGTGATGCATGAAGCTTTCCATCTTCATTGCATCACCTAGGTCACAAGGAACACAAAGATTGTATTGTGTCAAGTCTCTCTTGATTGGAAAATCTATAATACAAACGCCTTTTGGAGGGGGGACCGCCGGCTCCAAGGAGATCCGGTCCTCAACTATTCTCATGTTCTCTAATACTCTCTTTCTTGCAAAAGTATTGTTCATGCCAAGCTAGTTTAGTATAATGGTTATGGTGCTACCCTCATTAAGTTCACCCTCTATGTTCTCAAAGTAATCTTACAAAAATGCTCACTCTAATTCTCTTAATCCTGCTTTTTCTCAAAGTTCATAGGCCATTTCCATTACGTTGGTATCAAAGCATTTGGTTTCTCTTTTCTTGCTCAAGATGGGACTGGGGATCTATTATCGATTTTGTTGAGCCCACTATGTGGGATATGGTGCACACCTTGGGAGCTTTGGGCTTAATAATGGGGTCTTTTTAGACTCTGCTATGCCTTTACCATTATTGAGCCATAAGAAGTCCAAAAGGAGCTATCGCTCAGAAATTATGCTATGTTAGACCCACCCCACTACTATAATTAACCAAATTCGCGTCATGGGCGTAGATACTTAAGTGCTTATTTTCAAAGGCTAAGAAGAGTAGCAACTAAGGTTTTGAATTACCAAAGAATACACTAAGTAAACATATAAGTATAATTAGCATGGCTGACAATAACCAAGAGAGTAGAATGAACATTAATAACTTTGATTTTGCACATGAAGGTTCTAATGATGATGCCCCCATATTTATCAATAATCTTGTTACTAGGTTGCATCAAGCTATGGGCAACCATGCTTTGCAAGCCAAAGTTACTCAACAACTTTGTGCTTATGCGATTTCCCTTCCGCTCTAAGAGGAGAGAGAGCTTAGGAGGTCTCTTGATGAGACTTTCGAAAGAAGACTCTCTCCCATAAGAGAGGAGGAATCCAAAGAAAGAGAAAGAAGAGAATCCCTAAGTTCCTCTGAAGTTGTAATGTTGATGCCCCCATATTTATCAATGCTCCACATGAAGGTTCTAATGATGATGCCCCCATATTTATCAATTATCTTGTTACTAGGTTGCATCAAGCTATGGGCAACCCTGCTTTGCAAGCCAAAGTTACTCAACGACTTTGTGCTTATGGGATTTCCCTTCCTCTCCAAGAGAAGAGAGAGCTTAGGAGGTCTCTTTATGAGACTTTTGAAAGAAGACTCTCTCCCATAAGAGAGTAGGAATCCAAAGAAAGAAAAATAAGTGAATCCCTAAGTTCCTCTGAAGTTGTGGCTCTACGAAGACGGCAATCTAGACGGTCGCCAACTCCTCCCAAGAGGAAATGGTCAACCCATAGGCCTTCTCCTTGTCACTCTGAAAGGGAAGAGAGGAAACAAAGAAAGAAAAAAGCAAGAAAGAGGTCACCCTCTTCTCCTTCTTCTTCACCTTCCTTCTCTTCTGACAAAAGCAATAGTTATTCTCTTAGAGAATACAAGAGGAGAGGACATCGCAAAACTTACCCAGCATGGCAAAGGTCCCAAAAGCTTAAGAAATTAAAAGAGGGAGGAAAGAGCATCTCTTTTCTTACCTATGATGGCACCTTTGGTGCCACCGAAACAATTTGATGCAGCCTTTGGAGACGAGGGCTTCACGGAGTCCTCCAAGCTACACCATGTAGCTATGCGCTTACAGAAATCTGCTCGTTAATAGTGGGCTAGCCTTCGTGGCAACGGTGAAGCCCCAAAGACATGGAAAACTCTACAAGTTTCCATAATGAAGCAATTCCTTGCAAGTGATGCCAATGACAAAGTGCTCAGCGAATGGCGAAGTTTGAAGCTACTCTTTAACGAGTCTATTCACAAATACGTAGACAAGTTTTGAGATTTACATCTCAAAGCTACAGTCTTTCAAAGGATAGACTTTGCCGAACAAAAGCAACAATTTTGTGCGGATTACCTAATGAAAAATGGTTGAGTATGTCAACTCACAACGGCCTAGCACTATCATCTGCCACACTATGGTTGGATCAAGGATCAATTTCCAACAAGGGGCGAGAAGAAATTTCAAGCCCATGGAAAACAAGGATCAAAATGAAAGTAAAGGGAAGAGCAATGCTCAAAACTCTTCCCAAGGCAACACCAACACCAACAACAAGAAGGCCAAGGAGAAAGGAGCTTACAAAGGTAAAAATAAGCTCTCTCGCGAAGAATTAGAGGCCTTTCGTAAAGGCCATAAATTCTTTAAGTGTGGGGAGCAAGGGCATGGTTATCGTTCTTGCCCCAAAAGAAATGTACACAATGACACTCCTAAAGCTTCCATGGTTGAAGCTCTAAAAGAGGATACTCATTGCAAAGGCTCATTCCTATACTTGGAAAAAATTAAGGGAGCATGATGCCTTCATCTTGTTTGACCCTCGGTCTACTTACAACTTCATATCAACGGAGTTGGCCACCTAGTTGGGCATTCAAGCTTTTGAGATGGGAGATACTATAACTGCTGACGCAGCTTTCAAGGGACAGCAAGCCTCCGTTACTCCCTTGATTGGGAAGTTGAGGCTTCATGTCCAAAGCTATGTCGACAAAGAAGACTTTTTTTAACTCTCCTCTCCAACATCAGGATGTTATCCTAGGGGCAAGTTCAACCGCATGGCTGCCAACATGAAGTTCCTTGAAAGGAGAATCTACTTCACCTACAGGGAAAAGAGCATGTACATAGATGCTAACAAGTCGGGGAATGCCATATCCCTGGTAAATACGCTTGCTTTTGATAAGTCAATGAAAAGCTCTATTTTTGTGTATATGATTTTGTTAGAGAATTTGTAAATGATTATAATGTTTTCACAAGTAGCAATAAAGGGAATCAAGGGGAATAGAGTTGTCTAATTTCCTAAATGGATTCCAAGATGTTTTCACCGATGACATCCCTAGTGAGATACCTCCAAAACGAGGGGATGATGACCATGCAATAGAGCTTCTACTAGGAAGCTCGCCGCCTAATAAACCTCCTTAGTGAGTTTCACAAGCTCAACAAGAGGAGATCATGAGGCAAGTGTATGAATTGGTGGAAAAAGGAATGGTGAGACCTAGCTCCTCTCCATTCTGTTCACCAGTACTTTTAGTGCAAAAGAAAGATGGCATGTATCACATGTGTGTCGACTATAGAGCACTAAATAGGATCACTATTAAAAAAAAGGATTTCTCATGTCGGGGGTAGAAGGTCTATTTGATAAGTTACAAGTTTTGGCCCGACAAATGCTCCAGACGCATTCAAACTCACGATGGACAAAAATCTTTAGGCCACTCAAATTCTCTTGAGCAATACAAGTGACTCGTCATGTAATCTTTCAAGTTGTGAGAGAGAATAAGCTTTTCATTATTCAAAAGAAAAGTGATTTTTTTCTAAAAGAGATTCAATATTCGGGTCACATTATCTCTCAAGATGGTATCCGTATGGATCCATCAAAGTTGGAGGTAATAAAAGCATGGCCTAATCCAAGGAATCTACATGAGCTAAGAAGCTTTATTGGTATGTGTGCATACTCTAGATGCTTCATAGAGCAAAATTTTCTCAAATAGCAGGACCATTACATGACTTAACAAAGAAGAGCGTTAAGTATTCATGGACTGCTAAGGAGAAAAATGCTTTTGACAAGCTCAAAGAGAAGCTTACCTCTCGTCCTCATGCTTCCGGATCCCTCAAAGCCATTTGAGGTCCAATGTGATGCTTGTGGTGATTGCCTTGGAGCAGTCTTGCTTCAAGAAGGGCATGCCATAGCATATGAGAGCCGAAGGCTCAATACGGACGAACGGGTCTTGGGTATTTATGAGAAAGAGCTTTTAGCTATTCTACATGCCCTAGACACATGAAAGCGCTATTTATTGGGGACTCCATTCATTTTACGAACAGACCACCAAAGTCTCAAGTACTTCATGATGTAAACCAAGCTTTCCAACAAACAAATAAGGTGGGCAAATTTTCTTTCGCAATTTTATTTTCATATTGCTCACATTGCCGACAAGCGAAATCAAGTGGTCGATGCACTTTCACAATGGCCAAGGGTAAATGTGGTGTTTATAGCAAGTCACAATGATCTATCTTTTATGATAGATGAGTATTCTATTGACCAAAACTTTAAGTAGGTAATTACAACCTTTGCATTAAGGAAGAAAAAAGAACCATTCACCTTGAAGGATGGTTATCTTCCAACCAGCAATAGGCTATGTGTTACTCACCCATACAATAAGAAATTCATATATGAATCCCATGCATTTCATTCCAAAATCTATTCTTCGAGAAGTAGAAATGTATTTCTGTTGGTCTACCATGAAAAGTAAACATACAAGAGTATGTTTCAAATGCGTGGTATACCAAAAATTGAAATTTGATCGAGGGAAGCAACTTGGATTGTTTCAGTCGACAGACTTAAGAAAACACACTCTATGCCTGTCAAAATGACTACTAAGGCACATCAAATGGCAACCCTCTTTAGATCTCAAATTTTCAAGTCTCATGGCTTGCCAACATCCATAGTGTCCGACAAAGATCCTAAAATGACCAGTAATTTCTAGAAGGGTCTCTTTGAGAATCTAGAAAGTAGATTAAATTTCTCTTTCGGCCTATCATCTGCAAACAGATGACCAAACTGAAATAACTAATCTAACGATTCTTGAATCTACTAAAAGCATATGTCATGAAAGTAGATCGACATTCTCAATGAGAGAAGTACCTACCTCTTATAGAGTATGCGTACAATGACATTGTACATACTTCTATCCGGAAAGAACCTTTCGAGGTTAAAGAGGGAAGATCCAAAAGTCCCTTACTACTTAAAGTACATGGGAAGATCTTCGTTGCTGATGAATATAGCCAAGACTCACAAGAATCTTTTCCAAAGATTAAATAGGTTATATCCATCTCAAAGCAAAGGCAAAAAGGGCTGCTACTAATAAGCACAAAAGAGCCTTAGCCTTTAAGGAAAATGATTGGGTCTTGCTAAAGTTTCTTAAGGCTCGTCTAAGGCATACTACGGGCAAGAATCCTACGGGCCATCAAGAGTATTATGCTAAACTAACAAAAAGATACTATGGTCCTTTTTTAATTCTTAAGCCAATCAATGAGATGGCTTATCAATTAAAGTTGCCCAACAATTGGCTCATGCACAATGTTTTCCATGAGAGATTACTTAACCCTTACAAAGGAGCACCACCAGAAGAAGCAATAGTTGCAAATCCTTCAAAAATCGAAGATCAAGAAGAAGTACTTCAATCTGAGTCCATCCTGCGACATGAAGACAAGGTATTAAGAAACGATAAGATTATCCAACGATATCTTATTTAAGGATTGTCCTTTTAAAGATGCTAGAGGGATGCAAGGAACCTAGCTAAGGGTAATATGAACCTTGTCAATGCTTACAATGCTATACTAGAGTAAGCAAATGAAAATGCAGTTTAAATGAACAGTGTTTTTGTCTTATAAGACTCATTATCTTTCTTTTATTATGCACAAAATTTAAGAAGTATGCATGCTTAGAATCATGTTTGTGATGACGACATCACTCAAACACCAAGATAAAAGGGGAACAAGAGTTAGGATATAGATATGTGCTTCTAAACCTATCTCAACAAAGGGACCAAAAGGAGAAATGGTTGCATCTCAAAAAGGGTTCAAAAGGAGACGGTCTACCAAAGAGCAATGTACAATAAGTACTTCTTGATTCACCTCAGCAAGGGACCAAGAGGAGAGATGGTTACATCTCAATAAGGGTCCAAAAAAAGGTAGTCTATCAAAGAGCAACGTGCATCTAATGGAGCTTAAAAGACCTTTGGGTTAGCTTCATTAAAGACCTCCAAAAGTAAGTGTTAAAAAGTCCTTTGACCTTTAGCAAGCTAGGGCTGACCTTGAGGTGGGAATCCTACCCAAGCATGAGGTGCTTGTCGGCTTGCTAACTAAGGTGCTTAAGGTGTTTGTGGGAACCTTGCCCAAGCTTGAGGTGCTTCTCATGCTTAAATGACTAAGCTTCTTGAAGTGTTCAATTCAAACATGATCTCTCAAGAGGCATAAACGGTTTTCATGCATAAATGACTAGGTGCTCGAAGTGTTCAATTCAAACATGATAGCTTACGTTACGAAGCATAAAAGACACATGTCAAGATTCTCACATTTGGCCCTCATGATGTGCTTGAATCCTATTGGATAGGCTTTAAAGGGGTCCAATGAAAATTTAAATACATAAAAATAAATAATTAAGTTCTTTCTCTCGAAGAGGAAAAAGATGACACATGTCCAAATGATATGATTAAATAATACGAGAGAGAGAGAGAGAGAGAGAGAGAGAGAGAGAGAGAGGGCGTGGACCAAGCATGAGAGGGGGGTATACTCTCCCACACACACACACACTCTCTCTCATTGTGGGAAGTGCAAAGTGCAAGAGCTCCATCTCCTTCTCCAAGCTTGTTGAGAAGTGGACAACTTACACCAACACTCTTGGCTATGGAATGCAATCCAACCAAAAGTCATGCTTCAACGCTTAAGCTTGCCATCTTCTTCATCTTCATTACTATGCTATTATGCTATGCTAAGCAAGAAGAGTGATGATAAGTGAGGAACTATTTCTTTCTTCTATGGATGATTCTTCTTCCTCATTCCCCGCTAGTTCTCTCCACCTTCGAAGGTGTTTGAAGCCTTGGGACTGAGGCTTGGGATAGTTAATGCTTTTTGCAAAGTTTATGTTATGCTTGTGATGCATGAAGCTTTCCATCTTCATTGCGTCACCTAGGTCACAAGGAACACAAATATTGTATTGTATTAAGTCTATCTTGATGGAAAAATCTATAATACAAACACCTTTTGGAGGGGGGACCGGCTCCAAGTAAATCCGGTCCTCAACTATTGTCATGTTCTCTAATACTCTCTCTCTTGCAAAAGTATTATTCATGCCAAGTTAGTTAAGTATAATGGTCATGTTGCTACCATCAATTAAGTTCACTCTCTATATTCTCAAAGTAATCTCACAAAAATGCTCACTCTAATTCTCTTAATTCCTCTATTCTCAAAGGTCATGAGCCATTTCCATTACCCCCCCCCCCCCTCTCTCTCTCTCCCCCTCATATAATTTTATATTTGAATGTGAGAAAACCTACAAAATTTAAAGAGAGTACACTCCCCTTCTCTCTCTCTCTCTCTCTCTCTCTCTCTCTCTCTCTCTCGTTTCACAGCTCCATGACCTCGCCACCTTTCACAGCTAATGCTTTTTGGGTCAAACTGCTTAAGAGCTCCAAACCAAACCAATAAATCTATTTAAGAGGTATTGTTATATTATTGGGTTAGATATAGAGTTAAACCTCAAAATTTGTAAGTAGGATTACACTAAACCTAGTTCTCTAACATTGCTTCTAGCTAGTAGATATTTGTAAGATCTCTTGCTAGGAGTTGGAAAACTTACAAATTACTTTATCTACCCTTTCCACTCTCCCAGACGAATGAAGCTAGAAATTTGCGTCAGCATCTTGCCAAAAAAGACTATTATCATTAGCACGATGCCGTTAGGAGACGTGTATTGATGATAGACAACTGGAAATGTGTTCTACATCACATAACACATGTATGAATTGGAAAGTCTATAGTTCATACTAATCATCATTCTCTGTCTAAAAAACCCTCATCGTTGGCACCCCCTGCATGTCGTTGCCAACACCTATGACATTGCCCACAATGCTATCATCACCTACCCTAGCAACCTAGCCCTCTACAAACCGTTCTGTGTCGAGAGCACGTCCCAACTATGGGGAGAGAGAGAGAGAGAGAGAGAGAGAGAGAGAGAGAGAGAGAGAGAGAGAGAGAGAGAGAGAGAGAGAGAGAGAGAGAGAGAGAGAGAGAGAGAGACTAAATACCTAGCAGGCTGTAGGTGCCGCTACTCTACTCCTTTCGACCAGCTAGGTGCTATGTCGACAGACAGCTGCAATGCCGCTCTGGTCCTTCCCACCTAGGTGCTCTCTCGACTACCCGTCAAGGAGTTGATCGCCATAGCTGGACTGGTCTCTCTCTCTCTCTCTCTCTAACACACACACATACAGACACATCGGTAATGTCTCTGTTTATGGTTTTATATAAAAAAACTATACTACCCCCTACTGCAGTCATCCTGGCTATGTATTTCCACTTGAAATATGGATTTATATCTTTCATAACTACACTAAGTTGGTATCCATAGTGGGAAGGAACCCTATAGGGTTATGATGGTTGGAAGTCTTTCATCTGGTAGCTATATAACGTGGTTACAAATCTTTTACTCTATAACTGGGCCTCACCTACCCTGCCATGCTAAAGGCGCTATGGTTGCTTTGCTCTATTGGACCGGACTGCATCAGAGGTGGCTACGTTTTTTGGTTTCCCCAGGAGAAACAACACCTAGCCTACTCAGTGCTTGGGGTGATAAGGATTCTGCACGCTACACACCATGAGTGATCATGATCTACCTTCTTCTATTTAAAGAGGTGAGGGTGCATTCTGCCTCTCACTTAGCCTTGTGTGTGTTCTACTTGCATAAAAAGTTTGAACTGTGTGTCTGTGTTCACTTTTTGTTGCACCAATCATGGAGCTTGCAACACAACTGACACAAGTTGGTTACTGTTTACTGAGCTTGGTATTTTGGTTTTTTCTCTCCTTGTTTACATATTTAGCTTTGGATGATATACGCACCCAGGCTATGGGTTGGTGTACCATGTCGCTTAGCCTGGTAAGGCCCACTGTGTGGGTTGGCTTTGCTTGACAATACGTGGCATACTGGTTGTATGGTATGATACTTATATGATATTTGGATTGCTCTACTCGGTTGTGAGTAACTCTGCGAAAATAGTTGAACATTAGAAATTGAGGTTTGTTATAATTGTTGATTGACTGGCATGATAAAACGCTACTCTGTTGATGTATTAGATGATGGGATGACCTGCTGCGTAGGAGTAATGTTCATTACTTTCTTTTTTAGATGGGGAGTATGCCCCGATTGCTTACTGTCACTGGACTGTTACTAGTTGTGCCTCTAAACATGATACAGGTCGTGCAGTATTTAACTGGCTCTCCTAGAAGGGTGTACCATTTCGGGATGGTTTGGTAGAAACTCTGGTGCTTGATGTTGCTTGTTCGAAATCTATACGTTGTTTTGATGGGTTGTTATATTACACTTTTCTGGCATTCACTAGTTCGAATACTGTTGAGAAGGAAAAAAATGCCCCACAGGGCGATTGCTCTTGTTTGCTTCAAGGTTTAAACCTCGTTCTGGCTAAACACCACGTTTATATTAGGAGTTTGGCCACTTGGTGGGCTAAACAACAAGGCACAAGATTTTGTTTTTAAACTAAGAGGAAGTGTAGTTAGAGTATTCTTCACATTGGCATACAACCGTAGGGTGGTTGGATTCCTTGAACCCTAATGAGCATATACTATTCAAAGTCTATCCTAATAAACAAAAACAAGTTTTATATTCTTAAAAATATTAATGGAATTTTATGCTACTTTATGGCTTCATATAGCAAATGGAAGTGGAGCTTGACTAATCTAACAAAGAAAAAAACCTCAAAAGACTGATAAGCTTTTAATAGGGAGACACTCGTATCAAAAGGGGTAGTGACCTTCTGATCAGAATAATATGTATGCTATTATGATTAAAATATGAGAAATATAAACTTTAGGATAATAAAACATAAAATCTGGAACACATGAGTACTTTGGATTGTACGTTTAAGTTAAAAAAGTTATAAGATGGACATGGATAACAACTGGTATAATCCATTGATACCTGTAAAACACATCAAGGCTAACATATCTATTGTCTTGTTTGAATGGATGCAGGTAAGGACTCTATCTTATCTTGGAAGTTTTTTTGGCTTAAAGCAATTGTCTACACATGATTACACTTACACCTACAACTGGGGAAGTACTTCTAATATCTCTATACTGGAATGAGGCTTCATTCTTATAAGCATTGTACAACGATAATTCTAAGACTGAGTTGTTTTTGTACTTATCATTTCCCTTTCTCTGAACCAGATGTCTTTTGAATGGAAAAGTTCAACTATGTCTTATTATTCACGTAAAAATAGTTACACACACACACACACACACACACTCAATTGCCCGTCAAATAGGAGTTGATGGCCATAGCTTGAATCTCTCTCTCTCTCTCTCTCTCTCTCTCTCTCTCTCTCTCTCTCTCTCTCTCTCTCTCCACACTCCCCACTCCCCCACTCGGCTGACGGTTCACCTTCCTCCAACTGTTGCGGCACCTTCACGATGCACTCAAGGTCCGACTTGGCTACTCACAACCTCGCTCCCCAACTCCTACCACGTGGAAGGCCTGAAAAAGCTCTTCCATAATATGGTGCTATAGACTAGAAACACAGAGGTAAGTGCTTTTATTCTTCCACATTTTCAAATGGATAGAAGTGAAAGTGCACCCGTGAAGTCATTTGAACATCCTCCCCTTCCCACAAAAACACATAATCACACACATCAACGACACATTTTATGAGACTGAAGACATCTCAAAGTGCACCAATGGTGTTATTTGAACATCCCCCCCTTCCCACAAAAATAAATAATCACACATGGAAATATTATTTTTAAAATCCTATTTGAGAGTGAGATTCACCAAAAGACCATGCGGAAGCAATAACCTAGGTCATCAAAACAATTTTGCAAGAAAAGCCCACAATATATCTCTCTCTCTCTCTAAAACGTTAATACACTTTAAAAAGTTATTACTAATCCTTCCTCTCTCTGATCACGGCTCTTTGAAAAACACGTATTGATTTTCTGCAATTGCAGCTCTACGCGAGGCTTGGTAACCTGCTACTGCACGTCGCCTTGTATTCCGCAGGAGGCAACTCTCAACCACTACCTGGTTGCTAGAGCTACCCGCTCATACTCCAACTCCTCGGATTTTGCAACGATAGCCATCTATAACGATGAGAGGAGGCACCTCCGGTGTTTCTGTCACCGTTACCCCTCTCTCTCTCTCTCTCTCTCTCCTACTTGCTGGTAAGTTGCCTAGAGTAATCATCTGCAAAGGTCCCCTACTTATGTTCCCTCGTCGATTCAAGGCGCTAGTTGGTTGAAGTCATAACATGATGTTGAGAGGACGATGGAAGGGATAACTATTATTGGTAGTCGATTTTAGTATGCTGGGGCAACCTTCTTCCGTCTTTGTTGGCTACCCTCATCGTTGGCACCCCCTGCATGTTGTTGCCATCACTTGTGACATTGCCCGCCACAATGCTATTATCACCTACCCTAGCAACCTATCCCTCTACAAACCGTTGTGTCGAGAGCACATCGAACTATGGAGAGAGAGAGAGAGAGAGAGAGAGAGAGAGAGAGAGAGAGAGAGAGAGAGAGAGAGAGAGAGAGAGAGAGAGAGAGAGAGAGAGAGAGAGAGAGAGAGAGAGAGAGAGGGAGGGGAATGTCTGACATGGTCCACTCCACTATTGGAGTAAAGCAGGGATGCCCCCTATCCCCGATTCTTTTTGAGATGTATGTGGATAAGTTTTCAGACTATATAGAGCGTCAGGGAGACAAGGGGGCTCAGCTAGCAGGGACATGGATTCCGTTGTTACTATATGCTGATGATATTGTGCTGTTTTTTGACTCTCCAGAGGGGATGCAGCGTCATTTGGATGCTCTGCATACATTTGCTCGTGGCAGTGGATTGTCTGTCAATCTGGGGAAAACCAAGGTTATGGTGTTCAACATCACACCACAGTGGGTCAGGAGGTCGACACCCACATTTACGTATGGCTAGGAGAGTGTGGAGTACACAAATGCATTAGACACTAGACTGACGACAGCATATGTAGCTTTGGGAGGACTGGAGAGAATGTGTTCGCATATTCAATTTCAAGAACCGCAAACAAAGCTCTGGCTTTTTTACACTCTAGTGACTCCAGCTATGCTTTATGGAGTTCAGGTATGGGGACCCTCAGTAGACCACCATGGGAGATCTGGCAATATAGATGGATGGAGATGTATGGACAGGCCTCTGGTCTCTATGATCGCTCGGATGATTCGGACTAAGGCCTCAGTACTACATGAGATTATCCGAGCCGAGCTAGCCCCACCCCTCGGTGGTGGAGGCATTGACTAGATCAGTATCCTTTATACACAGTCTATGGGATCTCCCCAGGGACAGATACACTCGGCTTGCCCTGGAGTCATCTCGACAACTAGCTCTACAAGGCGATACAACATGTTGGTATGGACAAATGATAGCATGGTTTCAGTCGCATGGTCTCAACATGAATAGATTACCTCCGCTTCAATACTCCCTGGATGCACCCTCCCTGTCTCTCACACGGATAGAGATCACTAGACTCATACGTCAGGATCTGATTTAGCTAGATACCAGGAGCACATGGATACAGCCGACACAAGAGTTGGGCATAAAGATGGCCTTCTACAAAGAGCATCTTCTCCAACTCATGGAGGACGGCTTTGTGACTAGGTCTGCATACATGGATATACACTTATCTCATGGGATGAGATGCGCTATTGGACAAATACGCACATCCTCACATCAGCTCCAGATACTGGCTGATTTCGAGGGGTGCCAGCAGGGGCCAGGATATGTCACCTATGTAACTTAGAGCCAGAGACAGAGCTGCACTACACATTTCACTGCCCGACATACTATGAGATGCACGGCCACTTCCACTGCATGTTCAGAGAAGGTTTCGGACCTTTTTCTAGAGTCATGAGATACAAGGATCAAAGATGTCTCGGACTATTCCTACTAGAGGCTGCACAGACTTAGGGAGAGCTTGTTGAGGACATCAGGGGAAAGACACTCTTAGAGACGAATCACAAATTTCTTTACACCAGCCAGAGGACAGTCAACGAAGCAGTCATTACAACAGATTCATAGCCTACTCATACTAGAGGTACGCTGATTGATCGAGCCACTGAGCTTTGCGGATCCAGACGCCCACGACCTCGGGGGGTCTCCCACTACCGACAAAGGCTGCAACAGAAGATACATATCACTCTAGCTCGACATGCAAGACGCCCAACCAGAGTAATGACCATGGAGGAGGTCGACGAGATCCGTCAACGATCAATGAGAGATTTCATCTGAACCCACAAAAACACCCCCTCCCCCCCCCCCCCCCCTATTTCCTTTATCCTTAGTGTTTTAGTGTTAGTATTAGTTCTTTGTAACTTTGTAATTTCCTTACTCAGACATGGTATCAGATTCACCAATTTTAACTTTTTGGTCTCATAGAGACATTAATATAACATTTTATTTCATTTCATTTCTCTCTCTCTCTCTCTCTCTCTCTCTCTCTCGCACTCCCCACTTGGCTGATGGTTCACCTTCCTCCAACCGTTGCGGCACCCTCACGATGCACTCAACATCCAGCTTGGCTGCTCACTACCTCGCTCCCCAGCTCCTACCACGTGGAAGGCCATATAATATACTAGTACGGCCGATTGCCTTCGGCTACTTCTCTCTCTTTCTTTCTCTTCTTCTTTATCGTGTGCACAAGGGCTTTTCTCAATTTTGGAGTTTAGTCTTTATGTCGCAGATGTTGAACGTGTAAAGGGTTCCCCGTTACGCTAGGCTATATTATGTTAGTTTAGATGATTTTTGTTAGGTTGCGCTGTTGGTGATTTATTATTCTTTTTTGGGCTTGAGACAAAAGGTCACCGAGCTTTGCTTCAGTAAGCGTCAACAATGGCCAGCAGGCAAAAGAAGTCGAAGAAAATTGGGAAGAGGAAGTCGTATGCAGCAGCATCGTCGTTCTCATCGGCATCAGCGGCAAAGCGTACTAGGGTTGGGGGCCCCGAGTCTGTCGCGCGCACCAAGGCCAAGCTCTCCAATGTTGGAGATGGAGCGAACCTCTTTGAGAGCCAGTGGACCAAGCGCAAATTTGAGATTTTGGGAAGAAAGAGTAAGCTTGAAGGGCGTCGTGCTGGACTGTCTCGCTCTGCAGCAATTGACAAGGTAAGAGTGTACTATTCCCTCACTTGTTTCTCCTGGTTGCGCGTGCTTCGTACATGTTTCATGTGCAGATTTCGTTTTGCCAGCTGCATTTTAGCATTGCCAGCTGTTAAACTATTAGTTAATTAGCTGTCATCATTGTGACATTGCTTTTTTTGCAGAGAAAGAAGACAATCCTACAGGAGTTTCAAAGCAGAGGCAAAGCTAATGTATTTTTGGATCATCGCTTTGGAGAGAGAGACGAAGGCCTCACTGAAGAGGACAAGGCTATTCTGCGTTTCCAGCGAGAAAGACAGGCACGTCATTCTGTGAGAGCTGATTATTGTGGTTGTGGATTAACTGTTCCAAGGCGCTTTCAAACACCGTTCAGTCTCTTATGTGTTGCAATTCTTGCCTTTATGCCCGATTTATGAAGCAGTTGTTTTTAGTACAGGAATGTTATTGGAAGCAGCAGCAGAAGGGATATAATATTAGGCTTTCATTCCAGTATACCAAATGCTGGAAAGCGTGTAGCACATAAGGAGCTAACTTTAGGATTGCTCATCTTGTATCAAGTTGCCCATGATAGTCAGCTAGAGCTGTTTGCAAGTTTTAAGCAAAGCTTTTCTAGCATGCATTCAATTTGATAGAGTTTTCAATATCTTTAGGCAGCGTCAGTGGTTGTGGCTCAATTTGGGCTACCATAAATAGCTATGCGTGAGGCAGCGTTCAGATTGCCCATGCAAATAGCCGGGACATGGGAGCTGTTCTTGTGGCCAGCACCGGTTGGTCAGCAAAATGCTGATATGTTTCTAGACCTACCAATGCAATGGGCAGCTCGACCTCCTCGGATGCACGAATTGTCCACCATTTTTGTTTGTTGCCTTTCTGTTCTTTGTTTTGCGTTTTGTCTCTTCTTTTGTTTCACTGTTTTCTCTTCTTTGTTTTTACGCCTAATTCCTTGTTTGCATGTGTGATGGGTGTGTTGTGTGGGTGTGTGAAGCTTCAATTTTCTGGTCATTCCAACTCTACAAAACATTTCTATTGCATCCCACAGTGATTTATTGGTGACGTGTGAATTGTATGCTGTAGATGCTGATTTTGCAATATAGGCGGATTTGATCATTCACATGCTTCTTATGTCATAATGAAAGACAATCGCTCATGTATTATAGCAGAGTTGAGGCATAAAGTTATTGGATGAGTGTCATACTCCTCCTTTGCTGGTCATAGAGGAATAATGCCTACAACACTTATGATAGAGCATATGTACGTGAGTGTATAACTTGCCAAAAGGTCAAGTTTACCAGGCATAAATTGCTTGTTTGCTATGGAAAAGCATTACAATGAACTTCATAATGGATTTGTCAAGGACACAACAAGGCAATGATGCTATCTGGACGATTATCCAGAGATTTAGCAAATAAGCGCACTTTTTGCCACTTAAGAAAACCATCAAAGTTGAGCATATGGCTAAAATGGGTCTTGCACAGGGGTTCAAACATCATGGAATGCCTAAGTCTACTGAGAGAGATAGAGATCCCAGAACTACAAGTCTCATTTGGAGAGCATTGTTTGATAACATGGAAACAAGCTTCATTGTTCACTGGCTTATCATCCTCAAACGGATGGATAAAATGAGGCTTTAAATTCAGTCGCCTTGGATATTTTGAAATGCTATGTTGTGGATCAAAGGGCTTCATGAGAAAAGTATCTACCGCGTAACAATACAATGCATGCATTCATAGGAAAGGCTCCTTTTGAAATTGTGTATGGCAAATTGATTTTACACCTATTCTACGCAATAAGGATGAAATCTTTGGAGCTGATGAATACGTAAGAGACTTGGATATTGTTTTTTCTTAAGTGAGGACAACCATTGCAAGTTCATACGAAAAACACAAGAAGGTTGCTGATAAGCACAAAAGACATATGGATGTAAAAGAAAATTGGTTGGGTATTGCTGAACTTTGAGAAAATTCAACTGAGAAGGAAGTAAAATGATGAGAATTCGACTTCTAAAGGCAAAAGAAAATGCTCTTAGAAAGAATGAATGTATCTTTACCTTGCTACTATGTATTATGTCACGTGACACATCCAACCCTATGTGTCCGTGGACAAGCTACAGCACGACAAGGGTTCAGTCAGTCCAGTCAGTCTAGATTAGCAAGTGTTTTGGCACTTTTGTGAGTCTGTTCGCAGACCGTGTATGCCCAAACACTTAGTGTAGATGCATATCCTCTGGTTGCACATAGCATGATCATCAGCATTTCCATCAGAATTCATCAGAATCCATTAAGGGAAATTTTCAGTGCATTTAACCTATTTTTCCTATTTTTGACATTTTTTACTTATTATTTTTAAGTAACTTTTGTTGGAAAGTAGGTAGGGAAAATTGAGTAAGTTGGTCTATAAGCAAACCTAGGCTAGCACTAATTGGCAGAAGAGCAAGGAGAACACAGGCCGCAAGCAGCAGGTTCCCCCTCTCTCTCTCTCTCAGCAAGATCCCCCCCTTGGTGGCGTTTTCCCTCCAAGCAAGAACCTCAGCTTCCTAGCGTTTTTCATCAAGTCATCCTCGCCATGAAGACCCCAGCCACCTGGCGTTTTCAGCCATAGCCTCATGGATCAATGAAGTGGCTTTCAGGCTTGCTTTACCTAGTCATCGATGAATATATAATTCTTTTCATGTAAGTCTTCTTAGCAAGTATGCTGGATCGGAACCCACAGATCCGATCAATGAGATCATTTATAATGCTTCTTATGTCCACAACACCTCAACTCCTAGCGTTTCTGTTGCTAGCACCCCAACATCATCAGCATTTTGCATCAGTTGAGCCCAGCGTTTTGCATTAGATTAGTCCAGCGTTTTGCATCAGATTAGCCCTAGCATTTTGCAATTCATCTGCATGAAGCATCAACACTCAATATTCAACATCTAGCGATTGTATCAACATTTGTGCAAGGAATCAAAGCAAGTACTTGCTTTTGCAATAGAACAAGCGGGCCTTTGAGGGTGGTTGGGACCTGATATACGGTGTCATCTCTCTCTCTCTCTCTCTTTCTTTCTGAGTCTCTCTTCCATTGTGTTTAGTTTAGTTTCTTTCAAGTGAAGTAAAGTAGCCTTGTGTTACATACCTCTTTTTTGGCTCAGTTTGCCTAGATATTGTTTGCATTGAGACCTTGCTATTGCTCACAAGCTCAATTTCTGTAGCTTTACTTTCTTGTTGTCATAGCCGCCTCTACGGTGACATCGCGACGGCCCTTGCTTGGAATCTACTAAATGCCTCTCAGCTTGCTAACCCTAGTCCGCGGTCGACGACCTCCCCTAAGCTTGTTAACCTTATCAGATCCAGATGCATTACATAACACTACACTCTTTTCATGTGCACATTTAACCCTATGTACATGTGGACAATTTGTAACTCCTATTCCTAGGGTTTAGGACAACCTAGGAAGTTATCTGGCAATCTTGTGAGCTTGTATGCAGGAGGTGCATGTCCTGGCACTCAGAGTAGCTGCATACCCTCTGATTGCACAAGCCATTAGTACCTAGTAGAAGCATTAGCATCAAGCATAAGTGTAATGGAAATGGCCTATGAACATTGAGAATAGCGGAATTAAGAGAATTATAGTGAGCATTTTAATGAGACTACTTTGAGAACATAGAGGATGAACTTAATTAGCGGTAGCAACATAACCATTATACTTAATTAACTTGGGCATGAACAATACTTTTGCAAGAGAGAGTTGAAGAACTTGACAACAGTTGAGGACCGGATTTATGTGGAGCCGATCCTCCCTCCAATAGGCTTTTGTATTATAGATTCTCCCATAAATAGAGACTTGGTACAATACAATCTTTGTGTTCCTTGTGACCTAGGTGATGCAATGAAGATGGAAAGCTTCCTGCATCACGAGGATAACATAACCTTTGTAAAAGCATTAACTATCCCCGGCCTCAGTCCCAAGGCCTCAAACACCTTCGAAGGTGGAGAGAGCTAGCAGGGAATGAGGGTAGAAAAGAGGAAGAAGAATCATTCATAGGAGAAAGAAATAGTTCCTCACTTATCATTACTCTTCTTGCTTAGCATAGCATAATAGCATAGTAATAAAGATGGGGAAGATGACAAGCTTAAGCCTCGAAGCATGGCTCTTGGTTGGATTTGCATGCCATAGCCAAGAGTGTTGGTGTAGGCTCTCAACTTCTCAACAAGCTTGGAGAAGGAGATGGAGTTCTTGCACTTGGCACGTCCACAATGAGAGTGTGTGTGTGTGTGTGTGTGGGGGGAGAGAGTATGCCTTGCAAGCAAGTCCCCTCCTTGCTTGGGTCGACCCTCTCTTCTAGCTCATGCTTGAAGCTCATTGGCTCTCTCAAGCCTAGCCAATCACAAGCCTGGGTCCATTCAAGTAGTAGGGTAGTCTTTGGACAAGTGTCCTCCTTTTCCCTTTGAGAGAGAGGACTTGATAAATGCTTAAACAATTAATTTAATTAGCTAAAAGATTATTGGACTCCTTTAGAGGCCAACCAATAGGCTGTAGGCACCTTATGAGGGCAACATGGAGAGGAGCTTGACATGTGTCCTTGTTACCTCTAGAGTCTATAGACTAGGCTTGCCTTGTGTGAGGGGGTGTGTGTTCTCTCCCCCCATGTGTAGAAATCCTTGTTGACTTTTGGAACACCTTAAGCCTCTCAAGCACCTTAGTCATGGAGCACCTTAGCACCTTTGTCATTAAGCACCTCAAGCACCTTAGCCGGCAAGCACCTTAGTCAGCAAACACGACAAGCACCTCAAGCTTGGGCCGTGTTCCGACCTCAAGCATAGCCCTAGCTTGCCTAAGGTATAAGGATTTTTAACACTAACCTTTGGAGGTCTTTAATGAAGCTTATCCGAAGGTCTTTAAGCTCCATTCTAGCATTTCTCTTTGACATACCATCTCTCATTTGGACCCTTTGACTTTGGCCCCGTGTTGAGATAGATCCATAAGCACATGTCTATATTCTTCTCCCACATTAAATGATCAGTTTAATACGAGAAACTCATTTGGGTTGCACCTTGTCTTCATGCCGAAGGATAGCTTCGGGTTAGAGCACCTCTTCTTGATCTTCTATCTCTAATGGGTCTTCAATAATTGGTTCTCTTGGTGGCTCTCCTTTGTAGGGCTCAAGTAGGCTCACATGAAAAGCATTGTGTATGAGCCAATGGTTGGGCAACTTGAGTTGATAAGCCATGTAATTGATTGGCTTCAAGATTTGAAAAGGGCCATAGTATCTTTTTACTAGTTTAGCATAATACTTTTGATGGCCCGTAGGATTTTTGCCCGTCGTTTACTTCAATTGAGATTTGGGATACTTAAGTAAGACCCAACCATTTTCTTTGAAGGTTAAGGACACACATTATTTATGAGGATACACCATCACTTACTTCTGCTGCACATTACTTTGGTATTAGAGCTCTTTGACAGTGTTCGGTATCATCACTCAAGGAAAGAAGCACAAAGAACCACATAAATATTTTGTGCTTGTTGTGATTGAACGCAACCCAAGACCACTTGGGCGTGTCGATTACTAATCTGTGTTTAAAAAGAGTGGCAAGTAATGCAGAAAAGAAGGGCTTGTCCAACCTCCCCTCATTCCTCTTTTCCACTCTCAGACCTTGCACTTAGCGGCAGGCCAATCAATGTGAGGTGGAAAAAAGCAACCTTGGTGTGAGCGAAAAGTTGCCAAGGGGCAAGGTTGTAAGGTACGTAGTATTCGGTACGTGTTCGGTACGTACTGTACGTTGTACCGTATGGATTGGGCCATAAGGTACGTAAAATTCGTAGTATATTTTTTAAAAGCTAAAAATACAAAGAATTTCAAATTTATATACAACCTATCTAGTTTAAAAACACTGCACAATACTTAAACATAGCCACAACTTTCAAAAAACACTTAAAATCACCCCACAAGTTAAGTAACCGCTAGATAACTCTGCAACACAATTAACGCACACTTCCAAGTTGAATACAAAACTTACAATCTTTCGCGAGGTCAGGACTCTAGAGTGCCTCCTTGCAGACTCCAAACACAAAGAGAGGGAGGGAGGGAGGGAGAAAGAACCTTATTGGTGGCGGCAAATCCTTCCTTGGTCTCTGTGCAGAGACTCTGTTCTACTCTCCGATTCTCTGTTGTGATAATAACCAATATAGGATAGGTGGACTTATTAAAGGCCTCGCCCACCTAATCCGACCACGGGGAATAGGCACTGTTGGCGATTTTTTTTTTTACAGAGGTTTATTTTTTCAGAGGGTTTTTTTTTTTTTTTGGGGTACGTACGGAATCGTACGGTGCGTACGGATACCGTACAGACGTACCGTACGGTACGGAACCATACCGTACGTACGTACGGAAACAACCTTGCCAAGGGGTGCACCCGCAGGAAGGAGTTGAGCTTGGGGTAAGAGAAAAGCCTTCTTAAACGCAGATTGTAAGCAGTACCAAGTACAAAGAACCCAAGTATCCAAGTATCTCAAGTACCCAAGTACAAGTACCTCAAAAACCCAAGTACCCAAGTGTAACAAACTTGGACACCCCAAGTGAAGATTCTACTCAGACACAACAGAGATTCACTTCAAAACGGGTCACAAAGACGACACAGGCGTAGTTCCGTGCCAAGAGGTATTGGCTCCAAAGACTGGCGCCCCTTTTGGTATTCTTTTTATATTAATATGTGTGCAAAGTACAAAGAGAGCCCACGGGTGCTCACTCTTAGACTCTGCGTCCACATGCTCTGAGAAGTGAGTCCCAAAGGCCACTTATAAAGGTTACATGGGGTTGCTAAAAGCAGAGCCCCCAAAAGCTTCCAAATTAAAAAGCAGTAAGTTTCCAAAGGCAAGTGGTCGTCCAAAACTGCCAAAAGCTGTCAGCGTAATTTCTAGTAGGTCCGTACGGCAGTCAGCGTTATTTGCGGAATTCCGTACGCCAGCCAGGTCAACAGCCTCTTGCTTTATTTTCTTGTGTCCTCGGGAGTGCCCTCGTCACTTAGCCATAAGTTGGGACAACTTACAGGGTTGCCATGTCACCAGTTTGTGACATACCCCCCTCTTGAAAGATTTGTGATCACCCTCGATTACGCCTGCGAAACAGACACAGGCCATAAACTATCTTAGTAGACACTGACTGTTAGTATCGATGCAGTAGACACAACACATCTAGCACTTGTATAAATCCACAGTCACATCAACACATCATTTGACATCACTTGACATCACATGACAAATCACATCCAAATTCATTCCAAATCTCAGATCATGATTAATTGGCAACGTATTTAGTAATCGCATCTAGATCTTGTCAGCCCTCACAGATGCCTGATTAACTAATCCTTATTGCAATGATGTCTATAGAGATTTATGAGACCGAACTGCTGCAGTCATTTCGTCTTTCAGTTCCTGTACTCAAACAAGTCAAGTACAAATCAATAAGTATCATTTTCGGGAACTCTAGTTGATAAAGTCATACGACAGAATACTGTCAGCCCATCAGTATCCCTGAAACCCAAAGAGGCATCAATGACTCTATATCAAATTCGGGTAATCTTTTGACAAAGGAGTGGAGTGACTCCCCTCTTGTGCAAGCACGTTGCACTAGATTCACCCATGCTGAAATCGGGGCTCTATCGGAGTAGACTATGCTAAACCGAATGCTTCAAGGTAAAGTTCCAAAATCTGAGGAGTATCTGCTAGGTCCTCCTTCTCCATCTACTTCGCATCCAATGCAGGATAGTTCTTGAATTTAACTAAGAACCGCTTAATTACTTCACCTTTAATCTTTCTATCCGTTTGTGCTAATATCGTTCTAGAACGAGGATCTCCTTGCTTTCCTTCACTTCGGGTTGCTCATTTGGCTCCCCATCATCGGGCACATCGCCTTTAAAAGGCTTCAATAAACTCACATGAAATGCATTGTGAATCTTCTAAGTATCGTGCATCTTCAGTCTAAAGGAGACATCATGTATCTTTTCTTTTATTTGGAAAGGGCCATAGTATCTCATGCTAAGCTTTGGAAAAAGCCGCTCCTTTCCCTTTTTCTATCGTAGGTGTGCCTTCTCAAAACGTAAGAAGAGCACCCAATCGTCTTCCTTTAAGTTCAAATCGCGACGGTGTCGATCTGTTGCCTTCTTGTGTCTTTCCTGAGATTTCACTAAAGCCTCCCGGACCTTGGCAAAAGCAGTGTCCAAGTCCCTCGTGTACTGGTCGGCTTCAAAAATCTTATCTTTCGTGCTAAGGAAGGGTGGAACCTTCGAAGCACCTTCAATGACTTCAAATGGCGCCTTCCCTGTCAAAGAGTGGATCGTATTATTGTAGGCAAATTCCACCAATGGCAAATTTTTTTCCCATTGAGTCTTCTAATCAGAAATGTAAGAGTTCAATAAATCTAGTACGATTGAATTTGCAATCTCAGATTGCCCATCTGTCTGCGGGTGGAAAGATGACGAGGACTGCAACCGCGTGCCAATGTTCTCCTAAATAGCCTTCCGAAACAAACTCGTGAATTGGGGATCTCTGTCAGAGACTATTGTCTTAGGCATGCCATGTAATCTGAAAATATCTGAAATGAATAGTCTCTCTAAATGATCCGGCTTGACTGTTTTCTTCACTGGAATGAAGTGAGCTTGGTTGCTAAATCTGTCAATGACAGTCCAAATGCAATCATGCCCACTCCGTGTCTTTTGGAGATCAAAAATGAAATCATAGAAATACCTTCCCAGGGGCGGGTGGGAATGGGTAAAGGCTGTAACAATCCCTGTGCTTTATGCCTGTCAAACTTGACCTTTTGGAATACCAAGCAACTACGTACAAACTCGTCCACATCCTTCTTGAGTCTCGGCCAAAAGAAGTAACGCTCCACGCCTTTCAAGGTGGTGTCAATGCCGCAGTGACCCGTAAAAGGTGGACAATGGCATTCAATTAGAACCTTTTCCCTCAACGGCTGTGTAACGCACAACATCGTTTTCTTTATCAAGTAGCTATCCCGTATAAAATGTCCCTCTACTACCTCCCCATTCTGTATTCAGCGAATACATCCGAAAAATGTGGATCTGTGGTGTACTGACCAACCATGTCCTCCAAGCGTCTATGATGAATCACGGAAATAGCCAAGACTAATGGCTTCTGGGACAAAGCATGTGCACCAAGTTCTTCAGTCCCTGAATGTAGACAATCTGGAATTGAAATTGTGACAAGATGTTAGCCCACCACATCTGCTTCTCCGAAAGCTGCTTCTGTGACAAGAAGTAGCGTAAACTCTGATGATCAATGAAGACCGTAAAATCGGCTCCGAGTAGGTAATGTCGCTACTGAGTAAGAGCATGGATAATTGCCAAAAGCTCTTTCTCATAAATCTGTGCTGTCAATTCCGGCCTTGAAAACAATCGGCTCTCATAGGCAATGACATGGCCTTCTTGCATTAAGACCGCACCCAGACTACGACCACAAGCATCACAATATACTTCGAATGACTTTTGCAAATCCGACAGTCAATACTGGTCCGTAGTCAATTTCTATTCCAATGTCTGAAAGGCAGTCACCTCTGTGGGTCCCCACGAGAAAGGGACTCCTTTCTGCGTGAGAATGTGCCAAGGGAAAGCTACCTCTGCAAACTTTTGAATGAACCGCTGGTAGTAAGAACATAAGCCCAAGAAGCTTCTAACTTCATGAATATTCCTCAAATCGGGCCAATCATGTATAGTATCAATCTTGGTCGGGTCCATCTGTACTTTTGCTGCTGAGACAATGTGTCCAAAAAAGTGTATCTCCGGCAAGAAAATTTTACTCTTCTTGGCATTTATAACTAACTTGTGATCTCGCAATGCCTGAAAGACCTGAAGCAGATGGTGTCTATGTTCTGCCTCATCCTTGGAGAAGACTATAATGTCATCAAAGAAAGTGACGATAAAAGATCTGTACTCTCTAAAAATCCTATCCATCATTCGGTTGAAAGTCGTTGGAGCATTGGTAAGGCCAAAAGGCATCACCAAAAATTTATATAAACCGAAGCTCGTCCGAAATTCTATCTTGTAGACATCTCCCGACGCGATTCTGATATGATGATATCCGCTTTTCAAATCAATCCTCTTGAAACAAGAGGATCCTTGTAGTCGGTCAAGAATATCATCTATCCTTGGAATCGGGAATCTGTTCTTGATGGTGATTTTATTGAGAGCTCTGTAATCAATGCACATTCTCCAAGATCCGTCTTTCTTTAAAACCAATAACACCGGAGAGCAGTAGTGTAAAGTACTCGGTTGGATAAGACCCTTTTCCAAAAGGTCTTTCACTTGGTTGATAATCTCTTCATTCTAGGCTCGACTAACACGGTAAGGTGGCCGGTTCGGTGGTGTGCTTCCAGGTATCATATCAATAGTGTGATCCTCAGGATGAGATGGTGGCAACTCGCCTGGCAGACCTTCAGAGAAGCAATCGGCATGAGTGTGGAGAAAATGTTGGCGTTCTTTATCAATTCAGACATGTTCGTTTTGTGTTCATCATTTAACTCTTGCAAGTAGATCGAGTAAACAAAGAGGATTTTATTAATTTGGAAATGGCCGAAGCCGAAACAATAGGGACAGTCTCGCCTTTTAGTTTTACATCAAGTACAATTTTTCGGCCCTTTTCATTTGTCGTCGCTTTCTTGGCCCGATAATCGACCACGACGTTGTTCTTATGGTACCAAGGGACTCCTAGGAGGATGTCACAACCTTCCAAGGGCATTATGTAAAATTCCTCGTGCCCCAAATACCCCTGACAATGCAATTGAAGTTTGCCAATGACAGGTGTAATGGCTATGTCCCGTCCGGTGCCGCTAGAACTGCCTCTGCTTGTGGTCCCATCCTATTGGGTGTAATCTCGAGCCGCGCCGCCAATTCAAGTGAAATGAAGTTGGCCTTGGCTCCTCCATCAAAGAAAATCAGGGCTTCTTAATCTCTCACTTTGCCCCAAGCTCGGCAAAGTTCTATACTTCATCAATCATGCTTGGGTCAGTACCCATGCAGTTTGGAACCAGTCCTGCTTTCATCTTGTCTTTTCTGCCATGTTGCTTTGCTGTTCTCGAATTTTCTGGCTTGTCTTCATGTTGTTCTTGCTGTGCCTTTTTGGGGCACATGCGGAGACGTGCCCATGTTCCCCGCATCCAAAACACTTCCCTTCTTTGATGTAATTGGCCCTCTCTTGTAATCTTGTCTTTCTTTTCTTGGAAATTCTCTCTTTCTACTTTCATTATGAGAGGTTTGTTAGGTTCTTTGAGTCAAGATCTCTTTAGTGTTGTCCGAAGCATCTCGGAATTCAGATAAGGATTCAAATTTAATCGACTGTCTAGCTTCTTTGAACTCTTTTACTTTCTTGCTTTTGTCTTCGAGAAAGTCATATTGGTCGGCTATGAAAAAATGCTTCTTCTTTGCATAAAACATGTGGTCGTTGGGGTCCAAACTATTAGAGGATGACTCCTCTGTAGAACTGTCAGAAACTGGGCGATATCTCGGCTTCTTTGCCTTTTTCTTGCCCTTTCCGAAGCTTTGCTTTTTGCTTCGCTTTTTGCCTTTTCTGTCCTCGTTGCTCGAGTCAGAAGAGGTAGAAGAACTATAAGAAGAAGAAGAAGAAGAAGAACTGGGTAGTCCTTCAAATCGTACATGCTTCTTCTGCTTTCTTGCCGATGCAAAAGAAGATTGACGACCCAAATAACCCGGGAAGTCAGTTCCCTTCTTGTGCTTTTTCTCTTGCTTTTTGGATTTGTTGTTTGCGTCCAAAAGCCGACTGATTTGTGTTTGAACCACCTCTTGTAATTCTTGCTCTGTAAACATCCTCGGAGAAGGAGGTTTCTTGATTGCCGGTGTGTCACGTGACACATCCCAACCCTATGTGTCCGTGAACAAGCTACACCACAACAGGGTTCAGTCAGTCCAGTCAAGTCTAGATTAGCAGTGATCTGGCACTTTTGTGAGTCTATTCGTAGACCGTGCATGCCCTGTCACTTAGCATAGATGCATATCCTCCGGTTGCACACAGCATGATCATCGGAATTCCCATCAGAATCCATTAGCATCAGTTAGGGGAATTTTCCAGTGCATTTAGCCTATTTTCCTATTTATTGGTATTTTCACTTATTATTTTTAAGTGACTTTCCAACAAAGGTAGGTAGGGCAATTTTGCTAAGTTAATATATAAGCAAACCCAAGTTAGCACTTTCTTGCAGAAGAGGCAGCAGGAGCTTCCCGCTCAACATGCAACTTCTCAACAGTACCCTCCCTTAGCATTAGACCATCGCCATCACCACCCCTTCCTTGGCGTTTTTCTCCCTACAGCCAGCCATCGCCATAAGCCTCCAGTTCTTGGCGCTTTTCCCGCGATAGGCTCAGCCCAGCCATTAGCGTTTTCATTAACGCTAGGTAGCCAGCATTGATCAGCGTTTTGTAGCAGATTATCATCCCATGCATCAAAGACTTCAGCGTTTTTGCTTGCAACACCAAACCAGCAGTAGCGTTTTTGGCAAGATGCAGATTCAGCTAGCGTTTTGACTTTCAGCCCCTTGCCGCAGCAGATACACACAGTTTTCAGCCCTAGACACAGTAGCAGATCAGCCCCAGATCGGTTGCAGATGTTCCCCCATTTTCAGCCATAAAAACGCAGCCAAAACAGTCATTTTCAGCCACCGAAACAATCCCGAAAATCAGCAGATAGAAGACCTCAGATTTCAGCCACGAAGTCGTCATCGTCATCATCGTAGTCCAAGTTGCATCAGTCCATTGCATACGCATTGTACACCTTAGTGCAATCAAAGTAGACCACTCTCGCTGACGAGAGTGGGGCCTTCGGAGGAGGGTTTTACAACTCTCGGGTGTCGTATCTCTTCACTCTCCTTCTCTCAGTCTCATTCACTTGCACGCACAATATCCACTCACTTTGTTCGTGACCACAACACTCTACAAGACGGAAAGCTCTCTCTTTCCCTAAGAACTAAAAGGAACCTTGAGCAATAAAGATCACTAATCTTGAGAAAATACAACATTCATTCCACTGTACCTAACATGGTGTGATGGGTAGTTCTGTGGCTTTCTGCCACTGGGTGTGCACTTCTGCGATGGATTGTTGAGACAAAAATTTTGCAAATTTCGGATCCTTCGCAATTTTAATCATATGCTTTGTGCACTCGTCAACCTGCTGTCGACGTTCCATCTCTTCAAGTTCGTACTAAGTAGGCCTAGGTGGCCCGTACTCTTCCTCTGTTTGATCATTAAAATCTTCTTCGTGATCTCCTCCCGCATTCGTAGATGCAGAAGAAGTTGACCGATTCTTGTTTGGAATCCATATGTGTCGCGAGAAAAGAATTGGATTTCTTGGTAGAAGATAAATCGGCCGTGCTCTGATACCACTTTAACAAACTTGGACACCCCAAGTCAAGATTCCACCGTGACACAACAGAGATTCACTTCAAAACAATTTACAAAGACCAGCCCGGCGTAGTTCCGTGCCAAGAGATATTGGCCCAAAGATTGGCGCCCCTTTCGGTATTTCTTTTTATATTAATCTGTGTTCAAAGTACAAAGAGAGCCTGCGGGTGCTCACTCTCAGACTCTACTTCCAGATGCTCTGACTCCTGAGAAGTGAGCCCCAAAGGCCACTTATAAAGGTTACATAGGGTGCTAAAAGCAGAGCCCCCAAAAGCTTCTAAATTAAAAAGCAGTAAGTTTCCACAAGTAATTGGTCGTCGAAAACTGCCAAAAGCTGTCGGCGTAATTTTCGACAGGTCCGTATGACAGTCAACGGGAATTGCGGAGATTTGTACAATCAGTGTTATTTGTGGAATTCCATATGCCAGCCACGTCAGCAGCCTCTTGCTTTATTTTCTTGTCCCCGGGGTCCCCCTCGTCACTTAGCCATAAGTTGGGACAACTTATAGGGTTGCCATGTCACGAGTTTGTGACACCAAGAACCCAAGTACCCCAAGTACCCAAGTACCCCAAGCATCCAAGTACCCAAGTACTTAGTACATGTCATCAGCAGAAGCGGAATCGATACTTCGCGTGAAGTTAATGAGAGTGGAATTAGAAGTTGCTACATCGGGAGGATTGTTCTCGATCCTCCCCCATCCCCATCTACGCCACGAATTGCACCCAACCCTATGGAGACTTTGGTCAAGTCTATGATGGAGATGATTCCAAAACAAGAGGCTCAACATGCCGCCATGGACAGAGAACGTGAAGAACGAAGCGCAGCTATGGAGCTCGAGCGTGAGCAAGCATGTGAGGCTCAACGCATAGCGGCGGAAAAAAAGAGGGCAAGTATGGAGCTAGAGCGTGAGCTAGCACGGGAAGTCCAATGCATAGCGGTTGAAGAAAAGAGGACAGTTATGGTGCTAGAGTGAGAGGCACAGAGGGATCAATGCATGAAAGTCGATTCTACAGGTACTCTTCTCGAAGAGCGAGCCACTCAAGGAGGTCAGCAAGTCATTATGTAGCGTAGGTAGAGACGACGACTCCAACAATCGAGTCGCTAAGAAGTTGACGTTTAGTAAGTATGATGGTAAGATGGATGCTTCTTTGATTCATTCTTGGCTGCATCAATTTAATGCTTACTTTGCGACTAACAAGAAAACATCAACAATAAACTTTTGACTGTTCCTATGGGTGATTCCATTGATTGGTATCAAGCTTGGCAAGAGGCATAGTTCGCTGAGCATCTTGAGCATGCCGCAGATAGCGTACCCCTCTCTTTTAGTTGGGTCGACTTCCAAGACAAGCTCAAGGCTCGTTTTATGCCACCGCAGTACCTTGGTCGGTTAAGGGAAGATTGGCGAGGCCTTAAGCACAATGGCACTCTTGTTATGTCTTTTTCTAACCGTATTTTACAGATTGACGTTCAATTGCATAAATTGGATGCAGAAGGCAAGGAGGCTTTCCTTTTGGGTTGATGAGTACATCAAATTCGATGTGCAGGTCTTCAACCCTACGAACTACAATGATGCCGTCAGAATCGCTCTAGCACAAGAAATGAAGCACAACAAAGGTAAACCGAAGGAGATAAGTCATGTATCCCTCAGAACCCACCTAATGGTAAGAGTAATGGTAAGAACAATGGTAATTCTTCCTCTACACCTAGAGCATAACACTACCTCATAGTGATAGTAAAGGAAAGACAAACTCAGGAATCCCCTAAGTTGACACTTGATGAAAAATCTGCTCAAAGGCATAGTAGCCTGTAGGAGGTTGGTTAAGTCTCGAAGAATGAATTGAATTTGGAAAGGACGGAAGATGTTTGAATGTCACACTAAAGGTTACATGAAAAGAGATTGTTCTAAGAAAACACCCAAAGAACCCACACACTCCACATCGTCTGTTAATGCCATAATGAGAACACTAATGTGTCCCAAGTTTCTATTGACCATGTAGATGAGTCTCTCATGTAGTGTTATGGTCATGTGAATGGTCAATGCATGGTGATCTTATTTGACTCTGGTAGCATGCATGAGTGACTCTCTCGTGAAGAGCGTCCATTTTGAAGCTCTTCTAATAGATTTCATTGTGATCTCTGGATTTGCTCCTGGCATGCACTCATCACTCACGCATGAATGTCCTAATGTGACAGTCTTAGTTCAAAAGGTCGGGTTTCGTCGTAAGTTTGTGGTTTCTCCTCTCAAAGGATGTGATATGATTTTTGGCATCAAGTGGTTTAAGGATAATAATCCACAAGTTAGTTGGAAAGAAAACACTCTGTCTATCGCAGTCGAAGGTGCCGCTCTCGTGGTTCTTCGCTGTGACAAGAACATTCCGTCTTTGTCATTAATCTCTCACTCTCATGTTTTGAACGAGGATAAAACACGCAGTCCCATAGTCTCTCTTAGTACACAATCCCAGAGTCCGGAAAAGAAGCAATCATTGCACGGAAAGGAACCTCTCTCTGTCGTTCTTTCTCCGAAGCACGATACGCATTTTGTACAAGATAGAGGTTTGATTGTTCGTAAGGATCATCAAGCCTTCAAGCTGCTCCAATCTGTACCGAGTACACCTTGGGGTGACCGTTTTGAGATTACCTTCCTCCGCCATTACTCCCACTCAATTCAAGGAATCATTTCCTTAAAATAAGTAAGCTATGAGCAAACCTTGCTCAAGCTAGATGGTTCCAATGTTGCAAGCAATTTGGTGGTTTGATTAATTGTGTTCCTAGTAAAGCTAACCCAATTGCAAATCCGATTAGTCACGCATGATCGATCTTGGCTCTCAAGTCGAGGTCAACAATACCCATTCAAGAAGTATCTCTTGTTTGCATAATTAGTCAGTATGTATTGTTCGAGTCTCTCATTCGTGAAGGTCTCTTCTATTTTCGTCAATGAGCCCATGGCACATATTTAAAGGGCCTTGGCCTATAAAAAGCAGTTACATGAAAAGCTTCAAAATCCCAGAAAAATCTTATCCCCAATAAGGAGTCTCATTCGAGATTGGAGCTCTTGATATCCTGGGTTGTTGGTTTCTCAGAAAAATCTCATTCAATAAGGAGTATTCAATGGTTGACACATTACAATGCAACAGAATTGCTCACATATGCATGTTACAAGACATAGAAACATAAAGTCGCCGATGAACACTCTCCGTGCAACTAACCATAAGGGTCCTGGCATGAGCTGTTCAACGACTCCCTCATGACTCCTGTAACAGACTTGGACACTCCAAGTCAAGAATCTACCGCGATAGCACCAAATAACCACTTCAAAATAGTTCACAGTTCACAATTTATTCGACACTGGCCCGACGGAGTTCCGTGCCTAGAGATATTGGCCCCAAAGACCGACACCCCTTTCGGTATTTCTTTATAATTAATCTGAGTTCAAGTACAAGAGTGCGGGCAAGCGCTCACACTCAGACTCTGCATCCAGATGCTCTGAGTTGTGAGTGGCCTACCCACTTATTTAAAGAGTACAAGGGATGCCAAAAGCAGAGCCCCAAAAGCTGGAAATTAAAAAGCCTAAAAATAAAGCAAAGGCTCTTTCTCTCTCTCTGCACCCTTGCCCTAAAAAATAAAGCAAAAAGGGCTCTCTCTCTCTCTCTCTCTCTCTCTCTGAGCAATTTGTGTAGAAAATAAAGCAAGACTTTCCCACGTTGAATTGCCCAAAAGCAGCGCCGCAATTCATGGAAGGCGTACAAACTGCCATGTGTTAGGTTCTCCGCAATTTGCGGGCCTGTCCGTACCGTGCAGCCACGTCATCAGTTCTGCCGAACCAGCCTTTGACCAAGGGGGAATGTCTGTGAGCGTGTACTGGGCAGCCTGTGTATCCGGTAGCGTGTGTCCGGTCTTGCAACCCCTTTGTGTCTAGGGTTAGGCCACGTCACTGGATTGTGACATACCCCCTCTTGAAAGCATTGTAATCTCCCTCGATTATGCCTGCAAAACAGACAGAGGCCATAAACTTTCGTAGCAGACACTGATTGTTAGTACCTACGCACTAGGAACACACATCTAGCACATGCACCAATCGACAGTCACATCACACATCACAGGACATCACAAGACATCACATGACATTCAACATTCATTCGAATTTTAGACCATGATTTATCGGCAATGTAGTTAGCAATTGTAACAGACTTGGACACTCCAAGTCAAGAATCAACCGCGACAGCACCAAATAACCACTTCAAAACAATTCACACATCACAATAGATTAGATTACAATAGATTTGCACTGGCCCGACGGAGTTCCGTGCCTAGAGATATTGGCCCCAAAGACTGGCGCCCCTTTCGGTATTTCTTTTTGTATTAATTAATCATCAAAGTACAAGAGAGCGGTTAGGGTTTCACTCTCAGACTCTGTGTCCAGATGCTCTGAGAAGTGAGGCCCTCACCACTAATTTAAAGGTTACAAGGGATGCCCAAAAGCAGAGCCCCAAAAGCTTTTAAAATAAAAAGCATCAGTTCTCTCTCTCTCTCTCAGAGAGTCTTTTTCTCTTTTTTTTTATAAAAAAAAGCAAAATTCGCGTCGCTCATCATTTTTAAAAAAAAATTTAAAAGCCTACGCGATTTCCGGAAATTAGGGTTTCTGGCAGAAATTAGGGTTTCTGTTGTCCGCCACGTCATCACTTTGTGACATACCCCCCTCTTGAAAGCATTGTAATCGACCGCGATTACGCCTGCAAAACCGACAACTGCCATAAACCGTCTTAGCAGACACTGACTGTTAGTACCTACGTACTAGGAACACACATCTAGCACATGTACGAAATCGACAGTCACATCACACGACATCACAGGACATCACCAGACATCACAGGACATCACATGACATTCAACATTCATTCGGATCTTAGACCATGATTTATCGGCAATGTAGCTAGCAATCACATCTAGGTCCAATCGGGACCTCATCGATGTCCGATTGACTAACCCCTATTGCAACCATGTCTATTCGAGATCAATCAGACCAAAATGCTGCAGTCATTTCGTCTATCAGTTCTTGCACTCACAAGAAGTCAAGAACAAATCAGTATCATAATCAGGAATTCCATTTCATAAAGTCATCCAGCAGCTCTCAGTATCCCTGAAGCTCAAAGAGACATCAGTGACTTTAGTATCAAAATCGAGGCATCTGTTGACAAAGGAGCGGAGTAACTCCCCTCTTGTGCATCCCATTGCACCAGATCTTCGGCCAAGCTGAGTTTCTGGGTTCCGTTTGGAGTAGACTATGCTAAACCAAAACATCGAGGTAAAGTTTCACAATCCGAGGAGTATCTGCTAGGTCCTCCTCCTCCATCCACTTCGCATCAAATGCAGGAAAGTTCTTGAACTAAACCAAGAACCGCCTTCGGACTTTACCTTTCTTCGTATCATTATGTGCCAAAATCTGTTCAGGAACAAGGATCTCCTCGTTTTCTTCCACTGCGGGTTGCTCATCAGGCTCCCCATCATCAGGCACATCACCCTTAACAGGGTTCAAGAGACTCACATGCAATGCATTGTGAATCCTCCAAGTATCTGGCAGTTTCAATCGGAAGGAGATATCATTCATCTTTTCTGTAATCTGGAAAGGTCCGTAGTATCACATACTAAGCTTTGGAAAAAGCCTCTCCTTTCCTTTTTTCTTTCTTAGGCGTGCCTTCTCAAAAGTAAGAGCACCCAATCATCCTCCTTCAGTTTCAAGTCGCGACGATGGTGATCCGTTGCCTTTTTCTGTCGTTCTTGAGACTTCTGCAAAGTCTTGCGAACCTTGGCAAAAGGCGTATCCAAATCTCGCGAATATTCATCCGCTTCCAATATCTAATCTTTCGTGCTTAGGAAGGATGGAACCTTCGCAGCACTTTCAACAATCTCACATGGCGTCTTCCCCGTCGAAGAGTGTATCGTGTTACTGTAGGCAAATTCCACCAAAGATAGGTTCTTTTCCCATTGAGTCTTCTGATCCGAGATACAAGACTTCAATAAATCTAAAATCATTGAATTGGCAATCTCAAATTGCCCGTCAGTCTGCAAGTGGAACGATGACGAGAACTGCAATTGCGTGCCAATGTTCTCCCAAATTGCCTTCCAAAACAAACTCATAAATCTGGGGTCTCTATCGGAGACAATCGTCTCAGACGTGCCATGTAATCGGAAAATCATCGTGATCATTCTGTGTTCTTGGGAGATCAAAAATGAAATCCATTGCAATACTTTCCCAGGGGTGGGTGGGTACGGGTAAAGGCTGTAACAATCCCTGTGCCTTATGCCTGTCAAACTTGACCTTCTGGCATACCAAGCAACTACGCACAAACTCTTCCACATCCTTTTTGAGTCTCGGCCCAAAGAAGTATTTCTCTACCCCTTTCATGGTGGTAGCAATGCCGCGGTGACCCGTAAAAGGTGGACAATGGCATTCAGTCATAACCTTTTCCCTCAACGGCTGTGTAACACACAACATAGTCTTTTTCATCAAGTAGCCTTCTCGAAGGGAGTATCCAGCTATTGTCTCCCCATCCCGTATCCGTGTGAAAATATTTGCAAAATCTGTATCTGTGGCATACTGATCGACCATATCCTCGAAGCTCCTATGATGTATCGCGGAAATAGCCAGAACCAACGGTTTCCGAGACAAAGTATCTGCCACCACATTCTTCTGTCCCTCACATGGACAATTTGGAAGTGGAATTGTGACAAGATGTTCGCCCACCGCATCTGCTTTTCCGAAAGCTGCTTCTGTGACAAGAAGTAGCGCAAACTCTGATGGTCTGTAAAGACAGTAAAATCCGCTCCAAGTAGGTAATGCCGCCACTGAGTAAGAGCGTGGATAACCGCCAAAAGCTCTTTCTCATAGATCTGTGCTGTCATCTCCGGCCTAGAGAACAAACGGCTCTCGTAAGCTATGACATGGCCTTCTTGCATCAAGACCGCACCCAGACTACGACCACAAGCATCACAATATACTTCGAATGACTTCTGCAAGTGCCGCAAAGTCAAAATAGGTCCCGTAGTCAATTTCTCTTTCAATGTCTGAAAGGCAGTCACCTCTGTGGGCCCCACAAAAAAGGTACTCCTTTCTGTGTCAAGATATTGAAAGGGGAAGCAACCTCTGCAAACTTTCGCATGAACCGCCTATAGTACGAACACAATCCCAAGAAGCTTCTAACTTCATGGACATTCTAACCGCCTATAGTACGAACACAATCCCAAGAAGCTTCTAACTTCATGGTCTTTCATTGGGTTCATAATCTTTTCATTCTGTACTCGGCTCACACGGTAAGGTGGCCGATTCGGTGGCGTTCTTCCAGGTATCAGATCAATGGTTTGATCTTCAGGCCCTCTGAAAAGCAATCGGCATGAGTGTGGAGAAAAATCTTGGCGTTCTTTTGATCAGGTCAAAACATATTCAACCTTTATCCATTGTTCAGTTCTCTTCCAAAAGAATGAGTAAGAAACTAAAGTTCATCAAGTACAATCTCTAAGCCCTTCATTTATCAAAGTCGCTTTCTCGGCCCGGTAGTCAACCACGACATAGTTCTTGTGGTACCAAGGGATCCTGAGTAGAACTTCACTCGCGTGCCCTGAACACCCCTGTCATTGCAAACAAAGTTTGCCAATGCTCGGTGTAATGGCAACATCCCATCCGGGTGCCAGTTGAACTACCTCCGCCTGTGGCGTCAGTCTGTCGGGCGTAATTCCAAATCGAGCCGCCAATTCCAAGTGAAAAGAAGTTGGCCTTGGCTCCTTCAAAAGAGCTTCTTGATCCTTCACTTTGCCCCAAAAAGCGGCAAAGTTTGTACTTTCATTCATTTGATTCGGTGCAAGTCCAGCGCCATGTGGTACCAGTTCTGCTTTTCTATCTGCCTTTTCTGCCACATTCCTCAGCTGCTCTCGAACTCTCAGACCTGTCGTCGTCTTTATCATTCTGTTCTTTCTGTGCCTTTTTAGGAAACTTCGCGGAGATATGTCCATGTTCCCCGCATCCAAAGCACTTCCCCTCTCTGATGAAGCGAGCTCTCTCCTCAGGAGTAAGCTTGGGTCGTGCATCCTTTTTCTCTGGGTTGCTCTTTTTTCTTTCTACTTTCATTCCCAGAAGTTTGTTCGGCTCGTTGTGTCATGGCCTCATCTGTGGGGTAGGTTAGACTGCCAGAGTGAATGGCAAAGCCCCGCTTCGCATGACTCATCAACTCCTAAATAGAAGCTGACTTCTATTCCAAGCAGTGATCTCGGATCTCTGTAGGTAGACCCAAGGTAAACCGTTCAATCTGTTCTCTGAACAAGATCTTCTTGAATGAAGAGGCGGGTAGAAAGAGCTCCAGAATCTTTCACAGTAAGTATTTACTGTATTGCTCTTGGTCATCTGAAGATGGTTCCAAGCAGCTCGTATATCTCGTTCATATTCTTGCGTCAACCAAGAAGAAATAAAAAGCTTTTCAAATTTAAGCCATTTAACTGGCGCAGTCTTGTTTAATAGAACCGTGGACCACCAAGTGCGAGCATTCCCCTTAAGATAAGAGGCAGCTCTCCGAATCTTGGAGTGCTCTGAATAGCGTCCTCCCGCGAAAGCGATGTCAAACTGCTGTATAAAAGAGACAGCCTTCGAAGCATTTGAGTATCCTGAAAAAGTATCAAACTTGATCGAGTGGCCACCTTCCTTAAACTCTCGGACTTTCTTGCTTTTATCTTCGAGAAAGTCATACTAGTTGGCTTTAGAAAAATTCTTCTTGTTCGCATAAAAGTTTCTGTTGTCAGAGTCTGAACTGTCCGTAGACGAGTACTCTGTAGAAGTGTCACTCACTGGGCGAGACTTAGACTTCCTTGCCTTTTTCTTGCCCTTTCCGAAGCGTTGTTTCTGGCTTCGCTTTTTGCTTTTCCTGTCTTCTTCGCTCGAGTCTGAAGAGCTAGAAGAACTGTCAGAAGAAGAAGAAGAAGAAGAACTGGGTAGGCCTTCAAACTTGACGCGCTTCTTCAGTTTCTTTGCCTTGTCAAATGTCGACCGACGACCCAAATATCCCGAGAAGTCAGTACCTTTCTTCTGCTTTTTGCCGTGCTTTTTGTCTTTCTTTTGCACGTCGAAAAGTTGAGCAATCTGTGCATCAACCACGTTCTCCAGTTCCTTCTCCGTATATTTCTTGGAGGAAGAAGGTTTCTTGAGAGCGGGTTTCGGGAGTGGTGTTGTGGTTCTCTGCCACTCCGTCTGTACCTCTTCCAAAGAGGTCTGGTTCATATATTTTGCCATCTTCGGGTCCTTGGCAAAATTGAGCATCATCTTTGTTGCATCGCCGATCAACTGGCGACACTCCATCTCTCGTCGCTCCGGTTGAGGAGGCCAAGGCGGGCCATACTCTCTACCGGAATCTTCGTTGTGATCCCTGCCCGCATCTCCAGATGCAGAGGGAGTCGACTGATCCTTGCGTGAAGCCATAAGTGCCGCGGAAAAAAAAATTCGGGGATCGGATTTCCCGTAGAAGAGAAATCGGCCGTGCTCTGATACCACTGTAACAGACTTGGACACTCCAAGTCAAGAATCAACCGCGACAGCACCAAATAACCACTTCAAAACAATTCATAGATCACAATAGATTAGATTACAATAGATTTGCACTAGCCCGGCGGAGTTCCGTGCCTAGAGATATTGGCCCCAAAGACTGGCGCCCCTTTCGGAATTTCTTTTTGTATTAATCAATCATCAAAGTACAAGAGAGCGGTTAGGGTTTCACTCTCAGACTCTGTGTCCAGATGCTCTGAGAAGTGAGGCCCTCACCACTAATTTAAAGGTTACAAGGGATGCCCAAAAGCAGAGCCCCAAAAGCTTTTAAAATAAAAAGCATCAGTTCTCTCTCTCTCTTAGAGAGTCTTTTTCTCTTTTTTTTATAAAAAAAAGCAAAATTCGCGTCGCTCATCATTTTTTAAAAAAAATTTAAAAGCCTACGCGATTTTCGGAAATTAGGGTTTTTGGCAGAAATTAGGGTTTGCAGGAATTTTAGGGTTTCTGGCAGAAATTAGGGTTTCTGTTGTCCGCCACGTCATCACTTTGTGACATCAATTGCATCTAGATCCACTCAGGACCTCATCGATACCCGATTGACTAACCCCTATTGCAACCATGTCTATTCGAGATCATTTTCGGGAATTCCATTTCATAAAGTCATCCAGCAGAATACTATCAGCTTTCAGTATTCCTGAAGCTCAAAGAGATATCAGTGACTCTAGTATCCAATAATCGAGGCATCTGTTGAGGCATCTGTCGACAAGGGAGCGGAGTAATTCCCCTCTTGTGCAAACCCACTGCACTAGATCTCCGGCCAAGCTGAATTTTGGGTTCCATTTGGAGTAGACTATGCTAAACCAAAAGCTTCAAGGTAAAGATTCACATTCCGAGGAATATCTGCTAGGTCTTCCTCCTCCATTCGCTTCGCATCCAATGCGAAGTAGTTCTTGAATTTAACCAAGAACCATTAATTCGCTTTACCTTCTTTTTGTGCCAATTTTTGTTCTGGAACGAGTATCTGCTCGTTTTCGTCCAATTCGAGTTGTTCATCATCAGGCACATCGCCTTCAAAAGGCTTCAAAAGACTCACATGAAAAACATTGTGAATCCTCCAAGTGTCAGGCAATTTCAGTCGGAAGGAGACATCATTGATCTTTTCAGAGATTTGGAAAGGTCCGTAGTATCTCATACTAAGCTTTGGAAAAAGCCTCTCCTTTCCCTTTTTCTTTCTCAGGCGTATCTTCTCAAAACGTAAGAGCACCCAATCATCCTCCTTGAATTTCAAATCGCGACGATGGCGATCCGCTCCCTTTTTCTGTCTTTCTTGAAATTTCTGCAAAGCCTTTCGGACCAAGTCCCTCGTGAACTGGTCGGCTTCAAGAAAAATCTTATCCTTCGCGCTAAGGAAAGGTAGAACCTTCATAGCAAATTCAAAAATCTCAAATGGCATCTTCCCCATCAAAGAGTCAAACGTGTTTCTTTAGGCATATTCCACCAAAGGTAAAAACCTTTCCCAAGTAGTCTTCTGATCCAACCAAGAAGACATCAGCAAAGCCAGTACCACTGAATTAGCAATCTCTGCTTGCCCGTCAGTCTGCGGGTGGAACGATGACGAGAACTGCAACCGCGTGCCTATGTTCTCTTAAATAGCTGTCTGAAAACTAACTCGTGAACATGGGGTCCCTGTCGGAGACAATCGTCTCAGGCATGCCTTGTAATTTGAAGACCTAAGCAATAAACAATCTGTAAGGTGCAGCGGAATGAATGTTTGCGCTTTGCTCAAGATGAGTGCTCCGAACTGTGCTCAAGGTTCCTTTTGCTCTTATGGAAGGTAGAGCCTTCCGTTCTTAATGAGAGAATGCTATGATCACAAACAAAGTGAATGGACACTGTGCGTGCAAGTATATGAGACTGAGAGATAGAGAGAGAAAAGAGATACGACACCAGAGACGACGTAAAACCCTCCTCCGAAGGCCCCACTCTCGTCGGCGAGAGTAGTCTACTTATGATTGCACAAACTGGTACAAACTGAATGCATGGGACTGATGCAAGTCTAGGCTATGTCGGCGATGACGACATTGATGACGAAACCGATCTAAGGGCTGAAATCTGCAATCTTTTATCTGCTGTCCCAAAAATGAAATCTGACCTTGGCGAAAACACTAAGGAAAACGCTGATTTTGCTGGTCTTTAGGGCTGAAAATTTGCATCTACTAAAGGCTGAAAAATGAGGTTTCTTGGGCTGAATCTGCTACCCTTTTAGGGCTGAATTTGCAGGTTCTTTATGGTTGAAAAACGTTGCATGTTGAGGTTCCATTTGCTGAAACGCTAGCCTTATGAAAAACGCAAGGGCTGCAATCTGGAAAACGCTAGGTCTGGGGGTGTGTGGGTGATGATATCCTGATGCAAAAACGCCAGGCTGATCTGGTGCAAAAACGCTAGGCCTTCTGTTGAGAGAAAACGCCAGAGTTGTCGCGGGGGTTGTCTGGATGAGAAGTTGCCTGTTGAGCAAGGTGCTCCTGCTGCCTCTTCTGCCAATTAGTGCTAGTCTAGGTTTGCTTATATACAAACTTACTCAATTTGCCCTACCTACTTTCCAACAAAAGTCACTTAAAAATAATAAGTGAAAAATGTCAAAAATAAGGAAAATAGGCTAAATGCATTGAAAAATTCCCTTGAAGGATTCTGATGGGAATGCTTATGATCATGCTGTGTGCAACCAGAGGATATGCATCTACACTAAGTGCCTGGACATGCACAGTCTACAAATAGACTCACAAAAGTGCCAGATCACTTCCAAATCTAGATTGACTGGACTCACTGAACCTTGATCATGCTGTAGCTTGTCCACGGACACATAGGGTTGGATGTGTCACGTGACATCCCCTCCTTTTCAAAGTGAGGTACTGATACCGAACTGTATGGCGTCGAGGGAGATCGCCAACAATATCGGGAATCCTGGAAAGGACTCTTCGTCGGCCCACTCTGATGTGTGGGTCGTGCGATACTTGAACTTCATAAAGGTCTGCAACGCTTGCTTCTTTGGGCCGCGCCGAAAGCGACACAAAGTCTTCTGTGGCTCCTTCGATGCTTCAACTTCGTCTTTAGTCATGCTTCTTTCTTCGTCAAGAATCTCCATGGTTGAAAATTCCTGAAACCATTTCCAACACAAGAACATGAACATACCCATTCCATGTAAAGTGAGTGGAAAAAATCTTGTCTTCCTAAAAGACTGTGCATGCAATGTAGATGAACAAAGAGACGGAGTGCCAAACCGTTTACCACACACACGTAAACAACGAGATCGAATCTTTCTCTTATGATCTAAAGCAATCAATTGTGGCAATTCACAACGGAAATGCCCATGCTTGGTGCTCATACTTTTATGTGCTCTTTCTACAAATGTGTCATGCCAAGCAAGAGACATGGAGTGTGACGTCCTTGAATGCATACTTTTCAGCTTTTCATGAACAATCCGCATATATTCGTGCTCATTCATGAGTTATACGTGCTCAACGTACAATATGTCATGCCCAAGAAAAGGGATCACATAAAGATGTTGACTAAAATACAGGAAACGAACACGAATGAAACACTCGAACAATGCGTGTGTATCAATCATGCGAACACATAATACTTCTTGTGAGGGTTCTTTGGACCTAGGCTCAAGAGCCAAGATGGATCCTTCGTGATTGATCGAATCTGCAACGAGGTTAGCTTCGCTAGAAAAAGCATCAACTAACTCATCCTCCTTGTGAACAATCACATCGTCTCCATGCAACTCATCATGCTTGTGAGAAATCACATCTTGATCATGCAAATCATCATGCTCGTGAGAAATCACATCTTGATCATGCAAATCATCATGCTCATCATTATCATCCAAATCATCATGCTCATCATTAACATCCAAATCATTATGGTTATCATTGTCATTCAAATCATCATGCTTATCATTGTCATTCAAATCATCATGCGTATCATCATGCAAATCTTGTGTATCATGCTGTGGAGAAGAAGAGACTGAGAGAGTCTCCTTTTCCCGAATCTCTTGCATTTGTGCCTGCACTTGAGAAAAGAGTTGCAAGAACTCTTTCATGTGTTGGTCGCTCTTGTCTTTGACGGCGATTGCCATTCTTTCTTGGTGTCTGCGCTCCATTTCTGCTTTTCTTTCTGCTCTTCTTTTCTGCATGTCTGCATTCCATTTCTGCTTTTCTTTCTTTGCATTCACGATCAAATTCTGCCATTCTTTCTGCTTGTCTTGCGTCCTGTTCTAACTTCCTTTCCATAAACATCTGATCCAAAGCGTCCATAGGAGTTAGTGCTTTCCTTGACGTAGATGGGGAAGGGGGAGGTTCGGAAAAACCTCCTAGTGGGGAAAATTCTTCTTTGCCTCTCTCATGCTCATCACCTCTAAGCGAAGTATCCATTCCGCTTCGAGTGATGACCATCCAGTGAAGTCCATCCACTGAAGTCGTGGGTTCTTGTGGTCTTGGGTTCTTGGGTTCTTGAGTTCACGAGGAACTTGGGTTCTTGGGGGTCTTGAGTTCTTGAGGTTCTTGAGGTTTTCTTTCACTTGCAATCTGTGTTAGAGAAGGATCTTCTCTTCACCCGAGTTTTGCTCTTTTCCGCGGGCGCACCGCTTGGCGGCCTTGCGCTCACACCAAGGTTGCTTTTTCCCACCTCACGTCGATTGGCCGGCCACTAAGTGCACGGTCCGCTCTCAATGAGTGAAAAGAGGCACAAGGGGAGGCTGGACAAGCCCTTCTTTCCTGGGATTCCTGTCACTCTTCAAAAACACGATTAGGAATTGACACGCCCAAGCGAACTTGGGTTCGTGCGACCTCAACAAGCAAAAAAAATAAATTCTGTGGTTCTTGTGATTCTTTCCTTGAGTGATACAGAACACTGCCAAAGCCCTGATACCAATGTTAGGTGCAACGGAATGAACGTTTGCGCTTTGCTCAAGATGAGTGCTCCGAACTGTCCTCAAGGTTCTTTTTGTTCTTATGGAAGGTAGGGCCTTCCGTTCTTAATGAGAGAATGCTATGATCACAAACAAAGTGAATGGACACTGGCCTCTTTTGATATTTCTTTATATTGCCTCAACTCAGTACATGCCGGTCCTCCACCTCTGCACCTTCACTCGGAAGCGTGCCAAAGAAAGAGCCCATGGCACATATTTAAAGGCCCTTGGCCTATGAAAAGCAATTACATGAAAAGCTTCAAACACAAAAGCTTCTGGTCCAAAAAGTTGGCGTTAAAAAATTGCCCAACGCATATCACGGAAGTCTGTATACCTGCCACTTCTGCAGTTGTCAGTGAAAACCGTGGAAGTTCGTATAGTTTGCCACGTCAGCAGCCAACGCAAAATTGAGGCATCCAAAGAGTTGGCTCGTCATCAGCTTTTATGCTAGTCTTTTTATGTGTTTGTGTGTGGGTCTTGTTGTATCTTTACTACCATGAACCCCATCGGAAGGGGTCGTGTAAATTGGTCTGAACTCTTCTTTAAAAATAGGCCACTCGGCAAGGCAATGTAAGTTGGTGAAAACTCCTTCTGTTGCTTCCTCGTCTGCTGCTACTTCTTCTTAAGGTTTAGGCCCCTTGGTCTGGCATCTCCAGGTTGGCTCCGTTCTTCAAGGGCTTGACACGTCAGCAGTTTGTGACACGAGTACCAACAGTACCAAGCATCTGGTGTCTACGTTTTCTCAGCCCCTTGCACCAGCATTTTCAGCCATCAAAACGCCATCATCCACTCCAGCCTTGATCAGCGTTTTCAGCCTCATCATCGCCGTTAGCACCCTTAAGGTTTAGGTCCCTCGGTCGGGCATCTCCAGGTTGGCTCCGTTCTTCAAGGGCTTGACACGTCAGCAATTTGTGACACCAGTACCAATAGTACCAAGCATCTGGTGTCTGCGTTTTCTCAGCCCCTTGCACCAGCATTTTCAGCCATCAAAACGCCATCATCCATTGCAGCCTTGATCAGCGTTTTCAGCCTCATCATCGCCGTTAGCACCCTGTCACCCCAACAGACCATCAACAAGGGTGAGTTTTCAGCCCTTAGACACCTCAGCATTTTCAGTTTTTAGCCCTCAGATCAGCCATTTCAGTTTTTCAGCCATCGTCGGCATCGGCGATAGCAGATTCACCCATAGCCTCGCCCACAGCCTCGCTGCATTCGCAGATCCCCAGCAGTATCCCTAGCGTTTTCAGATTTCAACCCTTTAGCCTCGGAGTACCTCAAACTTCCAAGCATCATCGTCGTCATCAAGCATCTCATCATCCCCATTTGGTGTCGATCTTCTCTCTCTCTCTCTCTCTATATATATATATATATATATATATATATATATATATACACACACACACACACACACACACACACACACACACACACACACCACTCACAACACCTTCACTCACGATTCGTATTCTCTTTTGTTTTGGTCATTGCACAATCTCTCATAAAGTATAAGGGGGGTGTAACAAACTTGGACACCCAAAGTCAAGATTCTACCGCGACACAATAGAGATTCACTTCAAAACAGTTTACAAAGACGACACGGCCCAGCGTAGTGCCGTGCCCAGAGGTATTGGCCCCAAAGACTGGCGCCCCTTTCGGTATTTCTTTTTTTATATTAACCTTGGTGAGGGAGTGGGCGGGGACTCACACTCAGACTCTGCATCCAGATGCTCTGAGTAACGAGTGCTCAACCCACTTGTTTATTGCTACAAGGGATGCCCAAGAGCAAAGCCCCAAAATCTTGTAACTCAAAAGCAAAGTTCTCAAAAGCATTTCCTTAAAAATCTTCCATCCAAAAGCTGCTAAAAACAGCCAGGTGTAATTTGCGCAATTTCGTATGGATTGCCACGTCAGCAACGTAATTTGCGGTGCAAAAACCGGCGTGATTTCCGGCCTGCCACGTCAACATTGTTAGCACGTTCTACGGGATTCCGTACAATCAGCCATGTAAGTGTGTGTCCGAGGGCCTTCCACGTCACCAGTTTGTGACATAACCCCCTCTTGAAAGAATTGTAATCGCCCTCGATTACGCCTGCAAAAACAGACAGAGGCCATAAACTGTCTTAGTAGACAGTGATTGTTAGTACCGAAGCACTAGACACAACACATCTAGCACTTGTTACAAGTCGACAGTCACATCACTGGACATCTTATGACATCACTTGACATCACAGGACAAATCACATCCAAATTCATTCCAAATCTCAAAACATGATTAATCGGCAACGTATTTAGTAATCGCATCTAGATCCTGTCGGGACCTCATAGATGCCCGATTAACTAATCCTTACTGCAATCATGTCTATAGAGATTTATGAGACCGAAATGCTGCAGTCATTTCGTCTTTCATTGTTTTCTTCATTAAGTAGCCATCCTGTATGGAATATCCCGCTACTACCTTTCCATTGTATATTTGAGTGAATACATCCGAAAAATCGGGATGTGTGGCGTACTGATTGACCATGTCCTCGAAGCTTCTATAATGAATCGCGGAAATAGCCAAAACTAACGGCTTTCGAGACAAAGCATCTGCCACCAAGTTCTTCCGTCCTTGAACATGGACAATCTAGAAGTGAAACTGTGACAAGATGTTAACCCATCGCATCTGCTTTTTCGAAAGCTGCTTTTGTGACAAGAAGTAGCGTAAACTCTGATGATTAGTGAAGACCGTAAAATCGGCTCCGAGTAGGTAATGTCGCCACTGAGTAAGAGCATGGATAACCGCCAAAAGCTCTTCTCATAAATCTGTGCTGTCATTTTCGGCCTTGAAAACAATCGGCTCTCATAGGCAAAATAATGGTCTTCTTGCATTAACACTAGTTTGGTACCAAAACAGAACCCAAGTGTCCTTTTTTCACAAATTTAAATTAAATGCTACTCTCATTAGACAGTGTATTTAAGAAAATCCTCTTGATATGATTAGATATGTCTGTTAGACGCTCTTAATAAAAACATATCCTTGCATTTTAGAAGCTACCACGATCATTAACTATACTCATTAAGTTGACCCTCATAAGACTGCGATTGATGCTTTGAAGAAGTCGACTTTATAAGCTCAAGAAAAAATGAAGCGACCTTGTAGAAATTTTACGTGATTTTTCCACAATTGTGCTATTGATAATTGAAAGTTGCATGTGCAAAGAAATTTACTTTCGAGTATATAAAATAGTGGAAAGCTCTACGTGTTTGATATGGCCATCTTGAGCATATCGTTGTATACAAAGAAAAATATGTTTTTGATGTATTTGTGAGTTTTAGAAGTGATACGTTGCTTACCCTCTCCATTGAGAACTCAAGTTGGCAAGGAGAAGGGCTTTGGTATGCAACAATTATTGGATTATTTCAAATATTCAAAACTGCATAAGGGAAAAAATTTTATACTTTCATTCTTGAGACATAAGCGTTCAAAATCTCAAAATAATATAAAACTTTCCATGTAGATCCACTAAAAGTATCAAAGTACATGGTACAAACAGAATTGTGGCACCTAAAACCTTGGTTTCAATGTTATTATAGAGAACACAAGATTTTCAAGAGTTTTTGCACGATATAAATTTCAAGATAGAGTTCAAGTAATGAGATTTAACTGAGTTAGGGAGCCAAAAAAATACGTAGTTTCTTGGCTTTAACATATAAAGTCATTTTTAGTTGTCAAACTATACTAGAATAGTCCCAATTCCATGAGGGGACCTTTGAAAGACCAAAATCATGCTCTTATTTAGCACATGCTCAAGTATGAAATTATGTCTGTAACTTGCGTGTGACATGGAAACTAGTCGTTGAAGGGCATTCTATTGTTTTGTAGCACTAAGTACTAACATTTGACTTTTGCAAACATAAAAAAATCCATCTCTACAAAAATATATAAGAATTTTATGATTTTTTGGCAAAACAGCTTGATATTTTACTAAAATTTATAGCTTAGAACTTACCATAATTATCTCCATAGGGATTGTATCTTGGCATGGAGAAAAATCCAAAATTTTCTTTCCCTCAGAATCAACCTATGGTAGAAGCAAGGTGTAAAAAATTTCTTTCTAGCTTGACAAATAAATTGCCGAAACTTGGTAGGAAAACAGGACACTTTAGTGTCTCAGAACACTTGAATGTCCAATCACACTAGTGTTAAGACAGCGGCCAGACTACGACCACAAGCATCACAATATACTTCGAATGACTTTTGCAAATCCGGCAAAGTCAATACTGGTCCCGTAGTCAATTTCTCTTTCAATGCTGAAAGGCAGTCACCTCTGTGGGTCGCCACGAGAAAGGGACTCCTTTCTGTGTCAGAATGTGCAAAGGGGAGACGACCTTTGCAAACTTTCTAATGAACCGCCGGTAGTAAGAACATAAGCCCAAGAAGCTTCTAACTTCATGAACATTCTTCAAATCGGGTCAATCACGTATAGTGTCAATCTTGGTCGGGTCCATCTCTACTTCTGTTGCTGAGACGATGTGTCCCAAAAAGTGTATCTCCGGCAAGAAAAATTTACTCTTCTTGGCCTTGATAACTAACTTGTGATCTTGCAATGCCTGAAGGACTGGAAGCAGATGGTGTCTGTGTTCTGCCTCATCCTTGGAGAAGACTATAATGTCATATCAAAAAAGTGCAGACAAAAGATCTGTACTCTCTGAAAATCCTATCCATCATTCGGTTGAAAGTTGCCGGAGCATTGTAAGGCCAAAAGGCATCACCAAAAATTCATATAAACCCAAGCTTGTCCAAAAAGCTGTTTTGTAGACATCTCCTGACGCGATTCTGATCTGATGATATCCGCTTTTCAAGTCAATCCTGTTGAAACAAGAGGATCCCTGTAGTCGGTCAAGAATATCAAGAATTGGGAATCTGGTTTTGATGGTGATTTTATTGAGAGCTCTGTAATCAACGCACATTCTCCAAGATCCGTCTTTCTTTAAAACCAACAACACCGAAGAGCGGTAGGATAAGACCCTTCTTCAAAAGGTCTTTCACTTGGTTCATAATCTCTTCATTTTGGGTTCGGCTAACACGGTAAGGTGGCCGGTTTGGTGGTGTGCTTCCAGATATCAGATCAATAGTGTGGTTTTCAGGACGAGATGGTGGCAACTTGCCTGGCAGGCCCTTAGAAAAGCGATCGGCATGAGTGTGGAGAAATTTTTGGCGTTCTTTATCAAGTTTAGACATATTCGTTCTGTGTTCATCATTCAACTCTTTCAAGTAGATCGAGTAAACAAACAGACTCGATTTCATTAATTTGGAAACGACCGAAGCCGATACAATAGGGACAGACTCGCCCTTTAATTTTACATCAAAGTACAATTTTTCGGCCCTTTTCAGTTGTCAAAGTCGCTTTCTTGGCCCGATAATCGACCACGACGTTGTTCTTACGGTACCAAGGAACTCCTAGGAGGATGTCACAACCTTCCAAGGGAATTATGTAAAAGTCCTCGTGCCCCAAATACCCCTGACAATGCAACCGAAGTTTGCCAATGACAGGTGTACGGCTATGTCCCGTTTGGATGCCGCTAGAACTGCCTCTACTGGTGGTCCCATCCTATCGGGTGTAATCTCGAGCCGCGCCGCCAATTCAGGTGAAATGAAGTTGGCCTTGGCTCCTTCATTGAAGAAAATCTGGGCTTCTTGATCTTCCACTTTGCCCCAAGCTCGACGAAGTTCTGTACTTTCATCAATCATGCTTGGGTCAGTACCCATGCAGTCTGGAACCGGTCCTGTTTTCATCTTGCCTTTTCTGCCACGTTCCTTTGCTTCTCTCGAACTTTCTGGCCTGTCTTCATGTTGTTCTTGTTGTGCCCTTTTGGGGCACTTCGCAGAGATGTGCCCATGTTCCCCGCATCCAAAACACTTCCCTTCTTTGATGTAATTGACCCTCTCTCGAAGAGTGAGCCGGGATCGTGTAATCTTGTGCTTCTTTTCTTGGAAATTCTTTCTCTTTCTAATTTCATTATGAGAGGTTTGTTGGGTTCTCTGAGTCAAGATCTCATTAGTGGGGTAAGTCAAATTTCCTGAATGTATCGCAAAACCCGTTTTGCATGACCTATCAATTCTTGAATAAAATTAGAATTTTGTTCTAGGCAGTAGTCTCGGATCTTTGTAGGGAGTCCGCAACAAAAACTGCTCAATCTGTTCCTTAAAAGAGACCTTCTTAAATGAAGAGGTTGGTAGAAAAGAGTTCCAAAATCTCTCGCAATAAGCGTCCAGAGAATCTCCCTTGGTTATCCGAAGATGATTCCAAGCGGTTCGTATATCTCGTTCGTACTCCCGAGTCAGCCAAGAAGAAATAAAGAGCCTTTTGAATTTCAACCATTTAACTGGAGCTTCCTTCTCAGAAGAAAAGTGGACCACCATGTTCGAGCATTTCCTTAGAAGAAAGATGTAGCCCTTCTAATCTTAGAGTGCTTTGAGTAATGCCCTCCAGAAAAGGCCATGTCAAACTCGTGAATGAAGGCCAAAGCCCTCGGTGAAACCGGCCTATTACTTTCAAAAAGGGCGGTAGACCTTAGACTTAAACCTTATTTGCTTTCACCCATTTAATTTGTCGCCCACTTTGCGTGTACTTTCAAGACACAACAAAGGGGAAAGGGATACACGCTGCTAGACTGCACTTGTATGTATGAGAAGACCGACACCAGACTGGCCCCTAAATTAGGCGCCCCTTTCGGTATTTCTTTATTATTTAACAGAGGGAATAAGAGCTGTGGTTCCCTACAAGCTGCCCCGCACAATCTTGGCTGAATTTCAATTGTTCTGGCCTGATTTTGACAGCATAACTGTACTAGGACCCTTCACAGTCAGTATTCCCATGCATTGGATGACTTTCCCGAGGCATACAGACACTTTGCAAAACCTGGCAAGAATCTGCAGCACGCTGAATTCTCTGTTTTCTGCCCCGAAAATGCACCAGATCACCTGTACAGCGGTCCCCTTGCGTCCTTAAACCTCCTGGGGGTATTAGGGTCCGTTTAGGGCCAAAACCCTAAACCTGCAAAAATACACAGCAGGCTGTAATTCACTGTTTCGGGCTCTGTTTTACGTGCCGGTCGCATCCATAGCAAGTCCTCGAGCTCCCGCACCTGTAGGGCTACTTGCCCTTTGAATCGGACGAGATTTCGCATGTGAAACCTCTCCGAATTCATCTGTACCTGCGGGGGATTAGCCGCTAGCTAATTCAGTACCTGTGCAAGAGGCTCTTGCCTCGGCAATTGCGCATGAACCCACACAACTGTACATTGGTCAATTGAAAAGCCCACTAGAGGGGCATAACATACTGCCATAGGGGAGAGAGAGAGTAGTGCGTAGCGTGCAGGGCATCACTCCTGGCACCACACTGTACATAAGAGGGAAAGGAAGCACTCCATAGCTCTCAACCTGTGATAAAATGCAATTGAAGCCCTCTCCCAGCTTAAAAATCAGCGCCCATTTTTCTGTAGGAGGAAAGTCCATGAGAAATTGACACTTTGCGCATTTACAAGCATTTTCCCGCTTCGGGTTCGCCGCTTAAAAATATCCTGACCGGTTGCCCAGTTGACTTCGCGGCAGAGTTGTAAAATGTTCCCCTTTTCATTCCGGAGATAATGACGCGAACACATTTTCAGGTCCCAAAATAGCAGTTCCCTAAATTTTAGGAGATGCTGCCATTGTATCTTTCTAGGTCATCTGACCCTCTTTGTACACTGCAGCCACACCAAGAATTGAAATGTAGCCTTTGTAGCAAAGGACCCCACTTTGGCTAGTCAATGACCCCACTTTGGCTAACCATAGTCTTTGTCCAACCTTAGTGCTCTCTTGCCCTCAGGCCTGGACTCCCTCTGAATAGTTCCACACTAGCTATGCAATGTAGGGCAGTTAGATTTCCAGAGGGGTGTTTCCAAAAAGTGAAATGAATAAATAATAAGAGAGAAATCAACAAAAAGGATAGATAGTAGTCATATGCTGGTGACATACCCCCCTCTTGAAATCTCAAACGTCCTCGTTTGCATCTATGTCGTACATGCTCACAGTCAACACTCAAGTGTGCACACACCTGTCGACACATGTACGACACATACATGTTCATTGTCAACCCTGGTGTATTCAACACCTCGTTGACACATGTATTGCCTACGTGTGAACTCTGTCCCAATGACATAGTGGTAGCTTCGCACTCTGCCATTGCTTTGAGTCATTAACTTTCCAATGAGAAAATGGTAGCTACGCATTTTGCCACTGTCTTTTAGTACACGTTGGATCCAGTAACACTTTCGAGCATACCCAAACCGACAATTTAAGAATGCAGTTACACATGTACTCTTTAATAGAAGCAGTTATTACTGTATCCTTGACAAATTGACAAGAAATACTCACTTTTATAGCACTAACCAAACTTTTGGACATTCCATAAGAGCAATTGCCAGACTGACAATCTGTACAGCTCTAACATTCATGTAACATGTACTTCATTTGAGCTCACTTTAATTAACATGTACATCATTTCATTCAGAAGCCATTGTGACACTGACAATCCATGTACTTTTGAAACTCAAGGGGTCAAGGTAGGTTGCAAATCGAAGGCTTCAAGGTAAAGTGATAACACAGTTGGTGAGTCTGCAAGTTCACCTTCTTCCATCCACTTAGCATCCATTGGTGGATAGTTTCTGAACTTCACCAAGTATCGCCTAACAACCTTGCCTTTCACTTTTCTTTCTTTATGTGCCAAAATCTGTTCCGGGACCAAGATCTTGTCAAGTTCCTCGACTTCCGGCTGATCTTCAGCTGGCATATCTTCTGGCACATCACCCACATAGGGTCTGAGAAGACTCACATGAAACGCATTGTGAATCTTCCAACTCTCAGGCAATTTCAGCCTATATGCAACATCATTGATTATGTCGCATACTTGAAAAGGCCCATAGTAACGCATGCTGAGCTTTGGAAACAGTCTTTCCTTGCTCTTCATCTTCTTTAACCTTGCCTTTTCAAGGCGTAGAAGCACCCAATCACCAAGTGAAAATACCACTTCACGACGGTGACGATCAGCTGCTTTCTTTTGCTTTGCCTGAGTCTTTTCTAAGGCCACTTTGACCTTCTTGTACATTTCATCCATGTCCTGAACATACTTGTCTGCTTCAAATATCTTGTCCTTTGTATGCAGTATGGGAGGAACTTTCTTGCCACCTTCAACTATCTCAAAAGGTGCCTTGCAAGTTGATGAATGCACTGTATTATTGTATGCATACTCCACCAATGGCAAAGACTGCTCCCACTTTCTTTTATGCTCTGACACGTAGCACTTCAGTAGATCTAGGACAATAGAATTTGCCTCTTCTGACTGCCCATCTGTTTGAGGATGAAATGACGAAGAGAATTTGAGCGTTGTGTGTAACAAACTGTTGATGTGTCAAAGCCTAAAGAATGGAGCCAACTTACAGATGCCGGCCGAGGGGCCTAAACCCTAAGAAGAACAAGTAGTAGAAGAAGTGTCACAGAGTGAGGACGTGGTTGCCCGAGTGCAGAAAACCCTAACCCTAATTTCTGCCAGAAACCCTAATTGCAGAAACCCTAATTCTGAAAACCCTAACTGCTGAAACCCTAATTCTGGAAACCCTAACCCTAAAACCTGCAAACCCTAATTTCTGCCAGAAACCCTAATTCTGAAAACCCTAACTGCTGAAACCCTAATTCTGGAAACCCTAACCCTAAAACCTGCAAACCCTAATTTCTGCCAGAAGCCCTAACCCTAAGGCAGCAGACAAATTCCGAAAATTGCGCTGACATGATGACGTGGCAGGCTGTATGGATTTCCGTGATTTACGCTGGCTGCTTTTGGCATTGCTTTTTGGACCATAAGCTTTTGAGTTTGAAAGTTTTTCATGTAAACTGCTTTTTGGACGAGAAGCTTTTGAGTTTGAAAGCTTTTCATATAAACTGCTTTTTAGGCCAAGGGCCTTTAAATATGAGGCTAGGGCTCATTCTCTGGCATGCTTCAGTACGAAGGTGCAGAGTCTGGAGTACCCGCTTGTACTTTGATGATGCAATATAAAGAAATACCGAAAGGGGCGCCAAGGTTTGGGGCCAATACTCTCTGGGGTGGAATTCCGCCACTCCGTGTCGCGTGTCGTCTCTCTCTCTCCATTTCAGTTCAGTTGTTATTTGAAGTGCTTAAAGTTGTTCAGTCTGTTCTTTTCTATTGGCACGTGGTGCCCGCCTTGTGACATTGTGCCCATTTTCTCAAACAAGCCTCTCGAGAACAAACTTGTCATGCGTGGATCACGGTCGCTAACAATCGACTGTGGCATGCCATGATACTTGAAAATATTGCTCATAAACAAGCGTGCCATCTGATCTGGCTTTATCTTCTTCCTGACAAGAATAAAATGAGTCTGCTTGTTGAATCTGCAAATGATGGTCCAAATACCATCGTTTCCTGTCTGCGTTCTCGGAAGATCAAAGATAAAATCTATAGCAATACTTTCCCATGGTTTATCTGGAATAGGTAGTGGTTGCAATAACCCTGGTGCCTTTTGCCTATCAAACTTGACCTTCTGGCATATTAGGCATTCTCGCACAAAGGCATCCACATCTCTTCTCAATGCAGGCCAGTAGAAGAATGTCTCAACCGCTTTAACTGTAGCATCGATACCACGATGCCCTGCATACGGTGGGACATGACTCTCTTCCATAACTTTGCGTCGCAATGGTTTTGTGACACAATCTGCCATGCATCATCATGAATCCATCTTTGAGAAGATAGTGTTCATGACGTTGTCCATCCATTAGCTGCTCGAAGACCCTTGCAAAATCTTCATCATTTGCATACTGTTCCCTCATATCATCAAGTTCATGATGATAAGAAATTGACACAGCTGGAATTTGTGGCTTCCTTGACAAGGCATGTGCGACAACGTTCTTCTTGCCTTCCACATGCACAATCTGAAAATGGAACATGGACAAGATATTTGCCCATCGCATATGCTTCTTTGATAACTTTGCCTGTGTTAAGAAGTATCGCAAGGTCTGGTGATCCGTTTGGACAACGAAATCTGCACCTAGCATGTAGTGTTTCCAACTTAAGAGCGCATTAATCACGGCCTGCAGGTCTTTTTCATAGACTTGCATGGTCTTTTCTGGCCCTTGCAAGATTCTACTCTCATAGGCTACTACCCTGTTATCTTGCATTAGCAATGCACCAATGCTACTACGGCAAGAGTCGCATTGGACCACAAATGACTTCCTAAGATCTGGCAACACAATGACTGGATCTGAAGTCATCTTTTTCTTTAAGAGATTAAAAGCTGAAATCTCTTTATGTGTCCATCTGAAGGTGACTGCCTTCTTTTGAAGAGCATGTAAAGGTGAAGCAATCTCAACGAAATTTCGGATAAACCTTCTGTAATAGGAGCATAGTCCCAAGAAGCTTCGGACATCGTGCATCGTCTTCAAATCTGGCCATGACTTGATCGCTTCAACTTTGGCAGGATCCATTCTAACACCATCCTTAGAGACAATGTGTCCCAGAAAATAAATCTCTTCCAGAAAAAATTCACTTTTCTTTGCATTGATGAGCAACCTATGACTGCGTAGCTCTTTGAACACAATGGCCAAGTGATGCCTATGCTCCTCTTCATTCTTTGAGTAGACTATCATGTCATCAAAGGATGTACCAACAAACTGCTGGTGTGGACGGAAAATTCTGTCCATCATCCTATTGAACGTAGCAGGAGCATTTGTGAGACCAAAGGGCATCACTAAAAATTCGTAAAGGCCAAACGTCGTTCTAAAAGCAGTCTTGTGCACATCCTCTGATCTAATGCTGATCTGATGATACCCACTCTTCAGATCTATCCTGCTAAACATAGCTGCTCCTTCTAATTTGTCCATAATATCATCAATTCTAGGTATAGGGAACCTATTCTTAATGATATTCTTGTTCAGTGCACGGTAGTCGATGCACATACGCCACGAGCCATCCTTTTTCTGCACCAACAACACTGGAGAATAGAATGGAGATGAACTGGGCTGAATCAGCCCCTTTTCTAACAGCTCTTGTACTTGGCTCATTATCTCTTTCTGCTGAGCCGCACTAACCCTGTACGGAGGCTTATTTGGTGGGCTACTGCCTGGCACCAAATCTATCGCATGGTCCTCGGGTCTCTTTGGCGGTAATTGAGACGGTAATGAATCGGAAAAACAGTCACTATACTGTTGTAAAAACATTGACCTTTCTTTATCTAACACAGATAAATTTGATTCATCACAATCTGACACTTCACGTGGAAAAACCAAGTACGTAGAAAGATGCTTTTTCATTACAGAAGTAATAGCAGAAGCTGATACAGTGGGAATAGACTCCCCTTTAAGCTTTACATCCAGAATGTGAGTCTTTTCCCTGCTCTGTACAGTGATCTTTTTGTTGTAGGCATCCATGATTCCCTGTACACGAAACAACCAAGGAATGCCTAGCAGCACGTCACATCCGTCCAGTGGCATGATGTAAAATTCTTCAGCATCTACATAGGACTGGATATGTAGGCGCAACTTTCCGATGATGGGTGTCATAGCCTTTGTATGGCCAGGACATGCCAAACCTGCATTTACTGTATACCCCATCTCTTCAGGTTTGATTCCCAACTTTGAAGCCAATTATGGGGAAATGAAGTTGGCTTTGGCACCTGGATCAAAGAAGATAAGGACTGTTTGATCCTTGACCTTTCCCCATGCTCTGCAAAGCTCACTTGCATCTAAATTTGGCTTGTCGCCCACCGTATCTGGCACTAGACCAACCATGGCTCTCTTTCCTTTCCTGTCCTCCTTGTCTTCAGAATCAGCTGGCCTTTTCTTTTGAGGACAATTGTAAGCAATGTGGCCAGGCTGCTCACAGATAAAGCATTTTTTCTGTGACCTCAGGACCTTCTTTTGCTCTTCCGACTTGCGAGGAAAACGTCTTTTCCATTTCTTTGCTGGTCCCTTTTCTGATTCAGCCGTAGCTTTGTCTTTCCCTGCGTTGGCTAGCTCGTGAGTCCCTTTAGGAACCTCATTGGGAACGTACTTCTTCGCTGAATTTTTCTTGGCTGATCCTTCCTTGATGCGAGTATTAAATTCACAATCTTCTCCCTTGAGCAAACCATTGCCAGTGTTTGCTACCTCGATGAGTTGCGTCAAAGTAGTGACTTTGGTCTTCGTGCAGTACTTTCTCAATCCTTGGGTAGGCCACAACAATATTTTTCAATCTGTTCTGTCAATGGCACAAACCTATAGGAAGTTACTGGAAGTAGAGCTTTCCAAAACATCCGATTGTAGTCATCCAGATTCTTGCAAGTGGCAGCATTAAGCTGGTGCCATTCTGTCATGACATCTGCTTCAAAGTCATCGGATAACCATGTTGCTGCAAAAATCTGCTTGAAGTAAATCCATGTGGACGGAGCTTGCCCTTGAAGCAATAAAGTTGTCCACCATTGTCCCGCATTCCCTGTCAAGAAAGTGGCTGCCTTGCGGACCTTTGAAGCCTCTGTAAAGTTTCCCCATGCATAAGCCTTGTGAAACTGTTGGAGAAATGAGAGAGCCTTCTTCCTGTCATCAAACCCTGTAAAGGTTGTGAATGCCATACCTTTGTCACCTTCTTTGTACGGAGTTGGCTTCTCCAGCGGCGCTAAGTTGTCATATGGAAGTGACTGAAACATGGGAACACTATTAGGGTTCATCTGTGTTCCTTGGCCGCTATTAAGTTGACCTGGAAATGCCATATTTGGCTGTTGATTTGTAATTCCAGCCATACCAAAATTTGCCTGTGGCATCCCAAATTGGCCATTAGTGCTTTGAAACCGTGGTAGCATGCCCGTGACACCGTACATGGGGTTAGGCATCATTGTTTGAGCACCCCCGAACACTGTTCCTGGCGTGTAAAACTGATTTCCAGGTGCATGACCAGCCATGCTCTGGAATACCGATCCACCTCCAAAATAGACAGGGTGTACTGAAGGTGGTGGGAAGACTTGTTGCATAGCCTGTAGGTTGCTTCCCTACCCATTAGAACCAGCTATAGGCTGCTGAAAGGTGGCTGGCTGAACTGGTACAGCTTGAAAGACTGGCATTTCAGCCACCTGTTCTTGCACCTTAGGCACAGGTTGTGGAGACTGCATGTTCTCCGTCAAGTGTACAGGTGTTTCCATTGACTCTGCAGTATGAATCACCTGTGCTTGAGCCTTAACAGGCTTTTGAATATGATCCAGTGACCGAACTTGCTGAGACGGAAGAGGAGGTTGCAGAAAGGATAAAAACCTAGGGTTCTGCATTACTTGTGTGAACATAGCCACAGCAGTAGCCAACTGGGTCCTGAATATATCATCATCTGTCTGTGGTGGTCTTGAAGACTCACCCACTTCATGTGTCTGTTGACCCTGTGATGAGGAAACCTCTTTAGTCACATCATCTGGTCTGTCAACCATAATTGCAATACCCTGTGTGTGGTCTATGATCCCCGGTGTCTTCAAGCCCAAACTGACCAAGGCTCACTTCTATGGGAAAAAGTGATTTAATCCCCACGATGGAACCATGAAACCGGCCTGTTACTTTCAAAAAGGGCGGTAGACCTTAGACTTAAACCTTATTTGCTTTCACCCATTTAATTTGTCGGCCACTTTACCTGTAGTTTCAAGACACAACAAAGGGAAAAGGCATACAGGCTGTTAGACTGCACCTGTATGAGAAGACCAACACCAGACTGGCCCCTAAATTATGCGCCCCTTTCGGTATTTCTTTATTATTTAAGAGAGGGAATAAGAGCTGGTTCCCTACAAGCTGCCCCGCACAATCTTGGCTGAATTTCAACTGTTATGGCCTGATTTCGGCAGCATAACTGTACTAGGACCCTTCACAGTCAGTATTCCCATGCATTGGATGACTTTCCCGATGCATACGGACACTTTGCAAAACCTGGCGAGAATCTGCAGCACGCTGAATTCTCTGTTTTCTGCCCCCAAAAAGCGCCAGATCACCTGACAGCGGTCCCCTTGCGTCCCCGAACCTCTTGGGGGTATTAGGGTCCGTTTAGGGCCAAAACCCTAAACCTGCAAAAATACACAGCAGGCTGTAATTCACTGTTTCGGGCTCCGTTTTGCGTGCCGGTCACATCTGTAGCAAGTCCTCGAGCTCCCGCACCTGTAGGGCTACTTGCCCTTTGAATCGGACGAGATTTCACATGTGAAACCTCTCCGAATTCACCTGTACCTGCGGGGGATTAGCCGCTAGCTAATCCAGTACCTGTGCAAGAGGCTCTTGCCTCGGCAATTGCGCATGAACCCACACAACTATACATTGGTCAATTGAAAAGCCCACTAGAGGGGCATAACATACTGCCATAGGGGAGAGAGAGAGTAGTGCGTAGCGTGCAGGGCATCACTCCTGGCACCGCACTGCACATAAGAGGGAACACATAAGAGGGAAAGGAAGCACTCCATAGCTCTCAACCTGTGACAAAATGCAACTGAAGCCCTCTCCCAGCTTAAAAATCAGCGCCCATTTTTATGTAGGAGGAAAGTCCATGAGAAATTGACACTTGGCACATTTACAAGCATTTTCCCGTTTTGGGTTCGCCGCTTAAAAATATCCTGACCGGTTGCCCAGTTGACTTCACGGTAGAGTTGTGAAATGTTCCCCTTGTCATTCCGGAGATAATGACGCGAACACATTTTCAGGTCCCAAAATAGCAATTCCCTAAATTTTAGGAGATGCTGCCATTGTATCTTTCTAGGTCATCTGACCCTCTTTGTACACTGCAGCCACATCAAGAACTGAAATGTAGCCTTTGTAGCAAAGGATTCCACTTTGGCTAGTCAATGACCCCACTTTGGCTAACCATAGTCTTTGTCCAACCTTAGTGCTCTCTTGCCCTCAGGCTTGGACTCCCTCTGAATAGTTCCACACTAGCTATGCAATGCAGGGCAGTTAGATTTCCAGAGGGGTGTTTCCGAAAAGTGAAAAAGAATAAATAATAAGAAAGAAATCAACAAAAAGGATAGATAGTCAATGACCCCACTTTGGCTAGTCAATGACCCCACTTTGGCTAACCATAGTCTTTGTCTAACCTTAGTGCTCTCTTGCCGTCAGGCCTGGACTCCCTCTGAACAGTTCCACACTAGCTATGCAATGCAGGGCAGTTAGATTTCCAGAGGGGTGTTTCCAAAAAGTGAAAAAGAATAAATAATAAGAAAGAAATCAACAAAAAGGATAGATAGTAGTCACATGCTGGTGACACTCGGAGTATCTCGGAACCCAGAAAAGGATTCAAATTGAATCGACTGTTCAGCTGCTTTGAACTCTTTTACTTTCTTGCTTTCGTCTTCGAGAAAGTCATATTGGTAAGCTCTGTAAAAATGCTTCTTCTTTGCATAAAACATGTGGTCGTCGGAGTTTGAAGTGTGAGAGGATGACTTCTCTGTAGAACTGTCAGAAGCTGGGCGAAATCTAGGCTTCTTTGCCTTTTTCTTGCGCTTTCTTTTTGCTTCGCTTTTTACCTTTTCAGTCCTCCTCGCTCGAGTTAGAAGAGCTAGAAGAACTGTCAGAAGAAGAAGAACTGGGTAGTCCTTCAAATCGTACATGCTTCTTCTGCTTTCTTGCCTACGCAAAAGAAGATTGACGACCCAAATAACCCAGGAAGTCTGTTCCCTTCTTGTGCTTTTTCTCTTGCTTTTTGGATTTGTTGTTTGCGTCCAAAAGCCGACTTGTCACAAGATGGGCACCACGTGCCAATAGAAAAGAACAATCTGAACAAACTTTTAGCACTTCAATAACAACTGAATTGAAGTAGAGAGAGACGACACGCGACACGGAGTGACGGAATTCGGACCCAGAGAGTATTGGCCCCAAACCTTGGCGCCCCTTTCGGTATTTCTTTATATTGCATCAACACAGTACAAGCCGATACTCCAAACTCTGTGCCTTCCCCAGGAAGCATGCCAAAGAATGAGCCCTAACCTCATATTTAAAGGCCCTTGGCCTAAAAAGCAATTACAGTGAAAAGCCTTCAAACTTAAAAGCATCTGGTCCAAAAGCAAAGCCAAAAAGCTGCCAGCGTAAATCATGGAAATCCGTATAGCCGGCCACGTCATCATGGCAGCGCAATTTTTGAAAATCTCCCACATCATCAGTTTTGCGTGTGTGCGGGTCTTGCTTTATTTTAAACCTTTATGTCACTCGGGGCACCATCGGACGGGGTCCCCATAAGTTGGTAGGTCCTCTTCTGTTACTTGTTCTTCTTAGGGTTTAGGCCCCTCGGCCGGCTTTTGTAAGTTGATTCCATTCTTTAGGCTTTGACACGTTAGCAGTTTATTATACGACTGATTTGTGTCTGAACCACCTCATGTAATTCTTGCTCTGTAAACATCCTCGGAGAAGGAGGTTTCTTGATTGCGGGTGTGATGGGTGGTTCTGTGGCTTTCTGCCAGTGGGTGTGCACTTCTGCGATGGATTGTTGAGACAAAAATATTGCAAATTTCGGATCCTTCGCAATTTTAATCATTTGCTTTGTGCACTTGCAACCTGTTGTCGACGTTCCATCTCTTCAAGTTTCGTACTGAGTAGGCCGAGGTGGCCCGTACTCTTCCTCGGTTTGATCATTAAAATCTTCTTCGTGATCTCCTCCCGCATTCGCAGATGTAGAAGAAGTCAACCGGTTCTTGTTGGAATCCATAAGTGTCGCGAGAAAAGGATTGGATTTCCCGGTAGAAGAGAAATCGGCTGCGCTCTGATACCACTATAACAAACTTGGACACCCCAAGTTGAAATTCTACCGCGACACAATAGGATCTAGAGATTCACTTCAAAACGGTTCACAAAGACGACATGGCCCGCGGCGTAGTTCCATGCCCAGAGGTATTGGCCCCAAAGAGTGGCGCCCCTTTTGGTATTTCTTTTTCTATATTAATCTTGGTGCAAAAGTACCAAGGAGTTGGGGGGGACTCACACTCAGACTCTACGTCAAGATGCTCTGAGTAATGAGTGCCCAACCCACTTATTTATTGGTACAAGGGATGCCCAAAAGCAGAGCCCTGAAATTTTTTAACTCAAAAGCAAAGTTCCCAAAAGCAATTCCTTAAAAATCTTCCATCCAAAAGCTGCTAAAAACTGTCACGATTGTGACTATGTTGCAGTATTACATACACTCCTGGTTGCAGATACGCGAAGTGCCATGCCAAGTAGAACCCCTACGCTTGGATGGTCACGACCCTTCGCTCAAGAGACGTGCCTTTGCGCCAAAAGCCACACTTCTTCGACGACTAGCCACACCCCTCGCTCTACGGGTGCGACTCTTCGCCCAATGGTTGCAGTCCCACAGTACCTCGGCCTCTGAACAGAGGTACTTGGTCGCTATCACGCCCACCGAAATGGGTCTCTCAAGGGAACATTCATCGCCCTAAGTGTAGATAATTCTGGCCTCCCGAGTCCAGAGGAAACTAGTGACAAAAGCGTCTGCCTTCAGTTTCTCGAGGCATAGTCCTGGTCGTTCTTCTTGTCCACTTTTACGGTGGATAAGGGGAGCGGCCGGGCTTGCCCCGCCCGCCTCCGAAAACAAAAAAAATGGTTGCAACTCTTCGTTGAAAGGATGTGTTTTTACGTCTAAAGTCACGTCTCTTCACCCGGAGACATGTCTTTTTATTTGTGTCTCTTCGTATCCTATATAAGGAACCCTTGTATCATGTATTCAAAGAACCCTTGTATCACGCATTCAATCAATCAACACAGAGTCTTTTGAGTCTTGTTTTTGAGTCAAGTTCAAGCTTCTTAAGTCTAAATCATGAGTTCAAGTAATCAATGAAGGATTAGCAACTAGAATGCTTACAGTGGTATCAGAGCAAAATTTTTTCCGGGACCCGAAGGTTGTGAGCCTCTCACCCTCGCCGCTACCCTCTCTCCCCTTCCCGGAGTTGTATGGAAGCAGAAGAAAGGTGGTACACACATGCACACGAGCATGAGGTAACTCTTACCCTACACTACCTGTAATACATGCATAATGCAGCGATACGGAGGGATGGTGTACCCGATGTGTGTGCTGAAATTCCCTGATGGAAACCAAGGGATGCACCTCTTCATCGGCACCTCTTCAACGGGCTGTGCCTCTTCATAGCCGTGCTTGCCTCCTCGAGGTGTCTCTTCGCCGTGCCCCTTCAACAAACGTGGATGCACCCCTTCGCGAAGCATCACGCCTCCTCACCAAGCGGTGGCTCCAAGGGTCACACCCTTTTCTCCATGCGCTGCCAGGCTGTAGCACAAAAAAAAAAAACCCTTTCGCTGGCTGAATTCAAGGCTGGCTGCCCCTTCATATGCAACCATTGCTGTCCCTTCCACTGCTGAGTACCTCTCCGTCGCTCGCACCCCTTCTGCAGGTTCACACGCTTTCACCAAGCGCTGATTTGCAGGAAATGTCAGGCTGAAATTTTGCACTGGAAAAATTGGACGCTTTGCTGGTTTCAGTGCTGGATAAATTCTCACGCTGGTTGAAGTGTACAATTCAGAGTTTTTTTACGCTGGCTGAAAATTTAGCCTTAGAAACTTACTTTTAAGTTTTGTCCGTTGGATGTAATTAGGTGCACGGCCAAAGTGGGCTGGCCTACCCCAACATTTACCCAATTTTTTTAAAAACCCATGTGAACTCATTCACTTGACAAATTTAAACCCCCAAATAAACTAACTTAAATAAAACCCACCCGATCAGAATGAACTCCAATATTCGTTTACAGCTGGCGTCACCCTCTCTTCCACTCTCCCGCGCTGGCCTTGTGTGTCACGTGACACATCTAACCCTATGTGTACGTGGACAAGCTACAGCATGACCAGGGTTCAGTTCAGTCAAGTCAGTTTAGAATAGGAAGTGATCTGGCACTTTTGTGAGTTTGTTCGCAGATCGTGCATGTCCAGACACTTAGATTAGATGCATATCCTCTGGTTGCACACATCATGACCATCAGATTTCCATCAGAACTCATCAGTATCATTTTTACAATGCATAGACCTATTTTCCCTATTTTTGACATTTTCCACTTATTATTTTTAAGTGACTTTTGCTGGAAACTAGGTAGGGCAATTTTGCTAAGCTTGTATATATAGAAACCTAGCGCTAGCACTTTCTGGCAGAAGAGGCAGCAAGAACTTCGGTTCAACAGGCACCTTCTCAGCAAGATCCCAACAGGCCTAGCGTTTTTGCAACATAGTAGCAAGGACCTAGCGTTTTGCAACCACAGATCAGCCCTTGGCGTTTTTGCATGGCAGATCAGCCTCGGCGACCACGAGACACAGCATATCAGCCCTAGTGATAGCAGATTCCCCAATGACAACAGATCAGCCCTAGCGTTAGCAGTTTCCTAAGCAAAGACAGATTTCAACCCCTAGCGTTTTTGGTTTGCAGATCAGCCTCAGCGTTTTTGCAGATCTTCGCGATGGAATCAGCCCTAGACTCGGTGTTTTCAGTTTCAGCAGTCAGTTTCCACAGTAGAACCCCCAAACCTCACCGATCTCACCTTCGCGCAACAGATCCTCGCCGCACGGTCAGATGGCACGAAGTTTGCAGATTCAGCCCGGAAAACGCAGATTTCAGCACATGCGTTATCAGCGCGTTGTCGTCGCATTGTCGTCATTGACAGCGTCACCGACATAGAGTCAGAATTCAGCAGATAAAGATTTGCAGATTTCAGCCCTTAGCATTTTCAGATTTCAGCCCGTCTCGTCGTCGACATCTCAGCAAGTCCAAACTTGTAAAGATTTGTGTAATCAATAGTAGACTGCTCTCGCCATAGAGAGGGGGACCTTTGGAGGAGGGTTTGACAACATTCTGGTGTCGTATTCTTCTCTCTCTATCTCTTTGTCTCATGCACCTTCATTCACAGTATTTATCCACTTTGTTTGTGTCCATTGCACTCTCTCACTAAAGGAACGGAAGGCTCTCCCTTCCCTAAGTAAAAGAAACCTTGAGCACAGTTTGGAGCACTCATCTTGAACAAAGTTCAACATTCACTTCCGCTGCACCTTACATTGTGTGCACTTCTTATTGCCATCATAGCCGGCGACGAATTCCGAACACTGTTCTTTTGTTTAACAAAAAAAACACTTTGCACCTGAAGTGGTAGTTCATTCGAGATTATTACCCGACTCCAAAGCCGGAACCCGTGCGGAACAGAGTTTTTGCTCGGAGCACCCGTCCCAGAACTTGTTCCCGAACCAGAACCTGCATCTGTTCGAGAGTTCCCTTTGAGGCGTAACCATGCCGAATTCTTTGGACGGAGCTGGTTAATCTGACGATGCCCTTACTCTTATCAAGGAGCAGATGGCCGCACTTTCCACAAGTCTCAAATCACTACACACTCTTTTGGATCAGATGTAGACGTAAAACAATTCTCGGAGTCGTCCTACGACTTCTGGGATAACTAATGTTGCTTCTCCACCACCTTCTTCCGAAGCTTCGGTGGACGAACAAAACGAGCCAGATCCAACATATGAGGTAGACAATCCCGAACTTCAATTTCTTTACAAAATTTTTAATACTATACAAAAGAAGAAGCTTGATGTTAAACTGCCGGAACCGTATAATGATCGCCACGACAAGCGCGTGCTGGACCAATGGCTATTCAAAATGGAGGTCTACTTATCAAACACAGACTTAGTCGAGAGTAAAAAGGTTGCACTTGCTAGTTCTCTGCTCAAGGACACAACATTTCTTTGGTGGCAACGACAGGTTGCTGATGGTAAACACACACCTTCTTGGGATAAATTCTGGCTTGCTATTTGCAAGGCGTTCAAGCCTGCCAATGCGGATTTTCATGCCCTTGGATGTTGCAATTGCCTATGTGGAGCGTCTTGGCGATAATCGTGGCCCTACGTGGAATTTTCTTCCTAGTGACAGATCTTCAAATAGCGCTCGCTTTTCGCAGCGCGATCGTAGAAACAGTTTAGCAAAAGTCAGCAACATTAGTCTCAGTTCAGACAGCAAGCCACATCACCTTATTCAATTTCAAGGTTCTTTTTTCAAGATCGGCAATCTCAAAGCAGATCTTCTTCAAATGTTTCTCCACTTGATTGTGGTAAAGGACATGATTTTTCTCAAGATCGGCATTCCAATAGTTAGCAAGGCTCTTCGTCAAATGCATCTTCGACTTCAAAGAAGGACGGATTATGTACAATTTGCCGTGGTGACCATAGATGGTATCGATGTCCAAAGAAACCAAATCCGTCTAATTTGAAAAGAAATTCCAATGCGGAAACATCATCGAGTGGTGAACAACCAGATTCTGTTAAGGATAAAGGAAAATCTGTGGTCAATACGATTTGTGTCTCATAGGATACGACTATTCTTATGAAGCATGCTCAGTGTGGTTCTTCAATTTTGGAGCCTCTTTCAAAGCAAGTTCTGAGTCTTCTTGGAACTCTCAACGGTCGTTCCATCAACATTTTGGTGGATAGCGGATGCTCTAATAATTTCGTCAGCACTCAAATAGTTCAACAGCTTGGCTTACCAACTCAAAAGATATCTCACTTATATGATGTGGAATTAGCAGATGGATCAATTTTGACTTGTGGTCAGATAGTTCGACAGTTGCAATTCGAGATTCAAACTTATGCAGATCAATTGGATTTGAAGTCATGCCTTTATCTTATTACGACATGATTCTTGGTCAGCATTGATTATTCTAGTATGATCCTGCAATTAGCTTTCGAGGACACACTATCAATTTGTTCAAAGATGGACGTGAACTGATTTTACACGGGCTTTATCATGCGGAACGAGTGATTTAAGCCTCACGTGTACTAGTGAAACAACATGATACATTGGATTATGAAACGAATATGATCTCCGATGCAGATGCATAAATTATTATTGATGAAGAAGTTTTTCCAAGTGATTCTTCGTTACCAGACAAAGATAAGGACATAGTTGCAAATTCCGAGTCTGAAGACGACTATGCTTTCTTTGAGTCTTTGTTGGATGATGATCTGTCAATTGCAAGTCATGAAATGGCAATTTCTGCAGATGATTCTGAAGAATTTAGGGATTCATTATTGGAAGATGATTACATTCTCAAGCCAAAATCCTCTCCAATGATTATTAAAGTTGAAGTTACCCCATCTGAACAGTACCTTGAGAAGATTTCCTCTTCCCTAAATATTTCGCAATTACTGGAAGATTTTGAACGAGAAGTCTTACATTGCATGAAGAATTTTGAAGATCAATCTCTTTTTGCAGTCAACCTGATTATGCGAGATTCCTCTAAAAAGTCTTTGAATAATGCAATGACATGGGATTTAGGAGTCAAAGCAAAAAGGTTTCGCAAGAAGCATAGGTTCAGGACAAAGGTTTCTGATAACTCAAAGATTGAAGATTTTTGAAGATTCAATGCTTTTCCAGAGTTCTATCAACATTAGAAGTCATTTCTTTGACACGGGCTCTTATTTTAATGGGAGGGAATGTCACGATTGTGACTATGTTGCAGTATTACATACACTCCTAGTTGCAGATACGCGAAGTGCCATGCCAAGGAGAACCCCTACGCTTGGATGGTCACGACCCTTCGCTCAAGAGAGGTGCCTCTTCACCAAAAGCCACACTCCTTCGACGATTGGTCTCACCCCTTCGCTCTACGGGTGCGACTCTTCGCCTAGTGGTTGCAGCTCTTCGCCGAAAGGATGTGCCTTTACGTCTAAAGTCATGTCTCTTCACCAAGAGACATGTCTTTTCATTTGTTTCTTCGTCTCCTATATAAGGAGCCCTTGTATCACATATTCAATCAATCAACACAGAGTCTTTTGAGTCTTGTTTCTGAGTCAAGCTCAAGTTTCTTAAGTCTTAATCATGAGTTTAAGTAATTAATGAAGGATCAGCAACTAGAATACTTACAAAAACAGCCAGCGTAATTTGCGCAATTTCGTACAGACTGCCATGTCAACAACGTAATTTGCTTCGCAAAATCTTGCATGATTTTTGGCCTGCCACGGCAGCATTGTCAGCGCGTTTTGCGGGATTCCGTATTGTCAGCCGTGTGTGTGCGTGTGTCCGAGGGCTTGCCACGTCACCAATTTGTGACAAGGGACTCTCTCTCCCCTTCAGTAAATGGAACCTTGGGCACAAACATTGCACTCATTCTGAGCATACACCATCATTCACTTCCGCTGCATATTAAAACTTTCGACATGTCTTTCTTGCTTGCAGTTGCCTCCTTACATGGTCTTGCCAATTGAGTTGCTTGCACCATCAAGATGAGCTTTAACAATTCCCAGCAAACATGCATTTGTTTCCAAAGTGACAAGCTCACCCCGACACGTGAAAGTTCATCAGCTTGCTAGGTCCTTGGAGCATGCGGTTGCGTTGCGATTGAAGTCCACCACTGCATGGCATTATCTTTAAGAAATCCCGCTGCTCCAGAAATCTTACATTCTTTTGTATAGTTCCTTAAAGCATAGATGTTTTCGAATTGTTGTAGAAACTGCAATGCTTTCTTCCGATCTTTCACCCCGAAAAAAGTGAAAAATTTGACTGTCGTGCCGCCATCCTTGAAATCTTTCGATTGATTGGGTGTGTATCCTGGGTACGGATAATAAGGGTATCCATACGGGCTCCAACCATTGTAACCTGGTGGCGGTGGTGGTGGGGCCAACGGCGGTGGCAAAGGCGGTTGCACTGGATCAGGTCAGATGGTTGCACCATATTCCTGAAGACTCCCCCGATTGGAACAAACGCGAGGAAGGTTGCCGGTTGGAAGCTCTCGGACTTTGTGGTGCCGGAGGAGGAGGTACCACGTGGGGCATGAGAGGGGTAACATGTAATTTAAAATTTGTTGAAAACTTTGCAGCATCTAAAGATTCTGATGAGGATGCCGCAAAAGAATGTCGCGAAGCTCGTTGAGGAGAAATTGCAAGTATTCTACTGAATCCATGCGATGAAGTAAGGGTGGGAGTGGCTGATAAGTGCGGGCTCGGTCACAAAGATTCTTTAAATAAATTTCCTTCGGGGTTAGGACACGAAGATTCTTCAGGTCAAATTCTATTAGACTTCGGAAGCGCCGGTTTGCTTTGTCCGCTCTTTGGTTGAACCGGTATGCTTTCAGAAAAGCACACGCCTGAAGCTCTGATACCACTGTCACGAGACGGGCACCACGTGCCAACAGAAAAGAACAGACTGAACAGACTCTTAGCACTTCAATAACAGTTGAGAGAGAGAGAGAGAGAGAGAGAGAGAGAGAGAGAGAGAGAGAGATACGCAGTGGCGGAATTCCACCCCAGAGAGTTCTGGCCCCAAACCTTGCCGTCCCTTTCGGCATTTCTTTATATTACTTGAACTTGGTACAATGCGGGTACTCACGCCCTGCACCTTCACCCAGAGTGTGTCAAAGAATGAACCCTCTGCACATATCTAAAGGCCCTTGGCCTTGAAAAGCAGTTACATATTCAACATGACTTGAGAATGGCTACAATAAATGAAACACAATCTAAGAAGATCATGGCTATGTATATCAATCATCCTCACTTGCCTCAAGATGTTTATACGAGAAGTGACACCAACAACTCTCATGACATTTTACTTTGCAAGAGAAGCTTGATACAAAAGTGTAGCTTCAGTTTGACCAAGATCTAGGGTACGAAGGAGTTGTAATAAGTGATGAGCAAGGCAACATTTATAAAGAGTTCCTTCCACCACCTAGGAAAGAAGTAAAATCAACACCTCCACTTATAGTTTCCACACTGAGAGAGATCCCTATAGAGACAAGAACATTGGTTTCAAAAGAGACTTTAAGACACTTCTCTACAGCCTTTGTTAGCATCATGGAAAAAAAACATTTAACTCAAAAGCATTTGGTCTTCAAAAGCACTGGAAATCCGTACACTGCCACTTCATCATGTCAGCACGAATTACAGAAATCCGTACAGCTGCCACGTCATCATGTTAGTGCGAATTGCGGCCTTGGGGGACCTCTTTGGCAGTTTGGAGTGTGTAGATTGCAGAGCAGGATCCCTCAGTAGTTGTTCCTTTATTAGAGCAAAGATTAAAGATATTACTAATGGCTTCAAAAAAATTAAAAGGTATTCCTAATTCAAAGATTCCCTCACTAACAAAAAGAGTGATGCGCTAGTCTACAGCACGTAGCCACGGGCAATGACGAAGCACGTAGATTTGCAAGTGTTATCTATAAAAGGTGGATGCAACATTGAGAGAGAGAGAGAGAGAGAGAGAGAGAGGACACTTTAGAGAAGAAAACACTAAAGAAAAATAAAGGAGAAGAGAAACACCTATTTATATGGACATGAAAGGTCTTTTGACTTTCTATCTTCATGCGTCTTTTGACTTTCCACCTTCATATGTCTGTTGACTTTCCATTTGTCTTTTCATTTCCTAAACTGACCCTTCACTTATGCACTTGATATGTTTTGAGAGAATTTTTATTTTTCTGAGATTGGGGAGACCTAATTAGAGCAATATAAAAGAAATACCGAGAGGCGTCGGACTAGTGATTATGAGAGTGGAGTTGCGCCATTCCGTGTCTACGATGTGGACTCTCTCTCTCTCTCTCTCTCTCTCTCTCTCTCTCTCTCTCTCTCCCTCCCGCGCTGCCCTTCCTGCCCCTTTCACCCCTTGACGCGCTGCCCTTCTTCCCCCCCCCCCCTCCCCCCCCCTTGCACCCCCCCCTCTTGCTGCTCTCTGGCACCCCTTCCACCCCCTTGCCAACCCCTCGCCTACCTCCCTTTCTTTGTCAAGTTGAAAAATTTTCAAAATTTCAGCTGTATGAAAAAGCTCAGAATTTCAGCTGGAGAAATTGCAAGCAAGTTTAGAGATTTCATAATTTCAGAATGCGGTTAAGAAATTTCAAAAAATGTAGAGATTGTGGATAGATGCGGAGTGCACATGTATGGATGATGTGGAGAGTGTAAACAAATGCCATGTATGCATAATGTGGCACCACATATTCACGTGGTGTGCGTTTCTCTTTCTCATGAACTTTCTCCCTCTCCCTCTCCCTCTCAAACATGAAGAAGCAAATTGGCAAAGACGACCCTCTGGAGGGTGCCATTCATGCAAAGAAGAAATGTGAGAGACCATTAACGAGATTAAATCGCAACCTCCTAGGCACAATAAAGATACTCGAAGAATGCGTGTCGGTCCGAGAAAGCACGATAAACACACTTGAGAATCGGGTGACGGCCCAAGATGAGGAGGTGTTACTTAAGAAGGAGCTTGCAGAGATGCGATCACGACACACTTGAAGAAGGTGAGCTTCAACCCTTGGTCGTTGGCGAACTCGTTACTCAACACAATTAAGGAACAAATGCAGGCAATCAAAGAAGGGAGAAGCAACAGAAAGAAATGACGACTTCGTGGGCGGATTTTATTACAAAGACCCTACAGAGAGCGGTGAGGTGGAGAAATGGATGGAGATCGCCAAGAAAGGGAAAGGCAAGGACACCCACCATGATTAACTTGACACTAGAAGAGGAGCAAAGGAGGCGTGTGCGTGCTTTACATGTGAGGATTTGTGGCCTCAAAGACCAAGATAATGTTATGAAGAGGTAAAAGAGCTCATGACCATGATGGGGCTTAATGAGTGGACAGATACGAGAGCTTGGAGAGTGGGCATTAAGAAAAGTTAAAACTTAAAGGAAAGGGCACCTTATCTTGCGTTGCGTTTCCCCTCCATGGAAGCGAAGGACTTTTTGAAGAAGAGACCAACTCTTAAGAGGACGGGCATCTTTCTTCGAGGTAACCTCCCGCTCTCGTAGATTACTCACATGTAGGAGGTAATGCCGGGTATTAGAGCGGCAAGGGAAAAAGGTAAGATTTTTTTTTTACTGAGATGGAAGGGTGGGGATATTGAAGTGACGCTCCGCATGATGGTGCGAGACCTATGGGACCACACTAAAGATGACAACGTGGAATTATAATGGGTCACTTCGTCTTGATGTAGGGCCATTTGAGGATAGCTTTACGAGTAGAGACATCGTCTTTTACTCAGACACACACCAGGCATCATGACATGCTTTTAGATGTAGGTGGGAGACAACTTGTCGAGCAGAGACTAGATGAGAGCACATGGGTAGAGGGTTAGGAGGAGTGGAAGTCCTATTCAGAGAGGAGCTACAACGGCTTGTGCACATTGTTCAAAGAGATGCTCAGGCCAGATACATGTAAGGTGCAACGGAATGATTGTTTGCGCTTTGCTCAAGATGAGTGCTACGAACTGTGCTCAAGGTTCCTTATGGGAGGGAGAGCCTTCCGTCCTTAATGAGAGAATGCTCTGATCACAAACAAAGTGAATGGACACTGCGCGTGCAAGTGTATGAGACTGAGAGATAGAGAGAGAAGAGAGATACGACACCAGAGACATTGTAAAACCCTCCTCCGAAGGCCCCACTCTCGCCGAGAGTGGTCTACTTATGATTGCACAATCTGGTACAAATGGAATGCAGGAGACTGATGCAAGTCTAGGCTATGTTGACGATGACGACGGTGATGGCGAGGTCGACCTAAGGGCTGAAATCTGCAATCTTTCTACTGCTGTCCAAAAACGCTATGGGTTGAAATCTGCGATTGAGTCAAAAACACTGATTCGGGGGCTCTTTTCTGGGGTCTTTGACGCTGAAAATCTGCAGGTTTAGGGCTTAAAATTGATGATCCTTAAGGCTGAAAACTGAGGACTTTACCGGGGCTGAATCTGCTACACTTGAGGGGTATCTGGCTGGTCTTGATCTACTGCTGAATCGCTGTGGCTGAGGCTGAAAACGCAAGCTTGCTGATGTCAGAAACACCAGCTATTGTGTTCCAAAAACGCCAGCTGATGCCTTGCAAAAACGCTATGTGCAGGGTTCTGTTGGCGATGCAATCTGATGCAAAAACGCCAAGAGCTTGGGATTGCTGACGATGGTGCTGCTGTTGAAAACGCTAGGGATAGGCTGATGTAGAAAACGCTAGGGCTGGTGCTTGGAGAAAACGCCAAGGCTTGGGATCTTGCTTGGAGGGGGAAACCGCAAAGGTTCTGCTGAGAAGTTGCCTGCTGAGCTTGGCTCTTGTTGCCTCTTCTGCCATTGAGTGCTAACTTGGGTTTGCTTATATATTAACTTACCCAATTTGCCCTACCTACTTTTGTTGGGAAGTCACTTAAATTAATAAGTGAAAAATGTCAAAAATAGGTAAAATAGGCTAAATGCACTGGAAAATTCCCCTGATTGATTCTGATGGATTTTGATGGGAATACTGATGATCATGCTGTGTGCAACCAGAGGATATGCATCTACACTAAGTGATTGGGCATGCACGGTCTACGAATAGACTCACAAAAGTGCCAGATCACTTCTAATCTGGACTGACTGGACTGACTGCACCCTGATCATGCTGTAGCTTGTCCACGGACACATAGGGTTGGATGTGTCACGTGACATCCCCTTCTTTTCAAAGTGAGGTACTGGTACCGAACTGTATGGCGTCGAGGGAGATCGCAAATAGCATCCGGAATTCTGGAAGGGACTCTTGGTCGGTCCACTCTGATGTGTAGGTCGTGCGGGACTTGAACTTCATAAGGGTCTGCAATGCCTGCTTCTTTGAGCCGCGCCGAAAGCGACACAAAGTCTTCTGTGGCTCCTTCGATGCTTCAACGTCGTCTAGAGTCGTGCTTCTTTCTTCTTCAAGAATCTCCATGGCTGAAAATTCCTGAAACCACTTCCAACACAAAAACATGAACATACCTATTCCATGTAAAGTGAGTGGAAAAAATCTTGTCTTCGCTAAAGACTGTGCATGCAATGTAAATGAACCAATAGACGGAATGCCAAACCGTTCACCACATACACGCAAACAATGAGATCGAATCTTCCTCTTTTGATCTAGAGCAATCAACTGTGGCAATTCACAACCGAAATGCCCATGCTTGGTGCTCATGCTTTCATGTGCTCTTTCTACAACTGTGTCATGCCAAGGAAGAGACATGGAATGTGACTTCCTTACATATATACTTTTCAGCTTTTCATGAACAATCCGCATACTTTCGTGCTCATTCATGAGTTATACGTGCTCAACGTACAATATGTCATGCCTAGGAAAAGGGATCACGTAAAGATGCTTACTAAAATACAGGAAACGATCACGAATGAAACACTCGAACAATGCGTGTTTACTAATCATGCGAACACATAGTACTTCCTGTGGGGGTTCTTTGGATCTAGGCTCGAGAGCCAAGATCGGTTCTTCTTGAATGATCGAATCGTCCTGTGGGGGTTCTTTGGATCTCGACTCGAAAGCCAAGATCGGTTCTTCTTGATTGATCGAATCTACAACGAGGTTAGCTTCGCTAGAAAAAGCATCCACTAACACATCATCCTTGTGAACAATCACATCATCTTCATGCAACTCATCATGCTTATGAGAAACCACATCTTGATCATGCAAATCATCATGCTTGTGAGAAATCACATCTTGATCATGCAAATCATCATGCTCATCATTATCATCCAAATCATCATGCTTATCATGATCATTCAAATCATCATCATGCAAATCGTTGTCATTCAAATCATCATGCAAATCATGTGTGTCATGCTTTGGAGAAGAAGAGACTGAGAGAGTCTCCTTTTCCTGATTCTCTTACATCCGTGCCTGAACTTGAGAAAAGAGTCGCAAGAACTCTTTCATGTGTCGTTCGCTCTGTTCTTGTCTTGCTTTGGCTTCGCGATGTACGGCTGCCACTCTTTCTTCGTGTTCACGCTCTATTTCTGCTTTTCTTTCTGCGTGTCTTGCTTCGCGTTCTATCTTCCTTTCCAGAAACAACTGCTTCAACTTCTCCATAGGAGTTAGTGCAATCCTTGGCGTAGATGGGGAAGGGGGAGGGTCGGAAAAACCTCTTGGTGGAGAAAATTCTTCTTCACCTCTCTCATGCTTATCACCTCTAAGCGAAGTATCCATTCCGCTTCGAGTGATGACCATTCTGAAGTCGTGGGTTCTTAAGTTCACGAGGAACTTGGGTTCTTGAGGGTGTTGAGGTTCTTGAGAGTCTTGAGGTTTTCTTTTGCTTGCAAACCGCGTTTGAGAAGGATCTTCTCTTCACCCGAGTTCTACTCCTTTCTGCGGGCGCACCCGTTGGCGGCCTTGCGCCCACACCAAGGTTGCTTTTTCCCACCTCACGTCGATTGGCTGGCCGCTAAGTGCACGGTCGGCTCTCAATGAGTGAAAAGAGACACAAGGGGAGGCTGGACAAGCCCTTCTTTCCTGGGATTCCTGTCACTCTTCAAAAACAGGATTAGGAATCGACACGCCCAAGCGATCTAGGGTTTGTGTGATCGCTACAAGCAAAAAAAATTCTTGTGATTCTTGTGGTTTTGTCACCAGCGTGTGACTACTATCTATCCTTTTTGTTAATTTCTTTCTTATTATTTTTTTACTTTCACTTTTTGGAAACACCCCTCGGGAAATCTAACTGCCCTGCATTGCATAGCTAGTGTGGAACTGTCCAGAGGGAGTCCAGGCCTGAGGGCAAGAGAGCACTAAGATTGGACAAGGACCATGGTTAGCCAAAGTGGGGTCATTGACTAGCCAAAGTGGAATCCTTTGCTACATAGGCTACATTTCAGTTTTTGATGTGGCTGCAGTGTACAAAGAGGGTCGGATAACCTAGAAAGATACAATGGCAGCATCTCTTAAAATTTAGGGAAGTGCTATTTTGGAACCTGAAAATGTATTCTTGTGATTACCTCCGGAATGACAAGGGGAACATTTTATTACTCTGCCGCGAAGTCAACTGGGCAATCGGTTAGGATATTTTTAAGCGGCAAACCCGAAATGGGAAAATGCTTGTAAATGCGCCAAGTGGCACATTTCTGTGCACTTGCCTCCTCAAGGAAGAAGTGGCGCTGAATTTGAAGAGAGGAGGGCTCATTTGCAGCTTCTGTCTCACAGGTTAAGAGGGGGGTATGTCGCCAGCCAGTGGCAATTCCATTTTTGTTTATTTTCTCTTTCTTTGGCGAATTTCGTTTGTTTTACCTTTTGGAAACACCCCTCTGGAAATCTAATTGCCCTGCATTGCATAGCCAGTGTGGAACTGTTCAGAGAGAGTCCAGGCCTGAGGGCTAAAGAGCGCTAAGGTTGGACAAGGACTATTGTTAGCCAAAGCGGGGTCATTGGCCAGCCAAAGCGGAATCCTTTGCTACATAGGCTACATTTCAGTTCTGGGTGTGGCTGTAGTGTACAAAGAGGGTCAGATGACCTAGAAGAATGTAATGGCAGAAACTCCTAAATTTTAGGGACTGCTATTTTTGGACGACAAAATGTCTTCGCGTCATTACGTGCAGTTTGACATGGGGATCATTTTGTTACTCTGTGGCCAAGTCAACAGAGGCTGCAGGTGAGATATTTTTAGACCCGAGGGTCTAAAGCGGGAAAATGCACAAATGAGTGACACTTGGCACTATGAGGCCAGTTTACTACTTAAAGAGAAGGCAAAAACGTGATTTTCAGTTGGGAGCTCGTTTTTGAGTGCTGTCACAGGTGGGAGAGCTTCAATGGAGTGCTGGCTTACCCTCTATGTACAGTGAGGTGCAGGATGTCATGACCTGCACACCTCTCACTGCTCTCTCTCTCCCTTATTCTTTATGGTTATGCCCCTCTAGTGGGCTCATTAGATTGACCATGTACATTCAATGGCTTTGATGAGAGGACAAAGGTTTTCTCTTTCCTCGAACGGTTTGACAAAGCATTTGTTGGAAGGAACATTTAAAGTCAGGAAAGCTGCCACTTTTCTGAAAAAAAAAATGCAAGTTAGTGGTGGAATACACTGTTGTTACAAGGACAGACTCCTTCCACTTGGAATGATTTCATATAGGTACCGAATTAGCTAAAAAGGCTAATTCAAAACAGGTACAGGATGATTTAACAAGATTTCTTGTGAGAAATCTCGTGTAAATCAAAGGGCAAGTAGTCCTACTGATGCAGAAGATCAAAGGCTACGAATTGGTGCGATTGGCACGCAAATCAGAGCTCGAAAGAAGAAAATACAGCTTGCTGTATTTTTTTTGTAGATTTAGGGTTTTGACCCTATTTGATGCCTTTTTGTCCCAAGAGCTTCGGGGAAGCTAGAGGATAGTAATACAAGTGATCTGGAGCATTTTAGGAGCTAAAAACAGAGAATTCAGCGTGCTGAATTTCCAGGACAGGTTTGCAAAAGTGCTCTATTATGTGTGGATAATCACTTGGATATGTGGATTTTTGGTTGTGAAGGTTTCTACTACAGTTATGCTGCCAACATTGGGTCAAAAAGAGAATTCTCAGCCCAATAAAAGTGACAGCATAAGGGTAGATCACAGGTTAATCTCCAAAGATCAAGATGAAGAGCAGAGAAAGATTGTTTTCGATGCTCAGTATGCAAATCGGTGATATTGCATAAAGGCTGAAATTGCCTGAGAGTTGGAAGATTCACAATGCGTTTCACATGAGTCTTCTTAGACTCTATGTGGGTGATGTGCGAGAAGATATGCCAGCTGAAGATCAGCCGAAAGTCGAGGAACTTGAGATCTTGGTTTTGGAACAGATTTTGGCACATAAAGAAAGAAAAGAAAAGGCAAGGTTGTAAGGTGCTATTTGGTAAAGGTCAAAAGCTATTCACCTCTGGATGTCAAGTGGATGGAAAAAAGTGAACTTGCAGAGTCACTAAAAGTATGGGAACTTAAAACCTTGGTTTGCAACCTACCTTGACCCCTTCAGATTCAGAGCTACATGGATTGTCAGTGTGACAATGGCTTCTGAAAGAAATGATGTACATGTTACTTACAGTGAGCTCAAATGAAGTGCATGTTACATGAATGTTAGAGCTGTACAGATTGTCAATTTGGCAATTGCTCTTATGGAATGTCCAAAAGTTTGTTTAGTGCTATAGAAGTGAGTATTTCTTGTTAGTTTGTCAAGGGTACAACAATTATTTCTATTGAAGAGTACATGTGTAAGTGCATTCTTAAACTGTCGGTTTGGGTATGCTCGAAAGGTTACTGGATCCAACGTGTACTAAAAGACAATGGCAAAATGTGACCCTTCCATTTTGTCATTGGAAAGTTATGGACTCAAAGCAATGGCAGAGTGTGACGCTTCCACTATGTCATTCGGACAGGGTTCACACGCAGGCAATACATGTGTCAACGAGGTGTTGTGACTGTGAGCATGTATGTGTCGTACATGTGTCGACACGGTGTCCGGACACCCAAGTGCTGACTGTAAGCATGTACGACGTAGGTGCAAACGAGGACGTTTGAGATTTCAAGAGGGGGGTATGTCACCAGCCAGTGGCAATTCCATTTTTGTTTATTTTCTCCTTCTTTGGGGAATTTGGTTTGTTTTACCTTTTGGAAACACCCCTCTGGAAATCTAACTGCCCTACATTGCATAGCCAGTGTGGAACTGTTCAGAGAGAGTCCAGGCCTGAGGGCTAAAGAGCACTAAGGTTGGACAAGGACTATGGTTAGCCAAAGTGGGGTCATTGGCCAGCCAAAGTGGAATCCTTTGCTACATAGGCTACATTTCAGTTCTGGGTGTGGCTACAGTGTACAAAGAGGGTCAGGTGACCTAGAAGAATGTAATGGCAGAAACTCCTAAATTTTAGGGACTGCTATTTTTGGACGACAAAATGTCTTTGCGTCATTACGTGCAATTTGACATGGGGATCATTTTGTTACTCTGTGGCCAAGTCAACAGAGGCTGCAGGTGAGATATTTTTAGACCCGGGGTCTAAAGCGGGAAAATGCACAAATGAGTGACACTTGGCACTCTGAGGTCAGTTTACTACTTAAAAGAGAAGGCAAAAACGTGATTTTCAGTTGGGAGTTCGTTTTTGAGTGCTGTCACATGTGGGAGAGCTTCAATGGAGTGCCCGCTTACCCTCTATGTACAGTGAGGTGCATGATGTCATGACCTGCACACCTCTCACTGCTCTCTCTCTCCCCTATTCTTTATGGTTATGCCCCTCTAGTGGGCTCATCAGATTGACCATGTACAGTCTTGTGGTTTGATGCTCTATTGTTGAGGCAAGAGCCTCCCTGAACAGGAACAGGAGTAGCTAACTTCTACTCCAAAGTAGGGAAACGAGAGGGTGATAACCTCTCAAGTAAACACACAAAAATCAGTACTTTTTTATTGCTGATTTTGGGCTGTTTTGGGACTGTTTTGTGCTCGGAATCATGTCAGAATCAATGGGCACGTAGTCCAAGGCATTGGGAACAGTGCAGGGACAGTTGACAACTGAAATTAGGTCAAAAACAGGTCCTAACCAGAAAATACAGCGGTCTGAAACTTACTGTTTTGCAGCCATATGGATGCCAGATGCATTGGGAACAATGCCCAATTGTCAGAGAACACTTCTAGGAAGTGTTGGGGCTCAAAACAAGTGAAAAACCAGAAATTCCAGCGAGCTGTAATTGCTCTTTTTGAGTTGGAATCAGAGGGTTTATGCTAGTGGAAGTGAGTTCCAGTAGGGGAATTGGTTTCGCGCAAGTTTTGGAGCCGTTGTGTTCCAAAATTTAGTCAAAACAGGTGTTGTATTGCTGGATATAGATTAGGATTCTCGGAACTCTGATTTTTGCAGGTTTGGGGCTGTTTCGATGCCCTAAATCCTTCCTAATAGGTTAAGAACTGCGGGATACAGGTTTAGTGCTATAAGCACTCTTTGTACTTCCTCTTAACTGTAAAAGAATAAAGAAATACCGAAAGGGGCGCCTATTTAGGGGCCAATCCAGTGTCTGACTCGCATACAGATGCATTCTAGCATCTGTATCCCATTCCCCTCTCTTGTGTCATTATAGCACAGGTAGAATAGACGACTAATAATGGGTGAAAGCTAAATCAAGGTTTGAAGTAAAGTCTACCGCCCTTTTTGAAGTTAACAGGCCGGTTACATATGGAGTGCTTCCTTTCCCTCTTATGTACAATGTGGTGCCAGGAGTGATGCCTTGCACGCTACGCACTGCTCTCTCTCTCCCCTATGGCAGTATGTTATGCCTCTCTAGTGGGCTTTTAAATTGACCAATGTACAGTTGTGTGGGTTCTGTGCGATTGCCGAGGCAAGAGCCTCTTGCACAGGTACTGGATTAGCTAGCGGCTAATCCCCCGCAGGTACAAGTGAATTCGGAAAGGTTTCACGCCAGAAATCTCGTCCGATTCAAAGGGCAAGTAGCCCTACAGGTGCAGGAGCTCGAGGACTTGCTACGGATGCGATCGGCATGCGAAACGGAGCCCGAAACAGTAAATTACAGCCTGCTGTGTATTTTTGCAGGTTTACGGTTTGGGCCCTAAACGGACCCTAATACCCCCAGGAGGTTCGGGGACCGTTGTACAGGTGATCTGTCGTATTTTCAGGACAAAGAATTCAGAGTGCTGCAGATTCTCGCCAGGTTTTGCAAAGTGCCCGTATACGTCGGGAAAGTCATTCAATGTGTGGGAATACTGACTGTGAATGGTCCTAGTACAGTTATGTTGCCGAAACCGAGCCGGAACAGTTGAAATTCAGCCAAGCTTGTGCGGGGCAGCTTGTAGGGAACCACAGCGTTTATTCCCTCTTTTAAACAATAAAGAAATACCGAAAGGGGCGCCTAAGTTAGGGGCCAATCTGGTGTCGGTCTTCTCATACAGGTGCATTCGAGCAACCTATATCCCTTTCCCCTTTGTTGTGTCTGGAAAGTACAGGTAAAGTGGGCGATAAATTAAATGGGTGAAAGCAAATAAGGTTTAAGTCTAAGGTCTACCGCCCTTATTGAAAGTACAAGCTGGTTTCAGGTTCTCTCCTTGAGTGATACAGAACACTGCCAAAGCTCTGATACCAATGTTAGGTGCAGCGGAATGATTTTTTGCGCTTTGCTCAAGATGAGTGCTCCGAACTGTGCTCAAGGTTCCTTTTGTTCTTATGGAAGGGAGAGCCTTGCGTCCTTAATGAGAAAATGCTATGATCACAAACAAAGTGAATGGACACTGTGCGTGCAAGTGTATGAGACTGAGAGATAGAGAGAGAAGAGAGATATGACACCAGAGACGTTGTAAAACCCTCCTCCGAAGGCCCCACTCTCGTCTGCGAGAGTGGTCTACTTATGATTGCACAATCTGTTACAAATGGAATGCATGAGACTGATGCAAGTCTAGGCTATGTCGACGATGACGACGGTGATGGCGAGGTCGACCTAATGGCTGAAATCTGCAATCTTTCTACTGCCGTCCAAAAACGCTATGGGCTGAAATCTGCGATTGAGTCAAAAACGCTGATTCAGGGGCTCTTTTTTGGGGGTCTTTGACGCTGTAAATCTGCAGGTGCAGGGGTGAAAACTGATGATCCGTAAGGGTGAAAACTGAGGACTTTACCCGGGCTGAATCTGCTACACTTGAGGGGTATCTTGCTGGTCTTGATCTACTGCTGAATCGCTGTGGCTGAGGCTGAAAACGCAAGCTTGCTGATGTCAGAAATGCCAGCTATTGTGTTCCAGAAACGCCAGCTGATGCCTTGCAAAAACGCTATGTGCAGGGTTCTATTGGCAATGCAATCTGATGCAAAAACGCCAAGAGCTTGGGATTGCTGACGATGGTGCTGCTGTTGAAAACGCCAGGGATAGGCTGATGTAGAAAACGCTAGGGCTGGTGCTTGGAGAAAACGCCAAGGCTTGGGATCTTGCTTGGAGGGGAAAACCGCAAAGGTTCTGCTGAGAAGTTGCCTGTTGAGCTTGGCTCCTGTTGCCTCTTCTGCCATTGAGTGCTAACTTGGGTTTGCTTGTATATTAACTTACCCAATTTGTCCTACCTACTTTTGTTGGGAAGTCACTTAAATTAATAAGTGAAAAATGTCAAAAATAGGTAAAATAGGCTAAATGCACTGGAAAATTCCCCTGACTGATTCTGATGGATTCTGATGGGAATACTCATGATCATGTTGTGTGCAACCAGAGGATATGCATCTACACTAAGTGACTGGGCATGCACGGTCTACGAATAGACTCACAAAAGTGCCAGATCACTACTAATCTAGACTGACTGGGCTGACTAGACCCTGATCATGGTGTAGCTTGTCCACAGATACATAGGGTTGGATGTGTCACGTGACAATACATGTGGGTGAGATTGAGGGCTAAGACATGCAGATTCTTGTACATTGCTATTTGTTACCCCCCCCCCCCCCTTTGGCACATAAGTGTATGCAGCACCGTGAGGACAATCCTCCTCTATATTAGACGAGGACACATGGGAATTGTCATGAAATGGTGACATTATTCTTCTGGGGGACTTTAATGCTCGCACGAGAAATCATCAGATTACTTTTTATGATACCTCAGATGAGATATTGAGAGAGCTAGATATCAGTGATATGGGGCTCGATAGACACTCACAAGATGAGTACACCGAGTACGAGAGATACCCGATGGAGATGGGGGACTCACATGGACTGGCCATACTTAATGGCCTACAACAGTTCCTGCATCAGCTGGTTTTACTTGCTTCCCACACAGACATGGGGCCAGCATAATGGACTATGTCTTGACACAGCCGAGCTTCATTCCTTGCATTCAACATTTCACTGTAGGACCCATACCAGTGGGTGTAGCAGTGGATCATGCTCTCTTGACATTATCAGTGTCCTTGAAGTACAATATAGCGCAGATGTCAAGTGGGAGGACACATACCCACTATACATTTACACCAGAGATTGACTCTGTTTATACAGAGGAGATCTTCGGTCGTCTACGTACAACAACCAGGCCAGTACTCTCAGTGGAAGAGATCACCACTTGGCTGACTGAGACACTGCATGATGCAGCAGCAAAGGCATACCCCCATACTGAGCTTGGGCAGAGACGCCATCTTGGGAGCATGCCTCAAAATACTTGGTATGATGAGGAATGCAAACCAGAGCACAACTTCAGAGGGATCTTCTCCTAGGGGTCATCAATCACAAATAGTCTTGGATAGCCTTCCGGCGCCTTTTGCGACGAAAGAAGCGAGCGCTCCTAGCTCAGATGGAGAGAGATTTATACGAGTTTTTCTTGAGTATAGAGGCATGGAGTCGCTTCCATGAGCACTCTCCTCCTCCAGTGATTACCTCCCCTGATGTGTGGGGTCAAGACTCAATATGGAGCATCCTTATATACAATCCCTAGACAGACACCCCTTCATGATCCTCGTAAGCCATGCCCATCTACGAGTACCTTCTTTACCATTGAGACGGTAAAGACGGCTATTGATAGGATGAAGACAAGGGGGGCGTATGATCATGATGGACTAGTAGCAGAGCAATTTATACATGCTGGAGATACGGTGATAGAGGGTCTTGCAGTTTTGTTCAATCGTGTCATGTGTGAGGGTCTACCTGAGACTTGGAGATTGTCTACTATTATGCCTTTCTTCAAGGCAAGGGATCCTACGGTGCCTGGAAACTACCGTACTATTATGATTGAACACACATTGGCAAAATTGTATTTATCTATCCTTGAGCAACTGTTGAGCAGATGGGTAGAGAGTGAGGGGATATAGGAAGAGAGACAAGCTGGTTTCAAGATAGGCTTCTCCACTCTTGACCATATTCCGACACTCAAAGCCATCATTGAGGAGGGTAGGGCACATGGGAGACAGACCTATTGTAGCTTTGTGGATTTTCGCAAAGCATTTGACATGGTTTCCGGAGCCAGATTGATGCGCAAACTTGGGGGATCATGGCTTTAGACACATGAGTGATGGGGCATGTACGTACTCCAAAGGGAATATCTGACTCAGTTTACTCCATTATTGGAGTGAAACAAGGTTGTCCACTGGCTCCTACTCTATTTGGTATGTATATGTATATAGATGAGGTTTCGGATTACATTGACAGAGAGGGTGATAAAGGTGCCCAGCTTAGCAGGGACATGGATTCCATTGTTGTTATATGCTGATGATATTGTGTTGATCATTACTCCTCGGAGGGTATGCATCAACATTTGGATGTATAACATAGGTGTGCGGAGGATAGCGGATTGTCTGTAAACCTTGGTAAAACCAAGGTTAAGGTGTTTAACACCACTCTGCAGTGGATCAGGAGATCAACACCTACATTCACTTATAGTCCGGAGATCGTGGAGTACACATATGCATACACCTATCTTGGGGTAGTCTTCACTAGGTCAAGGTTTTCTTTGAAGAGAGCAGCAGAGAATAGGCTGACCAGAGCATATGCGGCCTTGGGAGGATTGGAGAGGATGTGTTCACAGGTTCAGTTCCAGGAACCTCGAACAAAACTTTGGCTCTTTGATACCTTGGTGGCTTCTACTATGCTCTACCAGGTTCAGGTTTGGGGACCCTCTGTAACAGGCTTGGACACCCCAAGTCGAGAATCTGATGCAATACACGCGAGAGAACTAAAAAGAACTTAATCACAACTAAGAGAGACAATACGGTCCGACGTAGTTCCGTTTCCAGAGAGATTTGCCCTAAAGTCTGCCGTCTCTTTTGGTATTTCTTTTTACATTAATCTTGGCAAAGTACAATGTCCGAGGGTCCTCTCTCTCTCTGCTCAGTGCTCCCAAGATAATCTAAGAAAGAGAGGCCTTGGCAATTCATTTCAAGGCCTCAGGCCCAAAAGCAGTTCAAGGAAAGCGTGCTCCCAAGATAATCTAAGAAAGAGAGGCCTTGGCAATTCATTTCAAGGCCTCAGGCCCAAAAGCAGTTCAAGAAAAGCTTCAGGTTCTAAAAGCAATTGATCCCAAAACCATCTGGTCTCATGGGCTAGCACCAAAAGTTGACAACACAATTTGTAGCGGAAATTGCGGGAATCATACGCTGTGCCAGGTCAGTAACAGCTTGTAAATTGCGGAGGTCCGTACTTAGTGCCACGTCAACAATCCATGCAATTTCAGGCCTTTGCTTTAATTTTGTTATCCTAGTGTTCCCTGGGCCCCATCAGACAGGACCCTGTAAGTTGAAACAACTTAATGCATTTAATTTGTCAGTTTCCATTGGGTTCGTCCAGGTGGACATGCCACGTCATCACTTTGTGACATACCCCCCTCTTAGAAGAATTGTAATGGCCCTCGATTATGCCCGCAAAATCAAACATAAGCCAGAAACTAGTTCAATAGATACAGACTCTAAGTAGTAAGTACTGACGCACTAGACAATAAATATCCAGCACTTGCACAAAGAGGACAGTCACTGAACATTCAAATCACATTCACATCACTACTTCCGTCGAGATCTTGGATGAGAATCACCATCAATCGGCAACATATTTAGCAATCACATCTAGATTTGTCACCGATCTCCACAGATGTCTCAATTGACTAATCTTGTTACTATCATGTCCATCTCATCTCTCCGGAAAACAAGACCGAAATGCTGCACTCACACACTACTCACATGAGAGAGCCCATGTAATAGATTCATTTTGGGAATTTCGAGTTTGAAGTACTTCTTTCATAAAGTCATTCAGCAAAATACTGTCAACCCCATCAGTATCCCTGAAATCCAAAGGAAGTCAATGACTTTATTCCATCTGGATAATGTGTGACAAAGGAGCGGAGTAACTCCCCTCTTGTGCAGTCTCGCCTGCACTAGATTCAACTCGCTGATCTTTGGGAACTCTTGGAATAGTCGAAGCTAGACCAAAAGCGTCAAGGTAAAGTTCCAACTCTGAGGAGTCTCTGCTAAGTCGTCCTCCTCCATCCACTCTGCATCCAATGTCTGATAGTTCTTAAACTAAGAACCACCGTATCACTTTACCTTTCACTTTTCTTTCCTTGTGAGCCAGTATCTGTTCTGGAACGAGAATCTCCTCGGTCTCTTCCACTTCAGGTTGCTCCTCAGGCTCCCTGTCCATTGGCACCTCACCTGGATCTGGGGAATTCTTTGATCTACCAGCCGATTCCCCTTTCTTTCCTTGTGCCCTGGGACCTGTAGATAGGTAGCCTCCCATGTCCATTGGCACGTCAGTCTCAATCATCCGAACCCTGAGACGCACTATCATCTGATCCCCTTTCTTCTCTGGAATCCTTTGATGAACTTGCGTTTGGTTCCCTTAGTTGTCATGTGACACATCCAACCCTATGTGTCCGTGGACAAGCTACAGCATGACCAGGGTTCAGCTCAGTCCAGTCAGTCTAGATTAGCAAGTGTTCTGGCACTTTTGTGAGTCTGTTCTCAGACCGTGCATGCCCAGGCACTTAGTGTAGTTGCATATCCTCTGGTTGCGCACAACATGATCATAAGCATTCCCATCAAAATCCATCAGAATCCTTCAGGGGAATTTTTCAGTGTATTTGACCTATTTTCCCTATTTTTGACAATTTTCACTTATTATTTTAAGTGACTTTTGCTGGAAAGTAGGTAGGGCAAATTGAGTAAGTTTGTATATAAGCAAATCTATGCTAGCACTAATTGGCAGAAGAGGAAGGAGAACACAGGCCACAGGCAGCAGGTTCCCCCTCTCTCTCTCAGCAAGATCCCCCCCCTTGGTGGGGTGTTTCCTCCAAGCAAGAACCATAGCATCTAGCATTTTCATCAAGAAGCCTCGTCGCCATAGACCCACTGTAATAGGGAACGGGGGGAACATAGCCCAAACGTTTCGAAACGGCGTTCCGGACAAGTCTCGTTCCCGAAACGGAGATGGGAACGGAACGCCGTTCCAGAACGGGGTAAAACCGGAACGGTGTTCCGGAATGGGCGAAACATGAGGCGGAACGGCGAAACGCGGGGAGAAACGGGCAAAAGTAGGCATTTGGGGGAAAAAAAGTGGGCTTTTGGGGGCAGATTTAGGGTTGTTCGGGGAACATATTTGGTGCAGTTTAAGGGCAGGTTAGGAAGCAGATTTGGGGGCAGTTTTGGGGTTGTTTAGGAGTTTATTTGAGACTAAGCTGAATGGAGGTAATTCAATCCTTACTTTAGGTGGACCATTCCAACCCCGTTCCCGTTCCGGCGCCCCCTCCTCCTCCCCTTTCCCGTCCCGTTCCGGACCCTCCGTTCCCCGTTCCCCGTTCCCATTCCGGGTAACTATGCATAGACCACCCATTGCTCGCGTTTTTCATCCACAGCATCATCGCCACAGTCTCCCTTTATTGGCGTTTATCAGCAGTACCCTCATCACCATAGTCCTCCCTTGGCTGGCGTTTTTAAGCAGGACATGATCGCCACTTCCCCTGGCATTTTCAGCATCGCCTAGCCTCAGAATATCAGCGTTTTTGCCAACTTAAAAACAGCGTTTTTCAGCCAGCAGGAATCATCCCCAAACCAGCGTTTTTGGTTTTCGGCAGATTTCAGCCATTGGCGGTTTTGGACAGCAGATAGAGTGCATCAGTTTTCAGCCATAGCGTCGGTCTCGTCATCCCCGTCGTCGACATCAACCTAGCCTAGACTTGCATCAGTCACATGCATCCACTTTGTACCAGTTTGTGCAATCAATAGTAGACCACTCTCACCAACGAGAGTGGGGCCTTCGGAGGAGGGTTTTATGTCGTCTCTGGTGTCGTATTTCTATTCTCTCTCTATCTCTCAGTCTCATACACTTTCACGCACAGTGTCCATTCACTTTGTTTGTATCCATTGCACTCTCTCATCAAGAACGGAAGGCTCTCCCTTCCATAAGAATAAAAAGGAACCTTGAGCACAGCTCGGAGCACTCATCTTGAGCAAAGTTCAAATATTCATTCCGCTGCACCTTACATTAGTTCGTCGGAACCCTTGGATGTGCTTGTCACAAACTGGTGACGTTGTAGCCCCCTTGAGACATACACTATGCGGTAGGAAATGCCACGTGGTAACAGGCCCCGAAAAACGTGTTGGAAATTCACCGACAGACTGACGTGGCAGTACGTATGGACCTCCGCAATTTTCGTTCACATGTTGACGTGGTAGTGTACGGATTTCCGAAAATTACGCTACTGCTTTTTGGTTGGTGGAATTAGCGTTGGCCTCTGTCTGTTTTGCAGGCGTAATCGAGGGCGATTACAATCCTTTCAAGAGGGGGGTATGTCACAAATTGGTGACGTGGCAGGCCCCTTGAAACATACACCATGCGGCAGGAAATGCCACGTGGCAGCAGGCCTCGGAAAAGGCATCGTAAAATGCCCCGACATGCTGACATGGCAGTACGTACGGACCTCTGCAATTTTCGCTGACGTGGTAGTGTACGGATTTTCGAAAATTATGTTGCTGCTTTTGGGCTGGCTGAGTTAGTGCTAGCAAGCTTTTGGGAGAATTTGCCTTAATTTTGAAAGCTTTTGAGTTAACTTTGGGGGCTTTGCTTTTGGGGCATCCCTTGTAAGAATAAATAAGCCTCTGGGGCTCACTTCTTTGGGCATCTGGACGCAGAGACTGAGAGTGAGCACCCGCGGGCTCTTGTACTTTGCACAAAGAATAATATAAAAAGAAATACCGAAAGGGGCGCCAGTCTATGGGGCCAATACCTCTTGGCACGGAACTACGTCGGGCCATGTCGTCTTTTGTGAACCGTTTTAAAGTGAATCTCTGCGGTCTGGCACGTGGCATTTCATGCTGCATGGTCTATGTGTCCGGGGGCCTGCCATGTCTAGTTTGTGATAGTGCTACCATCTGATTCTCCAGAATCCTGTGATGAGCTGTCATCCGGTTCCCCTGATTCATTCTCTTCATTGACAAACGCTTGCCATGTTGAGGTGGATACTATCCTGTCCGTAGGATAAGTCAATGAGCCAGCATGCATTCCAAATCGTTGCTTAGCATGTCCCATAAGTCTCTGAATGGAGTCAAAATTCTGATTTTAGACAATATTCTCGAATCTCTTTTGGCAAACCACAACAAAACTACTCAATCTGGTCTCTCAAAGTAATCTTCCAAAATGAAGACACTGGCATATAAGTAATCTCAAAACTTCTAGCAGTACTCATCCAATGTATCTTTCTTAGTCATTCTCAAGTGATGCCAAGCCGTGATGACATCTCTTTCATATTCATTTGATATCCAAGTTGACGTGAAAGTTTTCTTGAATTTTAACCACGTTGTAGGAGCTGCTAGATGGCCTTCCATGCCTTCTAGACTTTAAAAAAATTATGCTTTTCTTGCTTTTTCTCCATTTTTCATCCTCTTTGGAACTAGAGGATTACGAACTGTCGGAACTCTTTGAAGACGAAGATTAATCTCAGTCATTCTCGAAATGAGCACGATTCTTGGATCTACTTGCCACCTCGCAACTCGACTTCCGGCCCAAATAACCAAGGAAATCCATCGATCTCCTCTTCTTTCGAGAGTGCTTCAAGCCTTTCATTATGTGGTTCATCTTTTGGTCAAGGGCTCTGTTAAGCTCTTTCTGCAAGGATAGCTTCCGCTTTTCTGCACTTGTCTGTCCTTTCAGCTTTCCTCCGACCTCAGAGAAGAATCAATGGCCTCACGCCATCTCGAGTGAATCTCATCAATCGGGTGATTCTTCAGGTGTTTCGCAAATCTCGGGTCTCTGGAGTACTTGATTAATCTTTTCGCACGCATGTCGACATGAAGTTGAAGCTTGTACTACGCTCTGGCAAACTTCTCCGCCGAAAATTGGCCCAAATCTTCATTCTTTGCTTCAGTTCCCGCTTCGGATTTCAACGTTTCTTCGCCTCCCCCCTGAGAGGTGTTATCTCTGTCAGATTCTCTGTGAGATCCCATATGTGCTTATGCCCTTTAAGAGAGAGCGATGACATGAAGACGGGAGCGCGCTCGATGCGCGATGGACGAAGGGTGGGAGTGGCTAGTAAGTCCGGGGTCAGGACACCAAGATTCTTTCACAAATGAAATTTTGTCTGCTCTGTCAGATTCTCCTCTAGAACATGCATGTGCTGCAGAAGGGATCGGATTCTCCGCAGAAGAAGAATCTTTCTAAGCTCTGATACCACTGTAATAGACTTGGATACCAGAATCCGATGCAACACACGTGAGAGAAATGGAAAATAACTTAATCACAACTGAGAGAGACGACACAGCCCGGCGTAGTTTCGTACCGAGAGAGATTGGCCCCAAAATGTACAATGTTTGAGGGTCCTCTCTTTCTGCTTAATGCTCCCAAGCTAATCCGAGAAAGAGAGGCCCTAACAATTCACTTAAAGGCCTCAGACCCAAAAGCAGTACAAGAAAAGATTCAGGTTCTAAAAGCAATTGTTCCCAAAAGCATCTGTCTTTGTGGGCTAGCACCAAAAGCTGCCAACGCAATTTATGGCAGAAATTGCGGGAATCCGTACGTTGTGCCACGTTAGCAGCAGCCAATAAATCGCGGAGGTCCGTACTCAGTGCCACGTCAGCAGTACGCGCAATTTCAAGCCTTTGCTTTAATTTTATTATCCTAGTGTCCCCTGGCCCCATCAGATGGGACCCCATAAGTTGGAACAACTTAATTCATTTAATTAGTTAGTTTCCACTAGGGTTCGTTTGGGTGGACATGCCACGCCATCACTTTGTGACACCCTCTGTCGGTCAGGATGGGTGGAGAGTCATGGAGAGGCCCTTTGTATCTATGATTTCCCGATTGATTAGAGCCAAATCATCCGTGCCGCACGAGATCATTAGAGCAGAGTTAGCAGCCACCCTCTATGGGGATAGAGGTGCTTATAAGATCAGTCTCCTTCATGCGTAGCTTATGGGATACTACCAGAGACAGATATGCTAGATTGGCCCTTGAGTCCTCTAGACTTCTAGCATTAGAGGGGGACACATCATGCTGGTATGCACAGATGTCAGGATGGTTCTACACACATTGCTTCAACATGGACAACTTACCGCCCTTTCAATACTCCCTTGATGCTCAACCTAGACTCACACCCGCGACACTATCATTGACCGGTTGGGGAGATTGAGACGCCTCGATTGAGGAGAGGAGCTTCACAACATCGACAAAGACTACAACACAGGATTCGAGCCCTACTGTCTCAACATCCAAAATGCAGATGAGGATGGATTCAATGATCACTCGTACCCCACACAGTAGCTAGTAGTACTGCTAGTTTCATTTCATTTTTTGTACCCAGACACGGTATCAAATTCACCAGTTTGCAACGGTTTGGTCTCATAAGTCATTTTGGCCTCTTGAAGCGTTTCATTTCATCTCTCTCTCTCTCTCTCTCTCTCTCTCTCTCTCTGTGCTCAATTGTGTTTGAAGTGCTAAAGTCTATTCCAATTATGTTCTTTTAGTAGGCACGTGGTGCCTTCGGGTTACAAATTCCCAAAGGATGGAGTATACATCAAACCGCAAACGTCACTATGGACAAGTTGCCATTTGCGAGTAGCCCGCATATAGTTTCTGTAGCTCTACAAGAAACAATCAACCCTTATGTTGAACTTTCATGCTATCTTACATTTTTTTTAGTGACCCCTCCGAGATGGAGGCGCCGAAAGGAGCTCAAATGAAAATTCTGACGACACTTAGCTCTACGAGCTGGCCCGAAGGTTATGTCGCCTTGCAAACATCCACCAAAATCAACCTCAATCTGAGAAAGTGGGCCAAGAGGGGGCTGGGAACGCTGCTCCGGGTGCCGAAGCTTGCCTGATACCAATTGCAATTAATAGGCTGCAGGAATGCACCCGAAGATGGAGGAGTTCAAGAGCAGATGACACATGAATTAGTACTACTAAGTGGCTATAATAGAGATAAGGCTTGCCCTAAAGAGATGGTAGTATATACAAGTCGGAGGGGGGGGGGGGGGGGGAACCTCTTAGCGAGGGAAAAATTGCCCGGCCGCCCTAAGTGTGTTCACACACATCACTACTGTAATATGGTAACGGATACTGCTTGTCTCGCTGTACATAAATAGTTTTAGTAGAGAATACCCAACCAGGGTTGCCTATAGTGGCAGTTCAGAGCCATGGATTTTCTCATGCAAGAGCATCCCCCCCATCCCATCCCATCCCATCCCCCCCCCTGCCCCGCGATTGCGCTCGTGGGTGGATGTGCATTTTGGTGCTGTTTGGTGCCAAAAATGGGTGTCAGCTAGAGAGAGAGGAGATCGGCAATGGATGAGAGAAAATTCTTGGGTTTGTCTCTTTTGAGATAAAAGTGACTGGCTTTTCAAAATTGGCTGGTTGGGCAGTAAATTAATTGACCAAATTTTCAACAATTGACATGCTCTGTGGATTTTTGACTTGCACAAACTAATCTATTTGTTGCAACACATGCTCACACTCTCTTGTCCAAGAGTTCTAGGGTGCAATCGGATAGATAGATGCATGCAATAATTAAATATTACCTGTGGAAAACATGTTTCCCTTGGTCTAAGGACCATCTTCATTTATGTGGTTGTTGAAGTGTGCAAACTCTCCCAAATCTGATTTACTGTTGGGCTCGTGAGATACCCCTTTTTGATGTTCTAATCATGCATCCTGTGAGACATGAGAATTACTCATATTGTGGTATTCTATCTACTTGGACTTTTGGAGTAGCTTCTTGTGATGCCCCTCCTGTGATGCATCACAAATACCTGTGCTAGATGGTCTAGCAAATATCCCCTCCATGCTCTGGTCACCCATCCTGTGATGCATCAGGAGTATCTGTTCTGGATGGTCTTAGAGGATGTTTTCTTTTAAAGGTGCTCGAGTTATCCTCTCGATAATGCACTTGAACTATCCATTCTAGGATGGACTTCGAGAAGTTCTGTGCGTGATGCTCTAACAACTGATCTGATGGTGTATCTGGAACAGCTGTTGTATTCCTTTGATCAAATAAATGTAACTGATAAATTGATAATTCTAATGTGCACATGCTGAGAATTAGTAAGCTATATACAGGAATAACCAAACTAGCAATATCTTCTCTTTCTTATGGGGCGTCTTGTGGATGACTACTATGTGTATGTAATTTGCATGGACTTTTATCCTGAGCCTGAGGTTTTTGCGGGTCTATATAGCTTGTCTTTCTTTACAATGAAGAATTCTCAAAAGAGCATTTTGTTTATGACAGGCCAAATGGCAAAAGAGAAGCAAGTTTACCTTACATGATGAGGATGAAGAGGCTGTTCTTACACATGGAGGCACCACATTGTCAGAGCTCGATGATTTTGAAGAAAACTCATTTGAAGAGGATGATGAATCTGAACATTGTAAGGCTATATAATCGAATAACTTTTTGCTACTCAATTTGAAAGTGGTTGGTGTTTTTTTTGTATTCATATATTTTCACTGTGATTTTGCTTACAGTAGAGGAGCTAGTGAAAAATTTTCATTTTGGTGGAGATTCTCCCAAGGGGCTTGCACGTGCAGGTGATGATCAGAGTGAGAAGGTGAATGTATGTTTAGGTTTGGCTGTTCGTAGGCATATTGTTCTCTACGTTTGTTTTCCCTGCTCAATTTCATCTGCTGCAACATCACTGCCAGAAATCAAAGTCCAAAAAGGAGATCATGGAGGAAATTATTGCAAAAAGCAAGTTCTATAAGGTTTGTCCTAGCTGAGGTTCGACCAGGTGATTTTCAAGAGCTGTCCTGAAATTTGTGTCCATCTTCAGGCACAGAAAGCGAAGGAGAAAGAAAAAGACGCGGAATTGAAGGATCAGCTAGACAAGGATTTTGCTGCGCTAGCGCAATCTCAAGCTTTGAGTTCTCTTGTTCGCTCAAAGAAGTGCTTCGGTTCAAAGTCAACTATTGATCAGGGAAATGAGGGAAAGGTTCCGCAACACACTAATACCACATAACTTGCTATCTTGATACGTTCGTATTTATTATCTGCTTTCTTGTTAAGGCCCTCTGCTTCCAGATTGAGACATAGTGTTTCTATCAAATGCAGGCTGATGATTTTGATAAGCTTGTCAAGGAGATGGGAATGGAGATGAGAGCTCATGCCTCTGACAGGTTGAAGACTGATGAAGAGATTGCAGGGGAAGAGAGAGCTCAACTTGAAGAACTGGAGGTGATCAATTTGTAATAATTAACATTAAGATGCTAAGGATTTTGTCTCATGTAGCACTCTCCCTTCTATTTGTAGCAAGTGTGAAAATATATTTACTGGTGGATCTTGACGATAGGAAAAGCGAAGGAAGAGGATGCTCGATGAGGAATCTGAGGACAGCGAGTCAGAAAATACAGCTGGCAGACAGGATTCTCAAATAACTAAACGGCGCAGGCTGGAACTGTCTGGGGATGATCTTGGTGAGAACTTTGCAAATGATGATGATGATCCCAAGAAAGGATGGGTGGATGAGGTACTTGCTAGAAATGAAGAAGGTGAAGAGGAGGATCTAGACAGTGAAGAAGAGGACAAGGCTTTGATGAATGAAGATTCTGACAGTGATACGGGGAGCGAAGAGGAATCTGAAGAGAGGGAAGTGGAAAATGATGCATGGGAGGAAAGTGATGATGAGGTTTTGGGTGCTCATGGGAAGACATTGAGCACCTCGTCCCCAGTCGGTGCAGCGAATACAATGGTAATTAAAGAGGAGGCTTTGATGGCCAGGGCCCAGGTTCATGCAGCTAAAACCACCAAACCTTCTCGCAGCATGGGTGAACTCCCCTTTGTGATTGAAGCACCTAAGAACTTGCAAGAGTTCAAAAGCCTAGTTGATGGCCGGCCAATCACTGATCTGCTAGTTATTATTCAACGGATAAGAACTTGCAATTCTATACGTCTAGCTGCAGAAAATCGGAGAAAAATGCAGGTATCAGAAATATTACTGAATCAACTCATCTGTTATCAGATCTAAAAGAAATTTTTTCATCTAGGTCTTTTATGGAGTTCTACTTCAATACTTTGCTTCCGTTGCTGGCGGAAGGGTGCCTTCTTTGGACAGACTAAATGCACTGATGAGGCCACTTATTGAGATGGGTTCCGAGACGCCTTACTTTTCTGCAGTGTGTGCCCGTGAACGGATAATACGCATGCGAGAACAGTTCATAGAGAGGCTGAAAAGCCAAGGTATACCAGCTTCACTATTATCTAATAAACTTTTCTTCTCTCATTTCTCAGTCAGTACTTGGCCGCAGGTGTGGATGGCCTTTGGCCATCTTGCAAAAGTTTGGCGTTGTTTAGACTTTGGACATTGGCATTCCCACCATCCGATTTCCGACACGTAGTGCTGACACCTTGCACCTTGCTAATGGCAGAATATCTGACACGCTCCCCTGTCAAATCTGCTCGGGACCTCACTGTTGGCACATTCATATGTGGACTGCTGTTGTCTGTCAGTTACTGCTGCTCTTCAATTTGTGCTAACATGCATGATATTTGATAGAAGTATCTTAAGCTGTCTAAATAGGGTGTCCATTTCTGACCTCATGGAATTGTTTAAGCATGATTGTCACTTCTGCTTTAGACTAAGCAAACTTAAATTAAGCAACATATTTTCTTTCTTAATGTATCATGCAGATCATGAGGCCAGCCAGAAGGTTCTGCCCAGAGGCCTTGTCCTTTCTATACGCTGCTTTGATTTCAGCCCTCTCTGGAAGAATAAACACTTCCAAGGCTGCGGCTTTTCTTGGAGTACGAAAGCTTATTAGCTTGACCAAGAGTGCTTAGTTGCAGCTATTAATGCACACAATCATTCTTACAGTAGTTTCTAATTTTTAATTTTGATGTAATCAGTGTGGATCCTTCATGTTGGAGCTTGTTTCCTCTCAGCCCTGGCTTCGGTTACAGAATGATTGCTCTCATATAAGGCAAACAGAAGATTTAGAATTTGATGATGTCATGGCAACAGATAAAGATCCATCATTTTTTGAGACAGACACATTCAGGTCAATTTCATGTCATGGATTAAATTTGTTTTCTTTTGCTTTCTCCTTTGATGTTGGAGAGGTCACATGCAAGGCATTGATTTTTGCAGGTTGTCTGTCCTTTCCTGTATTTTGGGGACCTTGGAAGGCTTCTCACACCTTTATGAGGAAATTTCTTGTTATCCAGAAATTTTTGATCCATTTATATCAGTGCTCGAGGTTCTATCTGTCAGTAGACACTGTCCGCAGGCAGTTATTGTTTCAATCACTAGGCTTTTGGGACAAATAAGGGATAATGTAAGGAAAACCGAGAAGCTTCGCCAGCCATTACGCATGCGGGTGAAGAAACCAGCTCCAATCAAGCAGTTCAATCCAAAGTTTGAGGAAAAGTAAGTTTGAAGCAACTATCCTCTATTTCTGTTTGTTATTAAGGTTGAGGCGCTGCTTTTGAAGGAGTGATGTATTTGTCTACCTCAGGATCCCTTTGAACTCTCAGCTTTCAGCTTTTGTAGTCTTTTCAGTCTATACCTTGCACTTTTCTTTTGACGGCGAATCTGGGCATATTTTGGATTTATCTAGGTGTATATGATTAGTATCTTATATTTGTGTGTGTGTGTGTGTGTCTTTTTAGTGTTCCCAACCTTACTTTGTATGAGAAGGTGGTCGTCCTATCTCTGTCCATGAGTGGGTAGAGACAGTGCACGGACATGCATATACATACATACACACAAGCCAAGTTGACTTATTTTGGTGGCCTTTATGTGCGGATATTTACTTATCTTGATACTCTACCTCTAGTTTTCCTGGAGTGCAATTTATTTGGAAGTTGCACTGTTGATACCACAGACATTTGTGTTTTTTGGTGGCCCATGTGTCCGTATCTGCCAGCATCTTGCCAGCCTGCCTTTTTTTCCTACAAGTTATTATTGTTCTTCTTCCAGATCTCTCTCTTTCTATACAAGCACAAAAGCCCCCCAAAGGTGCTATTGAATCTGAACATTTTGAATCTGTCTGTAGCCACAAGATACTGCAAATTCTTTTGGGTGCTGTAGTTGTCTAGTAGATATTATTCTTCTCTGTAGTGTCTTTGCTGTCTTAGCCTTAGTGGACATGTTGACTTCTTCCATTGGAGGACTCTTGAGATGGAAATGGTTTGTGCCCTAGTGGTCACGCGACATGCCACAGGAGGCCTTTGAGAGGGCATCAAACATGCAAAAATTATTTGAATGTTTGCAATGGACTCGTAGCCTGGTGGTCAAGGTGGCTAGGTGGATGGGTAAGGACCCAGGCTTGATCTCCCCCTCTCTAATCTAAATCTTTCAAATTCAGTTGAACCTCAACAACGATAAAAGTTATTTGAATTTCAAAGGAGGATTTTTTTTCCTTTGACAATAAGCAGAGGTTGATTTTTCTTTTCATGGTGGGCCTATTGGTTCCTCGTAACGTGATTTTTAATCAAACCCTTTCTACCACCATATCTTGAAAAAGTGGATGCAACTTGGTCATGACTGTGTCTAAACTCCTGGTGATTGTTTCGTGCAGCTTTATTCGGGGAAGAAATTATGATCCGGATAAGGAGCGAGCAGAGGGAAAGAGACTGCGGCAGCTTATTAAACAAGAGGCGAAAGGTGCTGCAAGAGAGTTGCGGAAGGATAACTATTTTCTACAAGCTGAGAAGGCCAAAGAGAAGGCTCTAGTAGAGGAGCAGCGTGAGGAGAAGTACCGCAAAGCAATGGCTTTCTTGCAAGGGCAAGAAGCTTCTTTCAAGTCTGGGCAGCTTGGTAAAGGGCGTGGAAGCAGAAAACGATGATGCGCTCTGCTGTGAGGTATGTTTCATAAGGTCAATGCCAGCAATGGGGACAAAAATGGCATTACAAGCATCCAATATTCTTCAATGCCATTTCTTTTTTTTTTTGAAAACCAGGTCCTGGATGTGACTAACAGGGAGCATGCCAGTTTTTTGATAAAGTGGACCCTGTTTGTTTCAGCTGGTACATGATGAGCCACTCGCAAAATATGTTTGTTTAAATCTCTAGTGTCGACATGCGAACCTGTAAAGATTCTGTATCTCCTTGTTTACTTGGAGGATGAACATTTTTGTGGAGTGTTGAGGAGGAACCTGTTTCGTAAATGTGAGAGTAGCACACACACAAAAGTTGACATTCAAGAGCTCGATTCCCAAGAGCAACCGTAGATGTAAATGTGAAGGGTGTGCGTGCGAGGAGTTTCAGCTGTGAAGAATTTTGATGGTGCTCAGTTTTTTTTTCCCCCAAGAAAAAGATCCTTCTATTAGTTAATGAAATTGCCCATAGGGCTACAACCACCTCTTCTAGAGAGGGCTACAACAATCAAAAGGGGAGACTCTCCCAATGAACAAACAGCATATGTACAATGAGGCTAAATCAGGAGGTGCGAGGAGGGAAAAGCCACAGAGGTGGACAGCAGTGTTATCTGAGCACACCTTGGACCATGGTGAAGAAAGGCCCAAGGCGCCAGAGTCGAACCCACATGCGGTCGGAGCTGCCCTGGAGTCTCTCGAATTGTCCCCTGAGCGTACGGATCAGCTCCAACCAAAAATCTCGAATTGTCTCTGATGGTGGTATAAGGCGAGCCTCAAAGATGTTGAAGCAACGGGCCCGTCAGATGAAACAGTGTCGGGCCACAGATGAGCTCGCAACACTCCTCTCTCTCATTGCACCACTCTTGTGGAGTAAGCTCTGTAGCAGGCTGGAGTGTAGGTCGACCCTCCTATATCACTATCATCTTGTTGGTGGAGGATAGCTCACATTGTAGTGCTGGGCCCGTGAGAGTGGACGAAGCAACGGTCCCCCAAGTGTACTGTCGTGTTGTGGAAAGAGCTGGCATCAGCCCAAGGACACGAAGCCAAACTTGGTGTGCCATAGGGTAGTCTCAAAGACAGTAACGCTGAGTCTCCAAAGGATGGTCACAAGGTGCACATGTTGTCGAGAGGCCACTATAAAGACAACTCCCCACTACTGTAGCTCTATGTGCAACTTGCCACTTGAACAAAGTGACTCGCCGCAATTGTCTGGTGTCCCACAACCTCGCCCAAAAAGTTGACAAGAACTTAGCTGTGAGACCCTCCTCGTACCAATAAGGTGCTATAGCAGGATGAGCCTCTCTTCGTGCTGCCACTAGGTGACGTCCCAGTCGAACGGTGTACTGAAAGAAAGGGACACCTAGATGAACGATGTACTGAAAGAAAGGGACACCTCGATGGTCGGCTGAGGAGAAAGGAACCCTCCAAAGATCCCACTGCACTTGTGCCAGTGGATAGCTCTCCAAGCCCACAGCCTCCAGCGGCCTGTCTCAAGAGCTGTTGGGTCAAGATCTATGACACCAGACCTTCCACAATGCCCACAACTCTGATCCTATGAAAACAACACTCTACAACCTATGGGGCCTCTACCGAGACTCTTGTGTAATCGACCCTCACTCTGTAGCTCGAAAAACATGGAGGGTACAATCTTTGTGAAACCGGCCTGTAGGGCGGAGACCTAGGCTTTTACCCGAAATTCTTTACTTTACTTTAGACTTTCACACACAGAGAGAACGTTTGCAAAGGTAACCTGCGATGTGAATTAACACTTAAAGCACACACACGGCTCGGAATCTAGAATGCTCCGAGCAGACATCGACAACATGTAGGTCCCAAAAAATGGTGCCCCTTTTGGTATTTCTTTACTCTTTAAGAGGGTAAATTACAAAGAAGATTCTTGGGAATTCTTTATCTGCATCTAGCTAGACACTACCTATTGTGGAAAAATTTCGACAACATAACATGCCCAAAACTTGCTTGAAACCAATTCCCCTGTTGGAACTCACTTCCTTTCACATAAACCCTCTGTTTTTTGCCCAAAAACAGTAAATGCAGCATGTTGTATTTACTAGTTTCTGCCCTGTTTTCAGCCCTAAACCCAAAGTGTCCTCTAACAGTGGGACAATGTTCCCCATGGTTTTGGCATCGGTATGGCTGAAAAACAATCCGAATTCAGCGCATAACCAGCGTTGAAAATGCACCTGTACAATGAGGTTATCGCCCTCACCGGTGCTTGCTTTTGGAGCAACAACTAGCTACTCATGTTCTTGCTCAGAGAGGCTCTTGCCTCAGCAAAAAGGCATATGACCACACAACTGTACATGAGTCAAATGAAGAGCCCTCTTGAGGGACAATGTTCCCCATGGTTTTGGCATCGGTATGGCTGAAAAACAATCCGAATTCAGCGCATAACTAGCGTTGAAAATGCACCTGTACAATGAGGTTATCGCCCTCACCGGTGCTTGCTTTTGGAGCAACAACTAGCTACTCATGTTCTTGCTCAGAGAGGCTCTTGCCTCAGTAAAAAGGCATATGACCACACAACTGTACATGAGTCAAATGAAGAGCCCTCTTGAGGGGCATCACATTACTACACGTAGGGGGACAGAGAGAGTAGTGTAAGGTGTGCAGGACATGACTTCTTGCACTACACTGTACACGAGACGAAAAACTTGCAGTCAATAGCTCTTAACCTATGACAAGCTTGCAAATGAAGCTCTCCCAAGTAAGCGTCCTTGCAAATGAAGCTCTCCCAAGTAAGCTTCCCTTGTTGCTGCAAGAGGAAAGTGCACCAAAAGGTGCCACTTGACACATTTACGAGCAACAACTGGCTTTGGGCTTGCCACTTAAAAATCTCCCGACCGGTTGTCCAATCGACTTTGTAGCAGAGTTTTGGATGTTTCCCTTGTCATTCCGGAGATAATGACAAAATAGCAGTTCCCTACATCTAAGGAGGTGCTTCTGTTGGACTCCCACTGGTCATGTGACCATCTATCTCCACTAGGACTGCATCCAAAAATGCAATGTGGCTCAGCTTTCGGGTACTTTCCTTTGGTGACTCCACCTTGGCATTGTGCCTTTATTGAGTTCATTTCCTAGTATCGAGCAACTTGCTAAGTGCAACGGGGGGACCTACATGATCTTGAACTGAGCCTAGACATCCTCTTACTATACGAGTTTCAATGCTGACCAACTTCCCGTCTGCGGGTGAAACTACCGTCCACATTGGCCATACAATGTCCCGACCATTTGCAACTTCAAAAAGAGTCTCAAAAATTAAACAAAAATCATTGGAAAGAAACCAACAACTAAGGTTAGCAGTTGCCACGTCCTCGTGACATAGTTAACAGTTGCCATGTCCTCGTGACACTCTGAGCAAGTCCAAACTGGGATCACCAGTCTTGTGAAGGCTCCCATCCATCTATGTCACAAGACAGGCACCACGTGCCAACGGAAAAGAACAGACTGAACAGACTTTTAGCACTTCAGTAACAACTGAACTGAAAGAGAGAGACGACACGCGACACGGAGTGGCGGAATTTCACCTTATTGGCCTCAAACGTTGGCGCTCCTTTCGGTATTTCTTTATATTGCATCATCAAAGTACAAGCCGATACTCCATCCTTTGCACCTTCGTCCAGAAGCATGCTAGAGAATGAGCCCATGGCCTCATATTTAAAGGCCCTAGGTCCCAAAGCAATTTACTTGAAAAGCCTTAAAACTCAAAAGCATTTGGTGCAAAAGCAATGCCCAAAAAATTGCCAGCATGATTTATGAAAATCCGTACAATTGCCACGTTAGCAACGCAAATCACAGAAATCGGTACAGGCTACCACGTTAGCATGTCAGTGCAATTTCAAGATTGTTCGTACAACTGCCACGTCATCAATCCATGCGCGCGTGTGTGTGGGTCTTGCTTTATTTTAATTTCTTTGTCATTGCGGCCCCATCGGACCGGGTCCCATAAGTTTGGTAGGACTTCTTCTTTTATTGTTGCATGTTCTTCTTAGGGACAATCAGTTTGCTCTTTCTTTTTTGTTAAGGAGTTGGCTTCTCCTTTCAGTCCAGATCGGAACTCTTGATATTCCGGTGTAGTAAAATTAGCCATCACACCTAGATTGCACTGATCTTCCACGAGTGTCTTGATGTAGTAAAATTATATACCCAAGCAATCTCATCCAATTAGGAATATTCAGTAGTATGCACATCACAATGCAACACAAATGCTCACTTATGCACATATAAACGTAAAGTCGCCGATGAACACTCCCCTCGCGAATAACCATCCAGGTCCAAGCCATGAGTTGTTCAACGACTCTATCATCACTCCTCCCGCAAATAACCTAAAGAGGTCCGGGCCATGAGATATATAGGCCTTTTACAACCAAACGTCCCCCAAACGTAGCTTGCGTCGTTTGGAGGTGTTGAGAGTAAGGACTGCTCAGACTTCTAATACTCCCCCCGTGAATAACCATCTTGGTCCCGGCCATGAGTAAAAACAACACTTTTCAACCATTCATCATTACTCAAGGGTCCGGGCCACAAATCACAATTAGTTGTAATGGCTCGAAATAGTGTTAGTTTTCGATAATCTTAAGCGATTTGCCAAACCAGACATTTGTAGCCGAACGGGTGTTTTCACTGACCATGCAAGGTGGATCAACTTTCCCACTAGCACCCGAGGGATTCGATAAAGAGTATGCACGACAAGGGAGTCACTCTGACAATGTTGCTGCATAAGATGGTGCTTTACCACGTTGCGCATTTGGACTAAACACCTCGAACTTAAAACCCTTCGCAATTGAGAATAATAGGAATTAAATGGCTGACCATAATGGTATTACTATGTGAAGAAAAGACAATTGATTTATTTCCCACAATGTTTGAGGCTTTCTGATGGATTAGTTTGTGGGTTTCATGGTAAGATTTATTAAGCGCAAGGGGGAATAAAGTCCAATGTAGACCTATCATCCTAAATATGTGGCTTGTGTAGTAATATTAGATAGATTTCTCATTTTTCCTACGTAACCTTAGACAGTTTCAATGTAAGGACACTCGTTATAGTTGTGTCAAATTACTGCATAATCAATTCATGGATCTAGTGCTAGGGACAAACTTTTGCTTGACAGCAGAAGACTTGATGACAAGAATAACTATTGAGACACAATTACACCATTGTCATCATTGGTGGGTTAGGAGGTGGATAAACCAATTAGCCACTCATAGTGTAGAGATAACAAAGTAGATATAACTTGCATTATTGAGAAATTGTGTACAAGAGCTTTCTTTATAGGTAAATAAATAGCCTCTTTCAGATTTATGCACATGTATGGGATATCTACATTTTGGGTACACCATGGTAGATGTGTTTAGGATTTATGCTAACTCATAATCATGGTAATCAACTCATGCCAGTAGAGGTTCACAAAGACGGTTAGAGTCATAGGCTAAAGCCCACCAACGACCCCCCTTGAGGTTTGGACTAGGAAAAATGAAAACGAGACATCTAGAACGTACAAGGACTCTAGTAGCCTCCCCTCGAACACTTATCATGCTAGACACCCAGCTCTTCTAGGCTAGCTATCTCAAAAATGATATAATGAAAGAGCAAGATGTAACCATAATGTGATCTATTTTTAAAAGATGAGAGTCAAGTCATTGTAGACCTGGGTGTTGCTTCCTTCATCTTCTTCTTCATGTCCATTTGTTACGTGCTCTTGGCGTTGTCACCTTCTTGGTGGTGGTGCTTGTGTCGCTCTTTGGTTTGTCTTTGAAATGAAAATTCTTATTGGTGGTTGTTCTTTCTTACCGCAATGATTGCATTTTTTGTTTACGTGAATTTGTAGCTAAGTTTCTTAGACTACCACATGTGAAACGTTTGGAGATTTTATAGGATGAAGAAACTATAAGTGCAACTCCCTTATAAGTGGATTGAGATTCCTTTTACGCTTTTTTCTTCTTCTTGTAGATTACATCTTGCATAGTAGGTGTTGGTTCCTTCTCTTCACCAAGAATAGTGACTAAGTAGTCAAATGATTGGGGTTATGTGGGCTTTGGCGTATGGTTTATGCTTCTTGGTGTGTATTTGTTGACCTGTGTGACATATCCGCACCACCATAAGTGAGAACCCTCTCTATATTGGAAGCCTACACATTTGACATCACTGCTTATGCCTTTCAGATGCCCTCTCCTAACTCTATAAAATCAGCTTGAGCTACACACTTTGTATTCACTTTGCATCCCTCACTCACTACTAACATTAACCTACTTTGTACTCATCATTTGCATATTAATTTGTTATTAATCTACTGATGATTTGCTACTAGCATTAGTCTCTCTCTCTCTCTCTCTCTCTCTCTCTCTCTATATATATATATATATATATATATATATATATATATATATATATATATATATATATATATATATATATATATATAATTAACCCACTAATTATGCCATGAACATCTCAATGTTTTCACCATAACGCCATTCCCTTTCATGTGATATCAAAGCCAATGGTTCTACACCTAGGACGATATTTAATGCTCATAGCATTTTTTTGGGGGATGATAAATCTCTCAAGCTTTTCAAAAATGTGTCTGAATCTCTTAAATTTAGGAGGTGAAGGCAAAGGTCACGGACGTTCACACAAAAAAAGGTCATCCATGGAAGAGGACCGCTCAGACCAAAAGATCCTGATGGATTTCAAAGAGGGTCGTTCAAGTGAGTTACATCAGCATTGTCGAGTTTGCCATCATTTGCAATTGACCCAATTTCTACCTGTCATCGGGTTCTTGCAATCACACTCATGGAAGCCTCTCTACGCCATCTGTTTACGACACCTACTATTTTTCACTCTTTGCCTAAGCATCAATCAGGTGCTATTTTTCACTCTACTTAAGCGTCAAGCGGTGCCATTAATTGTTTCCATTAGCTCTTCTCATTGAATTACTTCCACCATTGTCCACTTCGCACGTGTTGCCCATCAATCGTTGTTATCATATATGTTATAGTGATGTGTGTGAACATACGTAGGATTGTCAATGCATTTTTTCCCTCACTAGGAGGTTTTTTTTCTTGTGCATTGTATATACGCCCATCATTCTAGGTCTAACTTTCCATGCAACCCTAATTCTAATAATTGGTATTGCATCTTCTTGGGAAAAGTTGTCAGCGTCCCCATTACCCGCCTACTCATTTTCTCCGAGTTACGCGAGCTTTGGTTAGCAGTAGCATGTGCTCAAAATTTTCATTCAAGCTCATTTCGGTTGGCCTCCGTTTCCACTACATGCAATAATGCGTAGGCAATTTCGACCTTTTGTGCACAATTTTTTTCAATGTAATTTTCTGTAGAACAAGTCTCTTATACTCTTCTTTGGGTTGTGCTACATAGCACGTCTTGGTCCTACTTTGATTTTCCTCTTTCCCTATAGTTTTCACATCACGTGCAATCATTGTTGTCATTGCTGACAACAACACATACATTTTAAGGATGTTTGTTGCCGAGGATAAACTAGATGTGGATAAGTACCCAATGTGAGCTTACACGATGACCCATATTCTTGTGTCAAAGGGTGTTTGGAATGTTGTGCAGGGCATTGATGTATGTCCGCCTTTTGTGCATACATGCTCTATTCAGTATGTTGTTGTTAGAGTTGTTTTGCCTACATATAAGGAGTCTCGTTGGGATGTTAGAGATGCGCAAGCTCATGCATTGATTGCATTATTTGTGAAGCGCACTATTAATCCCCACATTCACTCAAAAAAATTAGCAAAAAAGGCTTGTGATATTTTGGCTAGTCTTTATGCAAGTCGCAATGAGGCTAAAATTGAATTGTTGCGTAAAGAGTTGGAGTTAAAGATTATGCAAGAGGAAGAGACGTGGACACTTTCCTTGTTGGTATCAAGGATACGAATGAGCAATTGTACATTAGGCTAAGTCATTTTTGACAGTTCACTTGTGTAGACTGCTCTTGATGCATTATTAGATTCTTACTTTTGTTAGTACTTGGAGACTTATGACCCAAGGAAACCCTCAAGCTGTCAAATTTGATGAGTTCTACACATTATTGTCGCTATTACCATATCTATGTGGTAGTGATGTGTGTGAACACACTTAGGATCATCGGATCATTTTTCCCCTCACTAGGAGGTTTTTTTCCTCGTGCATTGTATACATGCCCATCACTCTAGGGCTATCTTATCTTTTCCTTACTAGCATCATGAAGACTCAATTTCAAACATGTTTCCATGGGAATGACAATAGGTTTGAAATCCTGAAGTCCAAACTTACATAACAATGATTCTATGTAGCTTGTTTGACACAAGACAATACCACCATCACATTGCTTAAACTGTATACTCAAATAATTATGGAACAGCTCCAAATCTTTCATCTTGAAAGTACCATTCAAATTAGTCTTAAATTCAACAATATGTGTCTCATTCAAACTAGTGATCAACAAATTATCTACATATAGAACAACAATGAGAAGTACATCGCCCTCACGCTTTACATGCAAAGTGCTTTTTGTTGGATTGTTACGAAAGCCTTGTTTGACCAAATGAGTGTCAGCTTTTTGATACCAAGTACGAGGAGATTACTTCAACCCATACAAAGCTTTCTTACATTTGCACACTTTAACCTATTGCCCTTTCATGACAAAATCACGAGGTTGCGTTACATAAACTTCCTCAAATATGTCACCATTCTAGAAAGCAATAACAATGTCTAACTGATGTACATCCCATCCAAAATGAGCTTCCAATGCACATCGAAGACGCACAATAGTCATAAAACAAGTGGGAGGAAAAGTTTCTTCATAATCTATGCCTTTCTGCTGTGCATAACCTTTTGCAACAAGTCGAGTCTTATAGCAATCAATCTCACCATCCGGCTAACGTTCAACTTGTAAATCCACTTCGTACCAATGGCCTTTTGGCCAGGTGGAAAATCACATAAAAACCATGTGTCATTTTTTAGAAGTACATCATATTGTGATTGCATGGCTACCATCCAATTTTTTGGATTATGTGCTTCATCAAAAGACACAGGTTTTTCACATAAGCTACAAACAACCAAAGCATAGCAATTTGATGCATAAGATGCATGGTGAGAACATGAACGAGTACGACTAGACAAAGGTGCATCCAATTTACTATCACATAAAGTATGCACTAGCCATGTTGGCATACCTCTAGCCTGCTTATTCTCAGCCCTTTCCACATCAAGTCATCATGTACATTTGCATCAAGAATATGCTATATGCTGATTTGTAATATTTTCAAAAAACTCCATAGGTTGTACATTTGCCTCGTTGGAATTTACATTCACGTTTTAACCACTGAAAAGAGGCAAAAAATGTCATAAATGTCTTGTGAGCTTACATTACTGTCTCTAGTAAGATACGCTTTGTTTGTGGATGGTACAACCTATAAGCTTTGCTTTCGGTATTGTAACCAACAAAAATGCATTTAACAACCTTATCATCCAATTTTCTATGCTACGTTTGTTAGCCGTGCTGAAGGATTGCACTTGATGTGATGCTCAGATTTTCCATTTGGGCTCATTTCGATCTCTTTTTCCACTACAAGCAGTACTGCACATGCAATTTTGTCATTTTGGTAATTTCCACATCAAGTGCAGGCATTCGCCATAGCTGACAACAACATAGATGTGTTCAAGATGTTTGCTATTGAGGGATGGATGGGGACAATTATGGAATGTGGGTCTACATGATGCAATATGTTCTTGTGTTAAAGGGCGTTTGGAATATTGTGCAGTGAATTGATGTATGCCCTGGTTTTGAGGATACATGCGACGTTGAGGATGTTGCAGGTTTTGGTGGCAGTATTGTTGCTGTGAGAGTGGTTTTGCATATGGCTGAGCAAGCTCATTGATGTTAGAGATGCACAGACTCATCATTGATTGAGTTATCAATGTAGCACAGTATTACTCCTCACATTCATTCAGCTAAATATACAAATTAGGCTCGGGATATTATGGCTGATCTTTATACAAGTTGCAATGAGGCTAAAATTGCATTGTTTGCGTAAAGAGCTCGAGACAAAGATTATGCACGAGGAAGATGAAATGAACACTTTCCTCGCTGGTATTAAGGATATTAATGAATAACTTTTTTTTTTTGGAGGCGAAGTCATTTTGACAATTCCCTTGTGTAGACTATTCTTCCTGCTTTGTCAGATTCTTACCAGGCTTTTTCTAGTACTTTGAGACTTTTGACCCAACGAAATCCAGAAGTTATCAAGTTTGATGCATGATGCAAATTTCTGTTGCATAAGTAGCTTTCAAGAAAAAACAGGGCTAAATAGCATGCAGTTGAACATGCCTTTATTCTTGCTCAAAGAAACAGTGGTAAGAGCAATGTAGCTATTTCTCATGGTTCTTTGGCAAGTGGCAAATCACCTACTTCCAATGCTTCTGTTGGCAACACCTCATCTAAGAATTCTAGTGAAAAGGGCAAAAAAAACAAAAGTGTTGCCATGATTGTAAAGTTAATGGTTACTTGATCAAGTAGGGTCCAAAATTGAAGGCAAAAGATGCTAAGAAAAAGGAGGTTGGTTCCACTACAAGTGCAACTGTTGTATAGTCTTTTGTGAAAGGATATTTGCATGCCGATGTAGATGCAGAGCAAGCATTTAGTGCAGAGTGCACTTTTATGATTCTTTTGTCCATGATGCATGTATGTCAGTTGTTGCAGATGCTCATGTGTGGTACTTTGACAGTGGTGCTACAAAGCACATTAACTGTCATCGTGACTTGTTTACCTCTCTCTAGGATGTCCCTCATGGTATTTCAATCACTTGTGCCAAAAATGTGTCTTATCCGACCCTAAGTGTTTATGCGCTTCAAGCGATATCTGGCTATGGATAAAAATGTCTCTAAATGTACTATGTGCATCCTCCGTTAAGATCGAGAGGGTGGGGGGGGGAGTATATGTCTCATGAATTTAATGCATTTTTGGCTAGTCATGGAATAAAACACCAATATACAATGTCGTATACACCTTAGTAAAATGGTGTTGCTGAAAGGAAAAATATGTCGTTTACAGAGATGACACGATGTATGGTCAAGAGTCAAGATTTTTCACATTCTTTTTTGTTTGAGGCCATCATGTGTGCTACTTATGTACTTAACAAGTTTCCTACAAAAGCTTTGCAGTCTGTGACTCTATATGAAGCATGGCATGATAGAAAGCCATGGTTCATATGGAGTTGAAAGGAAAAACATGTTGCTTAAGGAGATGGCACGAGGTATGGTCAAGAGTCAAGCATTGCCACATTTGTTTTGGCTTGAGGCCATCATGTGTGCTATTTATGTACTCAGACACGTATCCTAGAAAAGCTTTGTTTATGCTTTGACTGTTTGGCTTTTTCTTTGGTGTCGCAAACACATCGCACAAAATTAGATGATAAGGCTGTGAAATGCTTTTTTATTGGTTATAGTACTAAAAGCAAAGGTTACAGGTTGTACCATTCCGTAAATAAAGTGTATCTTGGTTTCAGGGGATGTTGTATTTTGTGGAAGATTTGTTCAGCCTTTGCACTCATGTTCTACAGACATGTAAGCTCACAGGAAATTTATGACATTGCTTCTTTTCAGTGGTGGAAACTTGAATGTAAATTCCAATGAGGCAAATGTACAGCCTATGACTTTTCTAAAAATGTTACAGATCAACGTAGCACACTAGATCAACCTTTAATGGAGAATGTACATGATTTACTTGATGTGGATAGGGCTGAGAATGAGGAGGGTAGAGGTATGCCAAAATGGCTAGTGCATAAATTGGATGCACCTTTGTCTAGTCGTACTCGTTCATGTTCTTGCCATGCATCTTTTGCATCAGATTGCTATCTTTGGTTGTTTCTAGTTTGTGTGATATAGATGAATCTCTATCTTTTGGTGAAGCACATGATTCAAAAAATTGGATGGCTACCATGCAATCAAAATATGATGCAGTTATAGAAAATGACACATGGACTTTTTGTGATTTTCCTCCTGGCAAAAAGGCCATTAGTACGAAGTGGGTTTAAAACTTGAAACGTAAGCGGGCTGGTGAGGTTGATTGCTATAAGGCTCGACTTGTTGCAAAAGGTTATGCATAGCAAAAAGGCATAGATTGTAAAGAGACTTTTGCTCCTACTTGTCATACTGTGTGTTTTCTATGTGCATTGGCAGCTCATTTTGGATGGGATATACCTCAATCATACATTGTTAATACTTTCTTGAATGGTGACATATTTGAGGAATTTTATGCTACACATCCGCGTGGTTTTTTCATTAAAGGACAAGAAGATAAAGTGTGCAAATGTAAGAAAGCTTTGTATGGGTTGAGGCAATCTCATCATGCTTGGTATAAGAAAGCTGACACTCATTTTGTCAAACAAGGCTTTCACAATAGTTCAATAGAAATCACTTTGTATGTAAAGCGTGAGGACGATGTACTTGTCATTGTTGTTCTATTAGTGGATGATTTGCTAATCACCAGTCCAAATGAGGTGTGCACATATTGTTGAATTTAAGGATGATTTGAATGCTACTTTTGAGATGAAATATTTGGGGCTATTGCATCATTACTTGGGCATACAATTTAAGTAGTGTGATGGTGGTATTGCCTTGTGAACAAGTTACATAGAATCGTTTCTATGTAAGTTTGGACTTGAGGATTGCAAACCTATTGCCACTCCCATGGAAACAGGTTTGAAATTGAGTCTTCATGATGCTGGTGATCCTGCCAATGTGACTCTTTACCAAACTGTTGTTGGATGCCTTATTTATGCATGAAATACGAGGCCGGATATTCAATTTGCACTCTCATACGTCAACAGATTTATGCATAGCCCAAGGTCTAAGCATTGGCAGGCTATTAAGTGGATCTTTTGCTACTTGAGTGGCATTTTAGATCTTGGTTGTTTTATCCTAAGGGGGGATCATTGTCGCCAAATTTACATGCTTTTTTGGACCCAGGTTGGGCTGGTTGTTTTGACACGCGAGTGTCCACAAGTGGTTTTTGTCGACAGTTCATGCATATCATGGTTGAGCAAGAAAGCAACCTATTGTGGCCACTTCCAGTTGTGAGGTTGAGTATAGGGCAGTCCTCATAGCTACAGTTGAGTGTGTATGGCTCATATGACTTATGGCTCATTTGGGTGTTGGACAAGACACTGCTAACATCATCTACAATGATAGTCAGAGTGCATTGGCTATTGCAATGAACCGAATTTTTCATGCTCGCACAAAGTACATTCAGGTGCATTGTCACTATGCGAAAAAGTGACTCTCAGCAAGAGAGATCAGCTTGTCTTATGTGCCAACAAATGACAACCTTGCATATATGTTCACAAAGTCATTGCCTTGTGAAAACCTTGAAGCTTTCTGCAAAGATTTGAGCTTGCTTCCCTTTGTGGATTGCTTATGTCATAAGGACATGGCACTTCCCTATACACTAGGTGCCTGCTCTCATTCACCGCATAACTCCTAAGGGGGATTTGTTACCATATATGTGGTAGTGAAGTGTGTGAACACACTTAGAACGGCCAAGGCATTTTTTCCCTCACTAGAAGGTTTCCCATCCCATGCATTGTATATAAGTCCATCATTCTAGGGCTAACTTATGCACTAAGAAATATACTCTCTGTTGTGTGCCTCGAGCTTCTTTATCTTCTGCAAGCTATGTGTGCTTCCTTGAAACCCTAATTTCAACATTAGTTCATAAGCAATGCTATTTGAGGACCATCTACATATATCATTTTTCAGCATCTAATGAGAATCTTTTGCTAAATTTTGAAAGTCTTGCACGCTGACCTTCTTTCCTACCGGTATGGTAGCCCAAGGTTTGAATCTAAGTGGCCATTCACACGCCAAGGGGCTAAAGCCGTCACTTGTACAACATTTCTCCCATGAGTCCCCTTTCCACGGGTCAGCTATACCTATTGCCTGTTGTCTCGAGGCCTAGGGAACTCCAAAGCACACTTTGCAAGCTCAAAAGGACAACTTGATATGTATGGCTTATCCAATTTTAAGATTGGCACTACTCGCACAAACACCATGCATTTTGCACAAACCCTTATGCATCCACATTTTGCACGAACACAAAGCACAATTACTCGGCTTCACAAAGATGACTGAAATTGTATAAGGATCAAACACTGCTTGACAATAGGTAAGACCATCCTCAGGAGCACATCATTTACACGAAAAATCTGTTTTGTATGCCATGCCGCCATTAGCATCCACGACCTTTTTTATGACTCTCTCTCTCTCTCTCTCTAATCTCCTTGTAATTAATACACTAATTATGCCATGAATGGCTAGTTAATATTTTCATCATTATGCCATTCCCTTTCATTAGTCTAACTTGTCTATTGGGAGCTTAGTTGTGACAGGAAATTATGTGACTATCATGTGTCCAATCCTAGGAACTGGAACGTTGTCATCTTTGGGCGCCTCAAACTCGTTGTAGGTGAGTTGAGTGACAATGCTCTTTAGCCTATTAACAAGATTGGAAATGTCTTCATCTTCATCCATGATAAGGTTTTATAGTTGCTTCTTAGTGTTGCAATGATTATCCCTAAGGCTTGCTCATCCTAGTTCTTTTTTGTTAACTAGCCTATGAATATGGTTTATTGTGTGTGACCCTTTCCCAATCAACTTCTCTACTCTTTTTGTCCATTTGTACTTATTGGAATTGCCTACTTTCTATGACCAAGGTCTATCTATTTTCAAGGGTACAAGCATTATATCATCCCAAAAACAAAGACAAGTATAATAGGAATCTCAAAGGTTGTTCTTATGTGTGTGGATTTTTAGACAGTATTGAGAGAAAAGGGTTAGTGATTATCCATTTTTGCAAAGCCCATAAGTTCTTTTTTGGTAACTAGCCTATGAACATGGTTTTCCGTGTGACACTTTCGCAATCTTCTGGAGATATTTGTACTTATTGGAAATGTCTCTCTACTTTCTAAAACTAGGGTCTATCTCTTTACAAGAGTACAAGCACTATATCATCCCGAAAACAAAGACGAGAGTATAACAGGCATCTCAAAGGTTGTTCTTATGTGTGTAGATTCTTAGATAGCATTTTTTTGGCTTTGTGTGAAAATCCTTTAAACAGAGGAGCAATTTCTGAAGTGAGATAGTACCGACCATGGATTTGTTTGAATTTATCCTCTTTAAGTTTGATAACAAAAAAATGTTGGCCGCTTGCGTGCGGTGAAGTTTATGCCTCCACAAGTCCGGTCGTCCATGAGCCAAGATTCAAGGCTTTATGACCACCACAATAAAAATAGTGTGATAAAGACTTGAGCCCAAGCCTGGTCGATTGAGCCTTATGCCCTTGTGAAGCTTAACTATCACAAGAAGTTTTGGATAGATTCTCACAATAATTCCCACATTGTGACTTACCCAACATCATGAGCTTCTGTGAGGGAGGCACCTCATACCTAGCTAGGTACAATTGGGGGCAGGGGATCGCCAACCCGGTGGTCCCCTGCCCCCAATCGTACCTAGCTCAGTATGCAGTGCCTCTCTAGCAGAAGCTCATGATGTTATGCATTGTATGAAAATCACTTGTTTTCCTACATGAGAAAATTTCTAAATCTTCTTGTGTACATGTTTAAGAAGCTCTCATGCACAACAATTGATGTGAAACTTGGACGTTCAAAATGAGTTGGAAAACCACCTCCAACTTTTTGAGTGCAAATGAAAACCGGTGACATATGTTCTGAGCACATAATCAATGCCAAGGGATAATCATAATAAGCAAGGTGACATTGGCACAATAAAGTCCACATAAGAGTGACTTGAAGTGTACCAATGCAAAAATCAACCTATGCACTCATGAATAGAAATTTGTTAATTAAGGATGCCTTAATTAACACAATTTATACTAAGTGAGCAAGAAGAGGATTAGATCTAGGATTTATAGGAGTTCTCAATGAGAGGATTACAAAAGGGATTAACTAAAATCCTAAAAGATTAACGCAAGGCCTATCTCTAATGTCATAGTGCAGTTATTTGAGGAGGGTACATGCTCATTAGAGGTCCTAAGAACATGCTCATTCAGGATGAGCTATCATTGAACAAACTGTGGACTTGATAACTAAGCCTACCAATTTGAGTCACAGGCTACTGCCCACCTCCAATACTATATGGCATCAAGAAAAATTACAAATTGACCACTACATTTCTTTTTGAGACCTTTGTAGCAATCATCTAGGATGAGCTATCATTGAACAATTTGTGGACTTGATAACTAAGCCTACCAATTTGAGCTTATTGCGGTTTAACAAATGGGTTTGTCTAGACTTACATGTTACCTATTGCTACCTACTGGGTCTATCTTATGTTTCATTAATTAATTACACTCGGAGATTCCCTCTCCCACTCTTGAGAACGTAAAGCCCCCAGCCTTCGCTCCAGTTCCCACGAGCCCACTCTGCCTGAGCGCCCACCCTCTCGCCATTCTCTGTGAAGCGATGCACTGTTGCACTACCGCCGTCCTCTCGTGTGCCCACCTGCGATAGTTGCCCATGCAATCACTGCTCGCCATCGCTTGCACACTCCATCTTCTTCTCGCTGGCTCCATCCTACCCCATGAGAGAGAGGCACAGACTCTACCGACCTGCGAATGTCCTGATCCTGCGACACTCTTGCCTGCAGAGCTCGCGCGCTCGCTCCCTATTTGGACATGCCAAGCTTTTAAAAAAGAAGCCTCTAGTCCATCGCCTTTTGGCAGCATTCTATGGGACCACCTCCTCCCGTCCCTCGACACCTACCACCTGCGTGCTCTGCAGGTTGAGCTTTCTCGCCACTTGATTGCCGCCCTTCGGAACTGGTGCTTACTCTCTTGCACTTGATTGCCGCCACCTGTCCTGACAGATGCCAGACCGCTTGGCTCATCTTCACTTTACTTCGCGCAACTACCTTCGCATCTGCAGTGATTCCGCTTAATATGACCCAGAAAAAGTCGTTTTCGGGACCTACTCAAAAAGCATGTCAAAATGTCAACTAAAATGGGTAATGTTCCATTCATTTCTAGTGTCATATCTCTCTTATTACCTCATTTCATGAGCCACCTAGCGAGGTAGACTTCGTCACGTATTCACCCAAATCGTCACAAGATTTCATGACCCATGAAAGCACCTACACTTCTTGAAGAGTGTAGAAGAACTACCTTCGTAAAATGTCCATAGTACCAAGTTCCCTATAAGACCATGCTTTGGGTGTTTCCAATGCATTAAACCGTCATATAGCCTAGCAAGCACTGTTAACACTAATCACCACTCAAAAAAGCTTTCTAGCATATTGGAGTGGTGAAAATGGGTGTAATAATGCATAGGATTGAGGGGTGCTTTTTCTCTGGTTAGGTTAATCCCCCCCAAATTCCCCTCCCTGTGTATCATATATACACCCATCACCTACGGATAAGCTATCTTTAAGTATGCCACATGAATGGCTATTACAATGTGAAATGCATTGAGAAATTTCAATCAACAATCACTAGTGAAACTCTATTTCCACCACACCTTGTTGAAATCTATTAATCTATTCCGAGTATCTTTTGAGCACTTTGAATTTGTCCCAAATTTAGAAATATAACAATTTTTTAATGCACAAGCATAAACTTTATACTGGAAAATCAAAGAATATTTTAATTATAGCTATTGCATGACCATCAAAACACCCATTTGTTTGCAATTATTTTTTAATAGAAACATCAGTGATTCATAAGGATTGCAAGGTGGTAAGTTCCTCATTTGAAAGAAGCAAGAAATCATAAATTGGTTGGCATAGAGAGAAGAAAACTTCGTGCTAGTATAACGCTGAATCAGAGCATGCCTTCGCATACTCTCACGACTAATTACTATGGACCTCCCAAAGAGATCAATGGTCTACATCACTATGAGCGTAATGGCTTTGTGAACCATGTTGGAACAAAAGTGAACCATGTGGTGAACTTTACAACCAAAAAATTAACCATCCTAAACCCGGATCTCAAGGCCTACCAACTACATGAGTTATATGTATCTATGGAGAGAAGGAAAGAGCTTTGGAATCTTCCCATTCCGATTTCTTTTTACTAATGTATGCTCTTAGCATATGCTCTAGCACACCTGATTAGCACATTTAGCCTGACCATCCATTTTTGGATGATATGAAAAACTGATGTTGAGTTGTGTGCGCACCTATTTAAACATAACCCTCTAGAAATTATTGTTAAACTTGGGATCAAGATCACTCACAATATTGTTGGGAAATCTGTATAAACAAATTGTGAAAAAATAACTTTGCTAACTCTATAGTCTTAATCGTGGACTTGGTTAAAATAAATTTGCAGACTTTAGTCAATTAACCTACTATCACACATACCGAGTCATGACCTCGTACAGTGGTTGGTAAACCCACAATAACATCCATAGAAATACTTTTCCATTTATCATTGGGAATCTCTGAAGGAATGTTGTGTAGGGCATTGATGTATGCCTTGGTTTTGACGATACAGGAGATGTTGAGGATGTTGCAAGTTTTGGTAGTAGGGTTGCTATTGCCATAACTGTTTTGCCTAAAACTGAGTAAGCTGGTTGGGATGTTAGAGATGCACAAGCTCATGCATTGATTCCCTTCTCCGTGAAGCGCACTATTACTCCTCACATTCATTCAGCTAAATCTGCAAAACAGGCTTGGGATATTCTGATTGGTCTTTATGCAAGTTGCAATGAGGCTAAAATTGCATTGCTACGTAAAGAGCTAGAGTCGAAGATTATGCATGAGGAAGATGAAATGGACACTTTCCTTGCTGGGATTAAGGATATCAATGAGCAACTTATTTATGTAAGCGCATTCATTTTTTATAGTTCCCTTGTGCAAACTGTTCTTGATGCTTTGTCAGATTCTTATCCAAGGAAATCCAAAAGTTGCCAAGTTTGATGCATTATGCATATTGTTATTGCATGAGTCACTTTCAAGAAAAAACAAGGTTGAATAGTGTGCAGTTGAATATGCCTTTATTGTTGCTCAAAGAAAAATTGATAACAACAATGTAGCCATTTCTCGTGGTTCTCTGGCTATAGCTGAAAATGTATCTAAATGTACTATGGGCACCCTCCGTTCAAATTGAGGGGGGGAAGTTTATGTCTCATGAGTTTAATGCATTTCTAGCTAGTCGTGGAATAAATCACCAATGTACAGTGCCATATACACCTCAGCAAAATGGTGTTCCTAAAAGGAAAATGAGGTCTCTTATGGAGATGACATGATGTATGGTCAAGAGTCAAGCTTTGCGACATTCGTTTTGGCTTGAGTCCATTATGTGTGCTACTTATGTACTTAATAGGTGTTCTACAAAAGCTTTGCAGTCTATGACTACATGTGAAGCATGGCATGTTAAAAAGCCATCTATTGTGATCACATGCACGTTTTTTGTTGTTTGGCTTATGAGTTGATGCCACAAACCCAACACAAAAAATTTGGGTGATAAGGCTGTTAAATGCATTTTTGTTGGTTATAGTACTAAAAGTACTGTTAAATGCATTTTTGTTGGTTATAGTACTGAAAGTAAAGGTTACAAGTTGTACCATGTGCAAAAAAAGCATGTCTTGGTTTCACGGGATGTTGTGTTTGTGGGAGATTCTGTTCAGCCTTTTCTATCATGTACTAGAGACATTAATGTAAGCTCACAAGACATTTATGACAGTTTTTTGCCTCTTTTCAGTGGTGGAAACGTGAATGTAAATTCCAACGAGGCAAATGTACATCCTATGGGGGTTTCTAAAAATATTACAGATCAGCCTATTAGTGATGCAAATACATGATGTACTTGATGTGGAAAGGGCTGAGAATGAGCACGCTAGAGGTATGCCAAAATGGTTGCTGCATACTTTGCGTGATAATAAATTGGATGCACCTTTGTCTAGTCATACTCGTTCAGGTTCTTGCTATGCATCTTATGTATGAGATTGCTATGCTTTGGTTGTTTCTAGCCTATGTGATATAGAAGAACCTCTGTCTTTTGATGAAGCAAAGAATTTAGAAAATTGGATGGACGCCATGCAATCATAATATGATGCACTTATAGAAAATGACACATGGACTTTATGTGATTTGCCTCCTGGAAAAAAGGCCATTGGTACAAAGTGGGTTTACAAGTTGAAACGTAAGCCGGATGGTGAGATTGATCGCTATAAGGCTTGACTTCTTGCAAAAGGTTATGCACAACAAAAAGGCATAGATTATGAAAAGACTTTTGCTCCCACTTGTCGTATGACTGTTGTGTGTTTTCTATGTGCATTGGCAGCTCATTTTGGATGGGATGTACATCAATCAGACATTGTTACTGCTTTCTTGAATGGTGACATTTTTAAGGAAGTCTATGAATGGAGCCTCATGGTTTTGTCACTTAAGGGCAAAAAGATAAAGTGTGCAAATGTAAGAAAGCTTTGCATGGATTGAAGCAATCTCCTCGTGCTTGGTATGAGAAATGTTACACTCATTTGGTCAAACGAGGCTTTTGTAACAGCCAACAGAAAGCACTTTGTATGTAAAGAGTGAGGGCGATGTACTTCTCATTGTTGTTCTGTATGTGGATGATTTGCTTGTTAGGTTTTAAACCTACTTCGTCAGGCTATGCCTATGTGAACAACCCCTAATGGTGCTAATCTCTCACACTTTAGTAAGAAACATGTGTTAAGTATGGAGCCTGATTTACCCTTGTAATTTTCTGTGGTAAAAGCGCACATTTGTAAGGCCCCCATTATGAGGAGAAGCCATCGTGCGTGAAGGAAAATCACTCACCGGAAACCAAAATATTCACGGACAAGAATCAGGGGCAACTTTAAAGGCCGCCCCCGAGACTTTTTTTCGCCGGAATATTATGGCCGGACGGCGGCCGGAAAGTGGTCGGAAAACAACCGGTTGGTTGGCCGGTGGCCGGTAGTCAATGGCCGATGGCCGGTGGTCGGAAGTCAATGGCCGGTGGCCGGTGGCCGAATTCAAAAGCGGACTTGTCTTCTCAAGGGCGGCCACACATGGGCGGATTGGAGGGTCCGATTTGGACGTATTCGCACAAGGGCGGCTACACATGGTTGTCTCTCATAAGAGAGGGCAGCCCTTTTGGCCTATAAAAGGAGGCCATTTCTACACACATTTCATAGTGTGAAGTTGATGCAACAAGGTGAGTGTGAGGTGGTGAGAGTGAAGCAAGGTCAAAGCTCCATTAAGGGTATAATCCCTTTGTAAACTACTTCTTGTTTTGAAGTACTAAATCCATTGAGTGGCTGCTTTCCTGTGGACGTAGCCCACATTGGGTGAACCACGTATATCGTGTGTACTCTCTCTCTCTCTCTCTCTCTACTCTATAATCTCGTGTATATAAATCTGTCTCTCTCCATTAAGTAATCTACTCAATTATCTATTTAGCTACGTCTTATTTCCTAACAACTGGTATCAGAGCAAGGTTTGCTCGTAGCTAAATTATCTCAAGGAAAGGATTCCTTGAATTGAGTGGGAGTTATGGCGGAGGAAGGGAAGCTCAAGATTGAGAAGTTCAACGGCAAAAACTACCAACATTGGAAGATGCAGATTGAAGACTATCTCTACCAGAAGGACCTCTATTTGCCACTAGGCGGTCTTGCGAAGAAGCCCGCAACAATGGCAGATGAAGCATGGATTGTCCTTGATCGAAAGGCACTGGGAACAATCCGGTTATGCTTGGCGTCAACGGTGGCCTTCGATGTTTCGGAGATGAAGACCACGGAGGACTTGATGAAGTCACTTGACGACTTCTACGAGAAACCATCGGCATCCAATAAGGTATTTCTTATGAAGCGCTTGTTCAATCTAAAGATGGCAGAGAATGGTTCAGTTGCAGAACACCTAAATGACTTTAACACAAACATAAGTCAACTTCGATCAGTGAAAATCAATTTCGATGACGAAGTGCGAGCTCTCCTTATACTATCATCTCTACCGGATAGTTGGGATAGCCTTGTGATGGCTATAAGTAATTCTATCTCTGGCACAAATACTCTTAAGTTTGATGATGTTGTGGGTATTCTCCTAAGCGAGGAAATGCGAAGGAGAAGCACAGGAGAATCATCAAGTGCTGCACTATCAGTGGAAACAAGAGGAAGGCTTAAGGAGAGGTTCAAAAACCAAAAGGGTCGTGATCGCTCAAGGCGGAGCAAGTCACGCACAAAGTCAATTCTTGAATGCTGGAACTGCGGCAAGAAGGGCCACGCCAAGAAGGATTGCTGGTCCAAGAAGAAAAAGGAGACAGAGTCTCAAGACAACAAGCCAACATCGGAGGCCAATGTGGCAGGTAAAGTAGAGCAAGATGCTCTAATTCTCTCATTAGACAATGTGTTTAATTCCTGGATAGTAGATTCCGGGGCTTCATTCCATGCAACACCACACAAGCAACATTTCCAAGACTACACCAAAGGTAATTTTGGGTATGTATACTTGGGAGATGATGAAGCTTGTGAGATTGTCGGCAAAGGTACAATTTTTGTCAAAACTGCTAACGGAAATGAATGGAAGCTTAAAGATGTTAGGCATGTTCCTTCTCTTCGCAAAAATTTGATCTCTACAGGACAATTGGACGATGAAGGTCACAACATTGCATTCGGAAACAAACGGTGAAAGATCTCAAAGGGATCTTTGGTGGTTGCCAAGGGTGAAAAAGTCGGTACACTTTACTTGTGTATTGTTAGCACGCAACCTTCAGCTTGTGCAGCAACTACAGAAGTTGACAGTGCGGTGTGGCACTACCAACTTGGGCATATGAGTGCCAAAGGAATGCAAATCCTTCAAACAAAGAAGCTTCTATCAGGTTTGAAAGAAGTGGACTTAGAGTTCTGTGAAGATTGTGTTTATGGTAAACAAAAGAGGGTAAAATTTCAAAAATCAAAAAATGAAAGAAAAAATTAAAAAGTTGAGTTGGTTCATTCTGATGTTTGGGGTCCTGCAAGTACACCATCACTTGGTGGCTCATTGTACTATGTAACATTCATAGATGATGCGACTAGAAAAACATGGGTTTATGTCATGAAGAATAAATCCGATGTATTTTCCATATTTCAAAGGTGGAAAGCCTTTGTGGAGAATGAAACAGGTACCAAGGTTAAATGCTTCAGATCCGACAATAGAGGCGAATATTGCAGCCAAGCTTTTGAAAGCTTTTGTGCTCGGAGGCAAAGGACAACCCCAAGGACACCTCAACAAAATGGGATTTCGGAAAGGATGAACATGACAATCATGGAACGAGCACGAAGCATGCGGCTACATGCAGGTCTACCGCTTGAGATTTGGACGGAAGCTGTAAGTACGTCTGTGTACTTAATCAATCGGTCACCCTCAACGGCATTGGATGGGGGAGTTCCAGAAGAGGCATGGACAGGTAAACCGGTGAATTATGCATTTCTCAAAGTGTTTGGGTGTGAGGCTTTCATGCACATAGATAGAAGCCTAAGATCAAAGTTAGATGCAAAGTCCAAAAAGTGTTTGTTCATTGGCTATGGAGAAGGAGACTTTGGGTATCGCCTATGGAATCCTAAAGATGGTAAATCTTAAGGAGTAGGGATGTAATTTTTAACGAACAAAATATGTACAAAGATTACTTGGAAAGAAAACAAACAAAAGAAACAGGTGATGAGTACATGGAGCTTGAGGACGGTGAAGACTCAAGGACTGCAAACGGTGACAATGTGCAACAACGTCAACCAAATGAGGAGCCTCAACCTATTTCCTGAAGATCTACAAGAGCAAGTAGACCTCCAGGAAGGTTTGTTCCTTCCTTCAACCATCTCTTGATCTCAGATTCTGGAGAGCCGGAATCATATGAAGAAGCTATGCAACATGAATCCAAAGAAGAATGGACGAAGAGCATGCAAGTGGAGATGGACTCACTACATCGTAACCAAACATGGGAGTTGGTTGAGTTGCCTAAAGGTAAGCGGGCACTTCAAAACAAATGGGTGTACAAGCTAAAGGAAGAAGAAGATGGGAAGAAAAGGTACAAGTCTAGGCTTGTGGTAAAAGGTTTTTCTCAAAAGAAAGGTATTGACTTCAATGAAATATTTTCTCCTGTTGTAAAAATGAACTCAATTAGGCTTGTCTTAAGCCTTGTGGCTGCTCATGATCTAAATCTCGAGCAAATGGATGTAAATACGGCATTCCCTCATGGTGACTTAGAGGAGGAAATCTACACGCTTCAACCAAAGGGGTATGAAGTAAAAGGTAAGGAGAAAATGGTTTGCAGATTAAAGAAGAGCTTGTATGGTTTAAAGCAAGCATCAAGACAATGGTACTTGAAGTTTGATCAATGGATATTGGATCATGGATTCACAAGATGCAACTCGGATCACTGCGTCTACATGGAGAATTTGGGAGATGGGAAATTCATCATCCTAATGTTGTATGTTGATGACATGTTGATTGCAAGTGCTAACATGCAGGACATCAAAGACCTAAAAGAGGAGCTGTCCAAATCTTTTTCAATGAAAGATTTAGGTGCTGCAAAGAGGATACTTGGTATGAAAATATCAAGGGACGGGACGAAGAAGACAATAAAGCTATCTCAAGAAGATTACATCAAGAAGGTACTAGAAAGGTTTGCAATGCAAAATGCAAAACCAGTTTCTACACCTTTGGCTGGTCATTTTAAACTAACGAAGGATATGTGTCCAAAGACACAAGAGGAGATAGCCTATATGTCTAAAGTTCCATATGCTGCAGCGGTAGGTTCTCTAATGTATGCTATGGTCTGGACAAGGCTAGACATTGCACATGCAGTGGGAGTTGTGAGTAGGTTCATGGATAACCCAGGTAAAGAGCATTGGTAAGCTGTGAAGTGGATACTTAGGTATCTAAAAGGGACAACAACAAATGCTTTGTATTTTGGAGGAACTGATATTTTTCTAGAAGGGTATGCTGATGCAGATATGGCAGGTGACAAAGATACTCGAAGGAGCACTACTGGCTATGTGTTCACGGTTGGAGGCACAGCAGTAAGCTGGGCTTCAAAGCTGCAGAAAGTGGTTTCACTTTCTACCACGGAAGCAGAGTATGTAGCAATGACGGAGGCAAGCAAAGAAATTCTGTGGCTTCACAGATTCTTAGAAGAGCTTGGATTCAAACAAGACAATTGTGTCTTATACAGTGATAGCCAAAGCGCTATCCATCTTGCGAAGAACTCAGCCTTTCATTCAAGGACAAAGCACATTGAGGTGAGATATCACTTCATACACACTCTTTTGGAACAGGGACAACTAAAGCTAGGAAAGGTGCATACAAATGAAAATCCTGCAGACATGTTTACAAAGGTGGTCAACAAGGAGAAATTGAGCTTTTGCTCATCTTCAATCGGCATTCAAGGATAAGAAGCCAGAATGGAAAGCAGTTACAGGTTTGGTTTGGAGATCAGTCAGAATGGAAAGCAGTTAGAGGCCCCCGAGACTTTTTTTTCGTCGGAATATTATGGCCGGACGGCGGCCGGAAAGTGGTCGGAAAACAACCGGTCGGTTGGCCGGTGGCCGGTAGTCAATGGCCGATGGCCGGTGGTCAGAAGTCAATGGCCGGTGGCCGGTGGCCGAATTCAAAAGCGGACTTGTTTTCTCAAGGGCGGCCACACATGGGCGGATTGGAGGGTCCGATTTGGACTTATTCGCACAAGGGCGGCTACACATGGTTGTTTCTCATAAGAGAGGGTAGCCATTTTGGCCTATAAAAGGAGGCCATTTCTACACACATTTCATAGTGTGAAGTTGATGCAACAAGGTGAGTGTGAGGTGGTGAGAGTGAAGCAAGGCGAAAGCTCCATTAAGGGTATAATCCCTTTGTAAACTACTTCTTGTTTTGAAGTACTAAAGCCATTGAGTGACTGCTTTCCCGTGGACGTAACCCACGTTGGGTGAACCACGTATATCGTGTGTACTCTCTCTCTCTCTCTCTCTCTCTCTCTCTCTCTACTCTATAATCTCGTGTATATAAATTTGTCTCTCTCCATTAAATAATCTACTCAATTATCTATTTAGCTACGTCTTATTTCTTAACAACATGCCTGCACCTAACATGCCACATGGAACACACACTTGTCCTAAAGCTCCTCATGCACATTACACCAGCCTACCTATGTGGATGCAGTAGCATGTGCCACCTCCACTGCTTGCATGTATTACTCCTTCTATAAATGAAAATAATGAACGCATGAACCTACATATTTTTTATTATTTTGTACTTGTGTTGCTTGTGCCATTTTAATTAGCTTGTTAACTTAATGTTTTAATTATGTACATAACTAATTATTATCCGCCATAGTTACTAGCCTTACAAGTGGTATCAGAACGATTGTGAGGTTCATTATTACCATTATTAATATTAGCATTATCTTATTTTGCTTATGCACTATGGGTATCACTTTATTTTCGTTTTGGCACTTTATATCGATTCAATGTTTTCCGCATAATATATGTATTAAGACTTTGCATTGCATAATTTACATGAAAACCAGCTAGGAGACACGTTCAAAGGTAGAACTCTCCGCAAAAGGCCAAGTGGGAGATACCTTAAAAGCCCTCTTCTAAGTTCTAAGGGGAGCAAAAATAATATTGGAGCTCTCAACCCCATCCAGTGTTTCAACCTAGGCGGCCTTAACCTCACTCAGTACTACTAGTTGGGCCCCATGCAACCAGATGTGCCCCTTTAACATATTTGTTGCATGCTCGCTATAGTCTCAGTGCGTCACAACCTGCAAACTGGTCGCCCTTGACTGCAATCTGCTTCACATGATAGCTAGGCATTTAAGTCACAACGATGTCCTCGTCTACCCAATTTCGCTCAAGCTCAATGTTGCGACTCTGTGAGATGGTTCAGAGTGTAGATAAGTCTCGTTACTTCTTGCTCCAAACACCTGAAGCAGCCTCGCTATCATCTCAATCCTCTTCACTGCTCATCGGCCATAGCCTCGCCTCATTTATGCTTATCGACCTATTGCTACGCCCGAGTTAACTCTGCCTGATCGTTTAAACCCATGTACACGCTTTTGATCACCTAGCCTCACCCCCCCCCCACACACACACACACACACACCATCCCGTGTTGCTATTTTTAGCCGAGCGCGCTTCTGAGAATCCACAGGCTCTTGTCGTTCGCGTTGTCCTCAAGTACAACAGTGCCTACCCGGCGATTAAGAAGGGCATGTGGTGGTCCGATTGTTGACCAAAGCACCCACTTTGCAGACATGGCGTGCTTCATTGCCGGTGACCTGAACATGCTAGCTGCTTGAGGTGTCACCAGCACTCTTCATCATCACAGCGCACTCGCACCGATTCCGTACCTTGGCCAGTAGAGAATTATTTCCCTAGCCCTGTAAACTGTTAATGGGTTATTGGTTTTTCATTTTTTATTTTTATTTTTGGAATTTCTAGGCCCTGCTCCCACAGTATCACAAAGGGCTTATTCGCCATCAAGCATATGAATGCAATATACCAGCGTGAAGGAGCTTGCTCAAATAAACCACAAGCGCACTTAATGGCAATACAAGGAAGAAATGTATGTGATATTTGCGTATGAAAGCACAATACACACGCACATGAGTTTAGACACTACCATCACACACAAAAGCATCAGAAGTGAAATGTATGAATGCTATAAACCATTAGCCATGAAGGTTGCACAATCAACGAACTGGACCAATGAAGATGCCTCAACTTGAAGATCACGACACGAAGCTGAAGAAAGACAATGACACCAACGTCACTACTACATGAAGAAGACGGCAAGCAACATGAGGACTATGACACGACAAAGGAGGATCACATTATGCTAAGGATGTATGATATTGAATCCCTACATACTACATCTACCCTCTACAGTTGCATGATGTATCTGAATGTGGGCAAAACATGATGTATCCAATTTGAGAACCATGTTTACGCATCCCAATGTGAACCCATGCACCTACCTAAGGATGCCTTGTATGAACCATGACCTATTGAATCCATTGAGATCTAGGCATGATGCATCTTAGTCAATCCTAGGATGAAATCAAGTTTGAGGGGGTGGTTGTTAGGATTTAAACCTACTTCCATCCTATGCCTATGTGAACAACCACTAATGGTGCTACTCTCACACACTTTAGTGGGAAACATGCCTACACCTAACATGCCACATGGTACAGACACTTGTCCTAAAGCTCCTCATTCACATTACACCTAGCTACCTATGTGGATGCATTAACATTTGCCACCTCCATTGCTTACATGTATTACTCCATCTATGAATGGAGAAGCATTGTACAAATAATGAACTGATCAACCTACATATTTTGTATTATTTTGTACTTGGCTTGCTTGCGCTATTTTAATTAGCTTGTTAACTTATTGTTTTAATTATAAACGCAACTAATTATTATCCGCCATGGTTACTTTCCTTACATTGTTGATCACTAGTCTAAATGAGACACATATTGCTGAATTTAAGGCTTATTTGAATGCTACTTTCAAGATGAAAGATTTGGGACTATTGCATTGTTACTTGGACATATAGTTTAAGCAATGTGATGTAGGTATTGCCTTGTGTCAAACAAGTTACATAGAATCATTGCTATGTAAATTTGGACTTAAGGATTGCAAACCTATTGCCACTCCTATGGAATCAGATTTAAAATTGAGTCTTCATAATGCTGGTGATTCTTCCAATGTCACTCTTTACCAAACTACTGTTGGATGCCTTATTTATGTATGCAATACGAGGCTGGATATTCAGTTTGCAGTCTCACAGCTCAACAAATTTATGCATAGCCGAGGGTTTAAACATTGGCAGGATGTTAAGCAGATCTTTCACTACTTGAGTGGCACTTTACATCTTGGGTTGTCTTATCCCAAGGGGGATCATCGCCGCCAGACTTACATGCTTTTTCGGACTCGGATCAATGGGCTAATTATTTTGACACGCGAGTGTTTACTAGTGGTTTTTGTTTTATGCTTGACAGTTCAAGCATATCATGGTTGAGCAAGAAGCAACCTATTTTGGCCACTTCCAGTTGTGAAGCTGAATACAAGGTAGTCTTCATAGCTACGGTTGAGTGTGTATGGCTCAGACACTTTATGACTGATTTGGGTGTTGGACAAGACACTACCAACATCATCTTCACTGAGAGTCAGAGCGCATTAGTAGTTGCAAGGAACCCAGTGTTTCATGCTCGCACATAGAACATTGAGGTGCATTATCACTATGTCAAGGAGAGACTCTTAGCTGGAGAGATCATCTTGGCTTATGTGCCAACACAAGACAACCTTGTAGACCTTTTCACAAAGATATTGTCTTCTAAGAAGTTCAAAGATTTGGGCTTACTCCCCTTTGTGGCCTAATCATAACCTCAGGGCATGACACTTCCCTATACTTTATGTGCTAGCTCTCATTCACCGCATCACTCCCATGGGGATTTGTTACATACATATGTGGTAGTGATGTGTGTGAACACATTTAGGCAGTTGGGGCATTTTTCCCCTCACTAGGAGGTTTCCCCCCCCTATTCTTTATACACCCATCACTCTAGGGCTATCTTATCTTTCATTTTGCACGAAGCAATACATACTCTCTGCTATGTGCCTTGAGATTCCTTTGTCTCCTCCAAGTTGTGTGTGTTTCCTTGTAATCCTATTTCCAACACGTATACACATGGTTCAGTTAACTTGGGTGATTCTCATCACCTTGAAACATGTGGCATTGGAGATGTGAAATTGTGTATGCACAACGGTACTGAGTTCATGCTGGGAGGTGTTAGAAATATGCCAAAGCTAACTAAGAGCTTGGTTTCAGTAGGATAGCTTGATGATCATGGATACACGACAAGGTTTGGCAATGGTTCCTAGATTTAAAAAAATGTAACTTGGTCAAGCTCAGATGCCAAAAGTATGGCTCATTATATTCCTTGTATGTCTCTTCAGTAAAAGAGCTCTATTTATGTAGTGAAGCCTTCTTCTACTAAGTTGTGGCATAGCCAACTTCAAAAGGGAATGAAGTGATTGCAGCATTTTGGCTATATCCTTGTGTTAAACTATCCTAACTTTAGTTTGTGTGAGCATTGCATATACGGGAAATAGACTAGGCTTACCACTTTGCCATTAGATCAAAGTTAGGGACTCCTCTAGATTTGGTTCATAGTGATCTATGTGGGCCTATGTCGCATAAGTCACTAGGAAGGGCATTATATTACTCTACTCAAAAGGTGTTGGTCTACCTCTTGAAAAGGAAAGACAGTTTTTACTACAATTCATAAATTCCTTGCATGCACGAGAATCAATTAGCCAAGAAGTTGAAGGCTTTGCACACTGACAAGAAGGGAGTATGTCTCCACCAAGCTAAGAATTTTTGTAGCAAAAGAGAAAATTGGCGAGAGTTTACTACACTATACACACTTGCTCAAATGGATTTTTGAGGGCATGAATAGGACTATTCAGGAGTGAATCGAATATTCCATGCTATCTATGGAAAATTCGCCTCCAGAGTTCTAGGGAGAGGCTATTATGACATCTCTACATATAATCAATAGGTTGGTTAGTACACCATTAATCTACAAGATTCTACAGGAGATGTGGAAAAACAAGAAGCCCAATTATGATAGAATATGGGTGTTTGGGTGTGTGGCATTCTCACATGTGCCTTAAGATTTTCAAAAGAAGTTGGATCCCAAGTCACACAAATGATTTTCATTGGCTCTAGTGTAGATGGAGAGATGGGTTATTGTCTTTGGTGCTCTGAATCTCAGAGAGTTATTCACAGCTCACAAAGTGATCTTTAATGAATCAAAGATACACAGATAGCCCATGAAAGAGGTTGAATTTCAACGTAAGATTTGAGGATGCAATCTTAAGTCCGATTACACAATTAGCTCAATCTACTAGCAATGTACCTATCGCTAGAGGTGCTCTAGAGAGAGCTAGTGATGCTCCTGAGAGAGTATAGTCCAATAGCTAGGCAATGAGAAGATCTACACGTCTCTCATGCCCTTGAGTGGTTTCAGCAAGAACTAACTATTTGTTGATCATTGACTGCGGAGAGCCTACCTACTACCAAGAGGCTATTGAGATGGAAGATATTGTGAGGTGGGAGCAGGCAATGCAATGTGAGTAAAACTCAATTGCGGCTAATGAAACTTGGAAAGTGATAGAGTTGCTAGAGGGTAAACAATCCTTGCCATGCAAATGGGTGTACAAGAAGAAGTACACAGTAGAGGATCCCAAGCCTAAGCACAAGGCTAGATTGGTTGCCAAGGGTTTCAAACAAAAGAGAGGTGTGGATTTTGATGAGATCTTTTTCTCAAGTGGTCAAGATGACTACGTTGCATCTTGTGCTTGAATTAATATCCATTGAGGACATGGAATTGGGGATCTTGATGAGGATGTCTACATGAAATAACCAAAGGGTTTTGAAGAACCTAAGAAGCCTGCGAGGGAAAAATTGGTGTGTAGATTACATGAGGCATTGGATGGCCTAAGGCAAGGCTCAAGGCAGTGGTACATGAAGTTTGACAAGTACATGCGGTCCCAATGGTATGAAAGGATCCAGGAAGATACCTGCCTGTATACTCAAAAGTTGAACGATGGTTCACTTATCATCTTGATACTTTATGTTGATGATATGCTCATTGTCAAGAAGTCTAAAGACGAGATTTCCATCTTGCAAAAATCAGTTAGCATGCTATTTTCTATGAAGAATGTGGGAGATGCAAGCTACTTTCTTGTTATGCCTATTGAGAGGGATAGAATACGTGGAATACTAAAGTCTCAAGAAATGTATATCTGTATAACTACAAGGTCTTACAATGTTGTAATATGCAAAGGGGGAAAGGATAAATTGAGTACCCCAATGTAGGCATATGCAAAATTTAGCAAGAATGATGCTCCCATGTCTGGGGTTGAGAAAGTGAAAATGGCCAAGGTGCCATATTCTTCAGCAGTTGGTAGTCTTATGTATGCCATGGTAGCCAAGAGACCGAACATTGCTTCTACAGTGGGAGTGGTTAGCAAATATATAGAAAATCCTAGCAAAAATCACTTGGAATTATGTCACTTTTCCCACTCAAAATCCATTGTGTCAAAGGAGGGAAAGGGGGGGAGGGGGAGTGGGAAAAGTGGCATGCACAATGGAATTAAAGTCAAGCGGTGGTGTTGCATGCATTCATCACTACCTTGGTCTTGGAGTTCTCTTTATGTTTTAGACTGGGAAGATGATAGCATAGAGAATTCAAGGAGATTCCACAAAATGAGTATGTGAGAAAAAAAAAAGGCTATATGTGATGGAATCCAATTGTTGAAGTGCTTAAAGTAGAGGGGAATCCAAGGTGATTCCATAATGGCAGCTCATTCTAAAATGGGTGGCACGCTACTCCCAACTTGTGCTACACATTGCCACGAGAGAAAATCCACGTAAGTACAAAATTTTCACCTTGGACATCAGATTGTAGATCCCTTGTTATTCCATAAAACACCCTAGAAAAGATTGGTGTATACCGATGAGGGGCACCAAAATACAATTTTGGTGGAAAAAGTGCACTTGAAAAGCTATCTATTCCAAAAGAATGGGGCCTTTCATGGATCCCACAAGGTGAGGGTGGGATTTCCCAAGCCAAATACAACTCAAAATTATGGAGTCTCTCATAATAAGTCTCTTCACATAGTAGATTTTTGGAATTTTAGCTCTCAATTGTTACCATCTCATACCTTTTTGTAAGTCTATTTGGGAAGAAATGGGATCAAGGGCTTCATACATTTATGTACGCTTCTTTCTCTCTTAGTTTGCAAGTTACCCACATGCTCTAGCCACACTGTCAAAGCAAGAGACCCACATGCTTTAGGCACATTGTCAAAGCATTGGCAATATAACAACAGAGAAAAATGAAGATCACTTTGTGTATAACTAAGCACATTGTAGCATAACATTTGCAAAGACATGTATAATTTCATTAAGTTTCAATCACACATGCACACATAAACTTAACACACACACACACACACACACACACACACACACACAAAGAGAGAGAATGAACACTAGTTGAGGGTCGGACTTTTTGGAGCCGACCCCTCCCCCTCCAAAAGGACTTTGTATGAATTGTTATGTTCAATCAAAGAGCATTTGATTACTTACACTGTTAATCACACTTCTCGTTAATCAAATTAGAGAGATGGAGAATCTTACATTCGACGACATCTTGTAAATAGACTTGATCTGCAATTAACTCATATGACTCAATCTCAAGGCCTTAAACACCTCGCGCTTGGTAAGATCTATGGAGATTAAGTAAGAATTCAAGTTGAAATAAAGGAATACATAAGCATTACAAAGTAATAACCTTTTCTATTGAATTAGCATATGTGGTATCATTAGCCATGGAGAGAGAGAGAGAGAGAGAGAGAGAGAGAGAGAGAGAGAGAGAGAGAGAGAGAGAGAGAGAGAGAGAAGATGATAAACCCTGAGAAGAGCATGGAGACCTTCCTTTAGAGTGAGGATTGCATGGAGCTTCAAGAGCCAAGAAGACAAAGGTACCACATCCCTTATCTCCACATATCTTTAGATTTGCAAGTGTGGATAATAACACCTTGGCTTGTAAATATCCCATTTTTGTCCCGTAAAATCTCGATTGAATTCTTATCGAATTCCTTTGGCACTTTTATAAAATGCATTCACCTTCTGAAACTCTCAAGTCTTAGAATATATTTTCCTACCCATTTTTACATTATTAGTTCTTTTACTATTTTCTATTTTTCCTCACTAGGATGGCCAATTCTAAAGAGATAAAATTGTTTCAATAGACCAAAAAGGAAATTTGGTGACATAACCTCGGTCTTGAAATCATATTTGATGCATATATACAAAAGAGGTATCCTTGGTCCATTGACTTTTTTCTCAAGATTCAATTTTAGCACATGGACATCTTCCAAGCGTAGATGACCAATGTACTTGGCACTTGGGAGAAAATTTGTCACAAGTATGTCTATCCATTTAGTGCTAACACATTTCCATAGTAGCTTACAAGGCTACTCTGGTACTTGGAAGAAAGTCTGTGTCACATTTGGTATGCATACACTTAAAACATTTAAACATTAAAGAAGAACATGAGAGAACATATTTCAAAAGAGAGAATCATGTTATTCTTCTATAACTTTTCCATAGAATAATCCGATGTAAATACAATAAGGCTTTGTGTGTCATTCATTATAGGTATCTACAAGGGTCATGTTATCCTTTAATACTGTCTCTTGCATCCATTGCATCTCAAAAGGATAATTTTTGAATTTAACTAGACACTTATGCAAAACCTTACCATTCGTAGAATTTTTTCTTCATCGCAAAGAATACGCTTAGGTTGCAATATCTCCTTGGCTACTCCAAAATCAAGAGGATCTTCTGCTACTCGCTCTTCTGGTGGATGGCCCTTATATCCTTTGAGTAGACCGACATGCAAAGCCTTATGGATCGGCCAATGAGAGGGAAGCTTAAGATAATAATACATTTCATTAATTGGCCTTTGAATTTGAAAAGGTCCATAATACTTGCGTGCTAGTTTAACATAGTACTTTTGATGACTTGTGAGCTCACCTTGTGCACTTTTGCTCGTAGTGTGCCATAAACAAGCTTTGGGAAATTTTAGGAGAACCTACACATTTTCTTTGAATTCGAGAGCTTGCCTATGTTTGTCAGCACAACAGGTTTGTGCTTTTGTTGTGCTATGGAGATAGATTCTTTGATCTTTATGAAAGCATCACATAAGTCATGACTATATTCATTCACAACAAAAAATTTCCCGTGCATTTTAAATATTGGGGGAACTTTTGTTCCACCTTCAATTACATTAGAAGTTGCTTTACATGTAGAAGTATGCACAATATTGTTATATGCATATTCTATTAGATGTAAATATCTCTCCCATTAATTTTGTTGGTCTACTTCTGTGACATAGCCTTTTAGTAGATCACACACAATGGAGTTAACAAATTCAATTTGGCCACCCGTTTGAGGTTGATAGGCCGAAGAGAAATTGGGTCTTGTTCCAAGATTATGAATGAATCCCTTTTCAAAGAAGGTAACCATATTCAATATTATATGGTTCTTGTGTTCTCCATAGAGCTAGGGCTGACATAAAATCTCAAAAATCTAGTTGCATAGCATATTCATCTACCATAGAGATAAGATCATTGTGAGAGGCTACAAACACAACATTGCAATGAGGTCTTCATGATAGTGCATCTGCTACTTAATTGTGAGCAATATGTAAATGAAATTGCAAAAGAAAAATTCCCCACCTCATCTATTTGTCAGATTGCTTGGTTTGCGTCATGCAGTACTCGAGACTTTGATGATCCGTTGTATGACTTTGTTTATCAGTTAGCTTGGTTTGCATCATGAAGTACTCAAAACTTTGATGATCCGTTTGTATGATGAAGGGTATCCCAAGCAAATATTCCCTCCATGAATCCAAATCTTGTAACATAGCTGAAAGCTCTTTTTCATATATACCAAGGCACATCTCATCATAGTGCAATCAATGACTCTCTTATGTTATGGCATGCAATTCTTGGAGCAAGAGCACTCTAAGGCAATTACCACAAGCATCACAATGAACCTCAAATGGTTTAGAGAGGTCATGTAACACTAAAACAGGTTGAGACGTGCATCTTCTTTTAATTTCAATAAATGCTTCTTAATCTTTATCGGTCCATACATATTTGATGTGCTTCTTGGTCAAATCATGTAATGGTATTGCTATACTAGAGAGCTTTTCTATGAATTTTCTATAGTATGAGTACGTAGCTCTTGTAGATTTCTTGGATTAGGTGTCATGAGTTTATTACCTCAAGCTTTTAAGGAATATGACCTAGATATTGAATCTCTTGTAAGAAGAATTCACTCTTTTTATGATTAATGTAAATTTGTTATCTTGCAATGCTTGAAACACTGCCTTGGGATGCTCTTTGTGTTCTTCCAAGGATCTAGAGTAGACTATGAAATCATCAAAGAATATTCCAACATAAATCCTATGTACACCAAAGACACGTATCGTTATTTAATTGACTATGGATGGAGCATTTGTCAGTCCAAAAGGCATGACAAGATATTCATATAGCCTGAAAGTTGTCGTGAAGGTTGTCTTGTGAATATCTTCCGATAAGATTCGTATTTGATGGGTGCCATTTTTGAGGTCTATTCTACTAAAGTGGGTAAAAGTTTGTAGTTTATCAAACAAATCCTCAATCCATTCTGTGCCATCCATTTTGTGCAAATAGGAGAACAAAATGGTGAAGAGATAGGTCTTACCATTCTTTTTTGTACAAGCTCGTTAACTTGTGTGATAATTTTCTCTTGTTGAGCTGGTGAGGCTCAATAAGGAGGCTTATTAGGAGGCGAGCTCCCTAGAGTGAGATCAATCTTGTGATCATCATCTCCGCTTTTAGGAGGTAACTCTCCAAGGATGTCATCTATGAAAAATTTAAATGATGATCAATCTTGTGATCATGATCTCCCCTTTTAGAAGGTAACTATCCAAGGATTTCATCTATGAACAATTTAGCATGCTCATATAGAAATGAATGAAGATCACTTTCTACTTTTTTGAACCATGAGAAGAGAGAATTATTCATTTGAGCATATTTGAAAAATATTATGTAACTAGAAATGCAATTTGTTATTGATTTATCAATGGAATCATGAGATGCAATGGGGATAGTACACCCTTTCTCATGGCCTTAAAGATTCATATCTCTACCCTTATGCTGAAACTTAACAAAACTTTCTGAAAATTTGTTGGAGATAACCATACTCTTGAAGCATGGTGCTCCAATAAATATATCTTTGTTCTTTAATGGACATATTAGGGAATACTCCCGATCCACATAACCTTGCACATGTAGCCTCATCTTTCCAATCAATGGAGTGATTGGAGTCTCTAGACATTTAAAGGGGCCTTTGTTGGATAGGATTGTCCAATCTCATGAGCATGTTTTCCCAATTTTGGTGCTAATCCATCGATATATATTTGTGTGTGGAACCATAACCAAATAGGATTAGTGCATCATGCTTGCATACTTTGCATCATTCATAACATAGAGGACTTCTAGGTGGTAAACCTCCTTCTTCTTGAGCAGTTGCCATCACAGCTCTATGAGTTTCTTCCTTTGCATGCTTTTGACGGTGCACGATAAGAGCTTATTTAAAACATTAGTTATCTTTATGATTACACTCTTTATCTTAGAAGATAATCAATTTTTACCTTAGTAGCCATATATTTCTTTGGGCTTACCACTTTTGGCAAAAGTATTTTGATTTCTCCCTTTCTCCTATGGCTTGTGTCTTCCATTCTTTGACTTGGATGCCTTGTCCAAATCTTGAAATTTAAGATTGGAGGCTATCATTGAATGATGGACAACGTCGATATAGTGCAAGGTCTTTGAGTGTTGACATAATCTCTCCAATCTTCTAGGAGCCCGACACAAACTGTTTCTTTTGGTCAGAGAAATTGATGAGATTATACATAGTTGCTTTGAGATGGGGATCCCAAAATTTCTTGATGTATTTCTACATGTTCTCTCCATTCTCTAATTTCATACTTCTCCATGATTTGGAGCCCCACTTTAGAGCAATTCCTTCATGATAGAAACTCCACATATCTCCCAAGTTTTTGGTGCCTCTCCTTTTTGGATCGTAGACTTGCCCACCATTGCAAGTTGATTTTGTGAAGTGCTTAACATCATGTCGGAGTTTGGTAGACTCCCTAAAATTCTTGTCTCCAAAAGCCGCATTAAATTACTGAATGAAGCTCAACACTTTGTCAATATTTCCAAAGTTTCCATCAAAAGAAAGGAAGGTAACGCTTTTTCTGCCTCCTTTGAACTTTGCTACTATTTGAATTGGAAGAAATTTTTGATTTAGGTGAGCTTGATGGTGACGAAGGGGAGGTTGATGATTTTTTTTCTCCACTTTCTCAGGTTTCTTTTCACTTTCCACTAAATGAAGAGAGGAGTTAGAGCTTGAAGATCTCCTCTTAGAAGGAGAAGGAGAAGGTGATCTTTTAGGAGAATGATTCCTTGGGTAAACATCTTGTTCAGATGACACATGACTATCCATATCATTCATAGGAAGTTTTTCTTGTGTAACCTTGGTCTTCTTCTTCTAATTGAATGGTGTTTTCACTCAGAATAATTTTCTATTTTGGAAGTCTCTTTGAGAAACTTCATAAGAGAATTATCTCTAGGAGAAATAAAAATCAAATTATGCATTTCAAGCTGCATTTGCACCACATTTTGCAAATTAGGATTAGAGATAGCTTTCTACAACAACCTACAAGAAAGATACTCAATTACCTTCACTCTATCAAAAGTAGCACTGTCATTATTCAAGTCAAGACTAGTGAAATCAATCTCTCTATTCTACATGTGGAATCTCATCCATGGTGACATTGCTTTGTGAATCAAGAATTTGTTTGTAAAGAGTGATTACTTAGTGTAAAACATCTATTTTCCTTTTGAGAATCAAGGACTTGCTCTTATGGATTTCACATGCCCTTGGTTTAAACTCTGTTGATTGATTAATAAAAATAGAGAGGAAGTTCATAATGCTACCCAATATTATTGAGTGAAATGCTTTCTCATAGCTTAATAGTGTTGAGATTAGGGTTACAGGAAAACACACACAACTTGGAGAAGACGAAGGAAGCTCAAGGCACACAACGAAGATTATATTACTTAGTTTTGTGCAATGGAAAGATAAGATAGACCTAGAGTGATGGGCATATATACAATGCACAGGGGGGGAAAACCTTCTAGTGAGGGAAAAAATGCCCCGACGGTCCTAAGTGTGTTCACACACATCACTACCACATGTATATGGTAACAAATCCCCCCTTGGAGTGATGCAGTGAACAAGAGCTGGCACATAGAGCATAGGGAAGTGCCATGCCTGAGGACATCATCGGTCCACAAAGGGGAGTAAGCCCAAAGCTTTGTGAAAAGCTTCAAACTTCTCATGAGACAATGCCTTTGTGAAAAGATCTATAAGGTTGTCCTGTGTTGGCACATAAACCAAGCTGATCTTTCTTGTTGAGAGCCTCTCCCTGACATAGTGGTAATGCACCTCAATGTGCTTTGGGCGAGCATGAAAAATTGGGTTCCTCGCAACTACCAATGCGCTCTGACTGTCAGTGTAGATAGTGTTGGCAGTGTCCTGTCCAACACCCAATCTTGACAACCTGCCAATGCTTAGACCCTGGGCTATGCATGAATCTACTGCCCTGTGAGACTACAAAGTGAATATGTGGCCTCGTGTTGCTTACATAAATGAGGCAACCAACAACAATTTGGTAAAGAGTGACATCGACGGGATCACCAACATCATGAAGACTCAATTTCAAACCTGTTTCCATGGGAGTGGCAATAGGTTTGCAATCCTCAAGTCCAAACTTACATAGCAATGTCTCAATATAACTTTTTTGACACAAGGTAATACCACCATCACACTGCTTAAATAGTATACCCAAGTAATGATGAACAGTCCCAAATCTTTCATCTTGAAAGTAGGATTCAAATCAGCCTTGAATTCAGCAATATGTCTCCAATTTGGTCCAGTGATCAACAAATCATCTACATCAAGAACCACAATGAGAAGTACATCACCCTCATGCTTTACATACAATGTTCTTTCTGTTGGACTGTTACAAAAGCCTCGTTTGAAAAAATGAGTGTCAGCCTTCTCATACCAAGCACGAGGAGATTGCTTCAACCCATACAAAGATTTCTTACATTTGCACACTTTATCTTCCTACCCTTTAATGACAAAAGAGTATGGAAAAACCTTATGTATAGGACATGTGTGTAGCTGTTTTTATTTAAATAATAAGACATAATTGAACTTTAACATTCAAAAGATAGCTGGTGTAATGGAAATGGCCTACGAAATTTGAGAGTAGCATAATTAGGAAATTAGAAAAAGCACTTTTGTGAGATTACTTTGTGAGCATAGCGGGTGAACTTAATTGGTGGTAACAACATAAACATGGTACTTAGTTAACTTGGCATGAACAATAATTTTGCAAGAGAGAGAGTTTAGAGAACATGACAACTGTTGAGGACAGAATTTACATGGAGACAGTCCCCCCTCCAATAGGCATTTTGTATTATAGTTTCTCCCATCAAGAGCGACTTGGTACAATACAATCTTTGTGTTCATTGTGACCTAGGTGATGCAATGAAGATGGAAAGTTTCATGCATCACGAGCATAACATAAACTTTGTAGAAAGCATTAACTATCCCAAGCCTCAGTCTCAAGGCCTCAAAACACCTTCAAAGGTGGAGAGAGCTAGTGGGGAATGAGGGTAGGGTAGAGGAAGAAGAAACATTCCATAGGATAAAGAAGTAGTTCCTCACTTATCATCACTCTTCTTGCTATCGTACATGATAGCATAGTAATGAAGATGGAGAAGGTGGCAAGATTAAGCAGGCATTGAAGCATGGCTCTTGGTTGGATTTGCATTCTATATCCAAGAGTGTTGGTGTAGGCTCTCACTTCTCAACAAGCTTGGAGAAGGAGATGGAGTTCCTGTACTTTCACCAAGTGAGAATGTTTGCAAAATGAGTGTGTGAGAGGGTGTATACCCCCAAGAACCCTCCTTGCTTGCTTTGGTCGACCCCTCCTTTTTGCTCAAGCTTGAAGCTCATTGGACCCCTCTAAGCCTAGCCAATCACATGCACAATGCATTTCAAGCAACATGGGTAGCATTAGGACAAGTGTCCTCTTTATTTCTTTGAGAGAGAGTACTTCAAAATATCCAGATATTTATTGAATCGAACTAGAAGCTCATTGGACCCCCCTTTTCCACGCCAATAGGATTCAAGCACACCATGTGGCTAAGCATAGGGAGAGTCTGACATGTGTCCCATGTGCCCCTTGAGAAAGGGGGTGCCCTTTGGGTGAGAGAGAGGCTAAGTCAAAGATTCCTCTAACTTTGGGGCTTTTTCCCTGCTTTGTAGGGTCTCTGTTTGACTCAAGCACCTTACCCCCCATGCATGGGAAGCTTCTCAAGCACCTTCCTCATCAAGCATGACAAACACCTTATTCATCAATCACAACAAGCACCTTAGTCATCAAGCATGACAAGAACCTCAAGCACCTTAGTCATCAAGCACGAAAAGTACTTGAAGCTTAAGTTGGGTTCCCACCTCAAGCTTAGCCCTAGCTTGCATAAGGTCAAAGGACTTTTAACACTAACTTTTGGAGGTCTTTAATGAAGCTAACCCTAAGGTCTTTTAAGCTCCATTAGATGCACGTTTCTCTTTGACAGACTACCTCCTTATGGACCCCTATTGAGATGTAACCATCTCTCCTCTTGTTCCCCTATTGAGGAAAGTCTAGAAGCACTTATTGCACATTGCTCTTTGGTAGACCATCTCCTTTTGGGCCCCTATTGAGATGCAACCATCTCTCCTTTTGGTCCTGTATTGAGATAGGTTTAGAAGCACATGTCTGTATTCTAACTCTTGTTCCTGTTTATTCTCCCACATGAAATGATCAGTTTAATATGAGAAAATCATTTGGTAAAGTTAGGTATTATATTTTATGACATTACCTCTCTCTTGAAATCATAGTCGTCCTTGACTATGAGGTAGAGAAGATAAATCCTAGTCATTAGTCCATGTTTCTTAGCGGGTAGAGGATCCCTTTTTACCATAAGGCATCATTCCAAAATGGATAACTGATCCATTTGGTGCTCGAGAGACTTAGCTGCCACAAACATGTCTGCTCTTTAGTCCATATCATACTTCCAAAGTAGAGTGACAGGTTCTACTTGGTGTTTGGGAGACGTCGTCACCACAAATATGATCCTAAGCATGCATACTATTTAAATTTGTGCACAATAAAAAGAGAACTAGTCTTATAAGACAAAGCTTTATTCATTATAATGCATTTTCATATGCTTACTTTAAGGCATCATTGTAAGCATTGACAAGGTTCATATTATCCTTAAGCTAGGTTCCTTATATCCATTTAGCATCTTTAAAAGAATAATTCTTTAACTTAATTAGATATCGTTAGATAATCTTATCGTTTCTTAATATCTTGTCTTCATGTCATAGGATGGACTCGGATTGAAGTACTCTTGATCTTCGATTTTTGGAGGGTCTGCAACTATTGCTTCTTTTAAGGGCGCTCCTTTGTAAGGCTTACATAGGTTCTCATGAAAAATGTTTTGTATGAGCCAATGGTTGGGCAACTTTAATTGATAAGACATCTCATTGATTGGCTTAAGAATTGAAAGAGGACCATAGTATCTTTTTGCTAGTGTAGCATAATACTCTTGGTGGCCCGTAGGATTCTTGCCCGTAGTATGCCTAGATGAACCTTGAGAAACTTTAGCCATACCCAATCATTTTTCTTAAAGGCTAAGGCTCTTCATTGCTTATTAGCAGCAACCCTTTTAACCTTTACTGTGAGATAGATATAACCTCTTTAATCTTTGGAAAAGATTCTTGTGAGTTTCGGTTATATTCATCAACAACAAAGATCTTGCCATGTACTTTAAGTAGTAAGGGACTTTTGGATCTTCCCTCTTTAACCTTGAAAGGTGCTTTTCCCATAGAAGTATATACAATGTCATTGTACGCATACTCTATAAGAGGTAGGTATTTCTCTTATGGAGAACGTTGATCTACTTCTGTGACATAGGCTTTTAGTAGATCAAGAATCAATAGATTAGTTATTTCACTTTGGTCATCCGTTTGTGGGTGGTAGGCCGAAAGATAAATTTAATCTACTTGCTAGATTCTCAAAGGAACCCTTGCAGAAATTACTTGTTATCCTAGGATCTTTGTCTGATACTATGGATGTTGGCAAGCCACGATACTTGAAAATTTGAGATCTGAAGAGGGTTGCCGTTTGATGTGCCGTAATAGTCTTTTTGACAGGCATAGAGTGTGTTTTCTTGCTAAGCCTGTTGACTGAAATATTCCAAGTTGCTTCCCTTGATCAAATTTCAATTTTTGGTATACCACGCATTTTGAAACATGTTCTAGTGTGTTTACTTTTCATGGTAGACCAATATAAATACATTCTACTCCTCGAAGAGTAGATTATGGAATCCCTCTTTGCCCCACATAAGGAGAAGCATGGGATTCATACATGACTTTCTTATTGTATGGGTGAATAACACATAGCCTATTGCCGTTTGGAAGATAACCATCCTTCAAGGTGAATGGTTGTTTTTTCTTTCCTAATGCAAAGGCTGTAATTACGTACTTAAAGTATCGGTCAGTAGCATACTCATCTATCATAAAAGATAGATCATTGTGAGTTTCTATAGACACCACATTCACCATTGGCCATTGTGAAAGTGCATTGACCACTTGATTGTGCTTGCCAGCAATGTGAGCAATATGAAATTTAAATCGTGAAAGAAAATTTGCCCACCTCATTTGTTTGTCGAAGAGCTTATTTTGCGTCATGAAGTTCTTGAGGCTTTGTGATCCATTTGTAGGATGAATGGAGTCTAGAACAACTAGTAGGTTTTTTTTTGTATTTTCCCAATACTCGCTTATCAAAGTTGATTCTTTGACTCTCATATACTATGGCATGCCTTTCTTGAAGCAAAACAGCTCCAAGGCAATAACCACAAACATCACATTGGACCTCAAATGGCTTTGAGAGATCTAGTAGTGTGAGCACATGTTGAGAGATAAGCTTCTCAAAAGATTCTTGCACTTTTGCGATCCATGAATACTTAACGTTCTTTCCTGTTTAAGTCATGTAATGGGCCTGCTATTAGCGAGAATTTTTCTATGAAGCGTCTATAGTATGCACACATACCTATAAAGCTTCGTACCTCCTGTAGATTCATTGGATTAGGCCATCCTTTTATTACCTCTATCTTTGTTGGATTCATACAGGTGCCATATTTAGAGATAATGTGACCTAAATATTGAATCTCTTCTTTTAATTAATGAAAAGCTTATTCTTTCTCACAACTTGAAATATTACCTGGAGTTGTTGCTTGTACTCCTAAAGAGAATTAGAGTGGCCCATGGCACATGAAAACTGTTTTGGATAGTGATCTTATTTAGTGCTCTATAGTCGGCACACATGTAATATGTGCCATCTTTCTTTTGCACTAAAAGTACTTGTGAACAGAATGGAGAGGAGCTAGGCCTCACCATCCCTTTTTCCACCAATTCTTGCACTTGCCTCATGGTCTCCTCTTGTTGATCTTGGGAAACTCGATAAGGAGGCTTGTTAGGTGGTGAGCTTCTTGGTAGGAGCTCAATTGCAATGTCATCATATCTCATTTTGGAGGTAGCTCACTAGGGATGTCATCAATGAAAACATCTTGGAATCCATTTAGGAAATTAGACAGCTCTAAATCCTCTTGATTCCCTTTATTGCTACTTGTGAAAACATTAGAATCATTTACAAATTCTCTAACAAAAATCATATATGCAAAAGTAGATCTTTTCATGGACTTATAAAAAGCAAGCGTATTTGCCAAGGATATGGTGTTCCCAGACTTATCAGCATCATACAATGTCATGCTCTTTTTCCTCTAGGTGAAGTAGATTCTCCTTTCAGGGAACTTCATGTTGGAAGCCATGCGGTTAAACCATGGTGCCCCAACGATAGCATCCTCATGTTTGAGAGGGGAGATGAAGAAATCTTCTTTGTCCACATCGATTTGGACATGAAGCCTCAAGTTCCCAATTACGAGAGTAATTGAGACGTCTTGTCCCTTGATAGCTCCATCGGCTTTTAATGCATCTCCCATCTCGTGGGCTTGTATGCCTAGCTTGGTAGTCAACTCCATGGATATGAAGTTGTGAGTTGAACCAAGGTCAAACAAAAGAAAGGCATCATGCTCTTGCATCTTTTTCCAAGCATAGGAAAGGATAAATCCTTGGCAATGAGCACCCTCTTCTGGAGCTTCAACCATAGAGGCTCTAGGCGGCTCATTGTGCACATTTCTTTGGGGACAGGCACGATAGGCCTGTCCTTGCTCCCCGCACTTGAAGCACCAGTTATCTTTGCAATAACACTCTAGCTCCTCGTGAGAAAGTCGATTCTTGCCTTGTAGACTCCTTTCTCCTTAGCTGTTTTGTTGTTGATAGAGTTGCCTTGGGGAGAATTTTGAGCATTGTTCTTCCCCTTTGCTTCATTTTGATCTTTTTTTTTCATGGGCTTGGCATTCCTTTTAGCCCCTTATTGAAAATTGATGCGTGAAGAAACCATAGAGTGGTGGATTACTTTCGTAATAGAACCAGGCCATTGGGAGTTGACATACTCGACCATTTCTTCAGGTAATTCCACACATAATTGTTGCTTTTGCTCGATGAAGTCTATTTTTTGAAAGACAGTAGGCTTGAGATGTAAATCCCAAAACTTGTCCACATATTTGTGGATAGACTCATGGGGGAAGCTTCAAAATCCGCAATTCGGTAAGCACTTTGTCCTCTGCATTGCTTGCAAGGAATTGCTTCATGATGGAAACTCGTAGAGTTTTTCCATTCCTTTGAGGCTTCACCATTTCCACGAAGGCTAACCCACCATTGACGAGATGATTTTTGGAAGTGCATAGCTACATGGTGTATCTTGGAGGACTCTGTGAATCCCTCGTCTCAAAATGCCACATCAAATTGTTGGTTGAAGGCCAATACTTGGTCAACAGCACCAAAGGTGCCATCATAGGTGAGAAAAGAGATACTCTTTCCTCCCCCTTTGAACTTCTTGATCTTTTGTGACCTTCGCCATGCAGGGTAATATTTGCGATGTCCTCCCCTCTTGTATTCTCTAGGAGAATAGCTATTGCTTTTGTCAAAAGAGGAGGAAAGTGAAGAAGAGGGTGACCTCTTCTTACCCTTTTCTTCCTTTGTTTCCTCTCTTCCCTTTTGGAGTGACAAGGAGAAGGGACTATGGGTTAACCGTTTCCGCTTGGGAGGAGTTGGGGATCGTTTAGTCCGCCGTCTTCGTGGAGCCACATCTTTGGAGGAACTTAGGGATTCATTACTTTCTTGTTCTTTGGATTCCTCCTCTCATATGGAAGAGATTCTTCTTATGGGGGTCTCATCAAGAGGCCTCCTAACTCTCTCTCCTCTTGAAGAGGAAAGGAAATCCCATAAGCACGAAGTTGTTGGGTAACTTTGGCTTGCAAAGCGGGGTTGCCCATAGTTTGTTGCAACCTAGTAACAAGATAATTGACAAACATGGGGGCATTATCATTAGCGCCTTCATGTGGAAAATCAAAGTTATCAATGTTCACTCTACTCTCTTGGTTATTGTCAGTCATGTTAATTAAACTTATGTGTTTACTTAGTGTATGCTTTGGCAATTCAAAATTTTAGTTGCCACTTCTCTTAGCCTTTGAAAATTAACACTTAAGTATCTACACCCATGGCTCGAATTGGTTAATTATAGAGAGTAGTGGAGTGGCTCTAACATAGCAGAGTTGCCGAATGATAGCTCCTTTTAGAATTCTTATGGCTCAATAATGGTAAAGCCATAGGCAAGTCTAAAAAGAATCCATTATTAAGACCAAAGCTTCCAAGGTGTGCATCATATCCCACATAGTGGGCTCAACAAAATCGACAATAGATCCCAACCCCACTTACCCTAATATAATTAACAAAATCAACCATTGATAGGCTACTTAAGGACCTCTTTATTTAAGCAAGAAAAGAGAAACCAAATGCTCTTATACCAATGTAATGGAAATGGCCTATGAACTTTGAGAGTAGCAGAATTAGGAAATTAGAAAAAGCACTTTTGTGAGATTACTTTGTAAGCATAGCAGGTGAACTTAATTGATGGTAGCAACATAAACATGGTACTTTGTTAACTTGGCATGAACAATACTTTTGCAAGAGAGAGAGTTTAGAGAATATGACAACCATTGAAGACCGGATTTACGTGGAGCCGGTCCCCCCTCCAATACGCATTTGTATTATAGTTTGTCCCATCAAGAGAGACTTGGTACAATACAATATTTGTGTTCCTTGTGACCTAGGTGATGCAGTGAAGATGGAAATCTTCATGCATCACGAGCATAACATAAACTTTGTAGAAAGCATTAACTATCCCAAGCCTCAATCCCAAGGCTTCAAACACCTTCGAAGGTGGAGACAACTAGTAGTGGGGAATGAGGGTAGGGAAGAGGAAGAAGAAATATTACATAGGAAGAAGAAGTAGTTCCGCATTTATCATCACTAACTTGCTAGCATACATAATAGCATAGTAATGAAAATGGAGAAGATGGAAAGCTTAAGCATTGAAGCATGGCTCTTGGTTGGATTTGCATTCCATAGCCAAGAGTGTTGGTGTAGGCTCTCACTTCTCAACAAGCTTGGAGAACCTCGTTTTTGCTCAAGCTTGAAGCTCATTGGACCCCTCTAAGCCTAGCCAATCACATGCACAAGGAATTTCAAGCAACATGGGTAGCATTAGGACAAGTGTCCTCCTTATCTCTTTGAGAGAAAGAGCTTGAAAATATCTAGATATTTGTTGAATTGAACTAGAAGCTCACTGGACCCCTCTTTAGCCAATCCAATAGGATTCAAGCACACCATATGGCTAAGCATAGGGAGAGTCTAACATGTGTCCCTACGTGATCCCTTGAGAAAGGGGGTGCCCTTTGGGTAAGTGAGAGGTTAAGTCAAATATTCCCCTAACTTTGGGGCTTTCCCCCTCCTTTTTAGGGTCTCTTTTTTACTCAAGCACCTTCCTCATCAAGCATGACAAGCACCTCAAGCATCTTAGTCATCAAGCACGACAAGCACCTAAATCTTAGGTCGGGTTCTCACCTCAAGCGCAGCCCTAGCTTGCATAAGGTCAAAGGACTTTTTAACACTAGCATTTGGAGTTCTTTAATGAAGCTAACCCTAAGGTCTTTTAAGCTCCATTAGATGCACGTTGCTCTTTGATAGACTACCTCCTTTTGGACCACTGTTGAGATGTAACCATCTCTCCTCTTGGTCCCCTCCTGAGGTAAGTCTAGAAGCACTTATTGCACATTGCTCTTTGGTAGACCATCTCCTTTTGGACCCCTATTGAGATGCAACCATCTCTCCTTTTGGTCCCATGCTGAGATAGGTCTAGAAGTACATGTGTCTATTCTAACTCTTGTTCCCGTTTATTCTCCCACATTAAATGATCAGTTTAATATGAGAAAATCATTTGGTAAAGTTAGATATTATATTTGTGGTAGCTGGCTTTAGAGAAAAGGCAATGATAAGTACAAAAACAACTTAGTCTTAGATTATCTTTGTACAAAGCTTATAAGAATGAAGCCTCATTCCAGTATAAACTGATAACAAAAGTACTTCCCAAGCAATAGGAGCAAGTGTAATCATGGACATACATTTTCTTTAAGCCAAAAAAATTCCAAGAAAGGATAGAGTCCTCACCTACAACCATCCAAACAAGACAACACATATGTTAGCGTTGGATGTGTTTAACAGGTGTCAATGGACTATATCAGTTGTTATCCATGTCCAACTTACAACTTTCAACTTAAAACCAATGTCCAGAGTTTTTCTGGTTGTTCAGATTAGTTTGTAAGAAAGTTTTTATAAGTTTGGTTCCTATTTCTTTAAACAAAATCTATTACCATGCGGTTAACCTTTTTTTAACTAAGCAATTCATTTTAATAACAGATTTTGCCACATTTGTCAGGCACTGACATAATTATGAAGCTATGAAGTAAAAAGGATCTTTTAATGTCTCTTATCAACCCAAACTTCTAGTCGGTAAAAAAGTTAGCCAACTTAGCCATGTTTATCTACCTCAAAAATATAAGTCCCCTTGGACTAACTTGAATCATTTTTCTCAAGTTCAATATGTCAGAAAATCCTACCAATCCTTTCATCAAGTGTATTGTATCAACCTTTTGAACAAGGAGTCAATCTCTTTCAAAAAACACCAGCTCAGTATCACCTCTTCATGTCGAAAACGGGCCACAGTTATCAAAATACTCGGTATCGAGGCAATGTACAATACTGTCAGAGTTTAAACCATGTGAAGAGTACCTTACTAAAGTATAGGCAAATTATTTCAGGCCTAAGTAATGAACCCTACCAAATTGTCAGAACAACTTTACCAAATTGCTTCATCATATCAGCGCCTTTAACAGCCAGGAATCAACCTATATGTTTGTTAAATTAGCCATAATCAACCATACCAAGTGTTAACAGACAACCTTTTAATGTCATTTTCTATCGAAATTAGCCACCCACACAGTGGGCCTTACCAAGCCAAGCCAAAATGTTACATAATTGTATACAAGCAGAGGTGCTTACATCACCTTAGACCCACTCCTTCAAAAGAGAGATAACCATATTATCAAGAGCGATAATCAATTACCGACCTGTGTGGGCTGCGTTGTAAGCTCCATATCACCACATCAGAAAATGATACACACAATCCTCTCTTTCAATTTACACAAATCAAACACACACAAGGCTATGTGAGAGGCGGAATGCACCCTCACCTCTTTGAATAGAAGAAGGTTGATCACAAGTAATCATGGCATGTAGCGAGCAGTATACTCCATCATTCCAAGCTTTGAGTAGGCAAGGTGCCATTTTTACTAGGGAAAAAAAAGTAGCCGCCTCTGATGGGGCTCGGTTATGGAAAACAGAGTTACCTACGCGCCATTAACATGGAAAGGAAGAGAGAATGAGTGTGGTACAGATACAGAGCATGAGGCTGGTTAAATGCTACCTTTTTTAATGCCCACATTTTAGGTTTTAATAGTATTTCTCCTTAGGGGTACCGTCCCACTGTGGGTTTTATCCAAGGGAACCCTAAAAAATAGGCACCATTTTTATAATGATAGCTGTTCAGGTGTTATCAACCTTAGTTATACCATGGGTGGATGTCTATAGATGAAATGAAAGCAAGATGGGGGTGTTTTTTTATATAAAGCAAGGTAATATGTGAGTAAAACCTAGGGTGTGATTTAAAAGATAGAACATAGTTGTTAGGTAATAGACAAAGAAATAAGTACTTATGTGTGTGTGTGTGTGTGTGTGTGTGTGTGTGTGTGTGTGTGTGTGTGTGTGTGTGTGTGTGTGTGTGTGTGTGTGTGTGTGCACGCGTGTGTGCGCGCACACAAAGCTTATGAATACCGATAGTTAATGTGATTAACATATGTCTTGGGACCATTGGAAAGTTGCTAGCAGAATCAATTGGCTATTCTTTCCTTGATGGTGATGATTTTCGTTCTGAAGAGAATAAAGGTTGGTCATCAATTGTCTCTTTTGTTTTGCAAGTCTTAAGTATCAATTTTGCTTGAATAGGTTCTTTGTGTCTAACGATACAATTAACACTCCAACCGCATATTTGCGATAGCATTGTAGAAATTTATTGTTGCTTATGGATGAATGCTTACACCCTGGTAAAAACTTATTTGATTTATGTGATCATGCATCTAATTCTCTTCCAAAATGTTAACAAGACTGACTGGTTTTTAACTTTAACTAATATAATTTTTTTTTCGACACACATGAGGGCCCACAAGGGGAGGTGCTTATCCCTTCCAACTATTGGCCATGTTACATGGTCGGGCAATTGATGCACCACGTGTTGGGAATTACGGAGAGAACTCATAGCAACCAACTAGGAACTTCCTCCTCAAGTGACCCACCCCAAGGGGAGGATGCACTGGAGTGTCTAAGGGCAAGAGCCCTAGCAACGTGAACACCAGGTGAGCACAAGGCATCTCTCTAGAGTGTGACCCAATGGGGGATTTGAACCCACAACCCATAGGTTGAGGGGCCAAAGCCTTACCGTTACTTTATGACTATGTAGAATTATCTAGCAGAGAGAGAGAGAGAGAGAGAGAGAGAGAGAGAGAGAGAGAGAGAGAGAGAGAGAGAGAGAGAGAGAGAGAGAGAGAGAGAGAGAGAGAGAGAGAGAGAGAGCTTTATTAATGTCTTCTAGGGGCTGAAGTAGGCCTATGAGATGAAACATTGTACATGGGTGTGTCCTTTGGATATCCAAGAAAAAGACAAATTGCTAAATTAGACATGCTACAAGAGAAATTAAACTAGCATGGTGGTGCGTATACATGTGTATGAGAGATATGGGGAGGGAGAGAGAGAGAGAGAGAGAGAGAGAGAGAGAGAGAGAGAGAGAGAGAGAGAGAGAGAGAGAGAGAGAGAGAGAGAGAGAGAGAGAGAGAGAGAGCTCTAACTCTACTGGATGTGAAACTATATGTGCATGGGAGGACAACCATGTTACACAAAATACTAGCTATCTCCATCCATTACCAAAGTGGGGGTATAAGTTGTAGCATAGTAGCAGGGTATGCAAAGTACCTCTCTATCTACCTATTCCTAGTCCACTCTTGTCGTAGTGGAATCTCAAAGATGGTTCTATGATAGAGAGAGAGAGAGAGAGAGAGAGAGAGAGAGAGAGAGAGAGAGAGAGATTTATTTTTTTTATGCTGCAGGGAAGATAAAGCAAGAGATTCCATTGACAGATTTTGACCGATTGTCATGGCTTGAGACTCTTCGGGATACTTTGATTGATTACATCCTACGGGGGAAAACGGTGGTCCTCACTTATTCTGCCTTGAAGCCATCATAGAGGCACCTTTTAAGGACAATTGATTTTCAAAGGATGCTGAAAATGAAGCAAATCGAGAAGAAACAAGCTTCATGAGTGATAGTTTGAAGTCAATTCCAAGGATTCTAAAGTGTTGTATGATAATCAATAGCTCAAAGGCAACCACAAATCACATGTTCCATCGCATCGACTTTTCTCTTTGCTTAATGACTTAAGGAGAGGTTCCAATAAGGGACCCACTTCATGCCTTCATCTTTGTTATTGTCACAGATAGATTCTTTAGCAATCAACAAAAAGGAGGACGATGTTATATTCTTGGATGCAAGGTTAAGCCTTGAAGTAGTTGTGCAACATGAGAAAGAGTTGGTTTGTCAAAATGCATAAAGCAAGCTCTCAGAATTATACCGTGTTGTTTGGTTGGAGTACCTTTTAGAGCTTTCATGCTGTTGATTGATTATTGAGCTCTTGGGGGTAATGATTTTTCACCTTTCTTTTTTAATCAATAAACCAAGCATGTCACCAATACATGACCACTGGTTGGTTTTTGCCTTATCATAGATGATATCGAAGTGGCAAAATTAGGCAGCTTACTTTCACATGAGATGTCAAGGGTGAGTTATTAAGGTCTAAAGTAGTAGAGTAAGGTGTAAATACCATATTTGAGAGCATTTACAAGTTAGTTCAAAAAGCGAGAGTCCAAGACACAAGTATGGTGCTACACATATGGAAACCCTCGCCAACCTTCTCAAGATTGTCCTCATATTCAATTCATTGGATTGTAGTTGAACTCCATGGTTTTTTACCAGGCTTGGATTGAGGAACCATAGCCAAAAGGTTTAAGACATAAGAGGGCAAGGATAATGCACTAGAGAGAGGAGAGAGTGATCATTATCATCATATGTTGCATGTCACAACCAAGAATAAGAAGTATGAAGTATATTCTCTTATAGCAACATAGGGCAAAGAAATGTAGTAAGCTACACAAAAGACTTGGGTTAGTAGGTGGAACCAGTTGTATTTTTCACATACAAAGATTTTTGAACCGTTATGCATGTACCACTATGTGAGGCATGTAACCATATCTATCAAAAAGAGGCTTTACTGTTGGGTGGCTTTTGATCATTTTACACAAATTTGAAACATTATTGTCCTAGAGCTTGTTTGGAAGGTATAAGGATGTCGAGGCTTTTTTAAGGTCACACACCTCTCTCTCTCTCTCTCTCTCTCTCTCTCTCTCTCTCTCTCTCTTTTCTCTCTCTCTCTCTCTCTCTCTCTCTCTCTCTCTCTCTCTCTCTCTCTATATATATATATATATATATATATATATATATATATATATATATATATATATATATATATATGCCTCATCTCCTTCGAGCACTTCAAGCCATCCATTGCATTCTCAGGATCTTAATCAACCTCTCTCCCAAGCCTCTCTCCCTCTTTCCTAGTTCTAAGCTAGCCTACTAAGACTCCCTCAATCACTCCCTTCTTGTATTAGGCAAATGTGTTGAAGGCCTATGCCACAAGTTGTGTGTTTTCACATTCACCACCTTTTGTTTTTTGTTGTTCTTTGACATACTATAGTATTTTGGTCGTTTAATTCTCCTTTGGTATCATGACTTTTTTTATTGTTTCTCATGACATACCATACCTGGAAACTATGGTCAACAATCGACTATGGAGTGCCCCATACATTCTATTTCTTGGCATGGTACTGATACACAAGTATGTGATGGACAAATATTATTCATCTTAAGCAAGTTGGGGATGTAATGCTTTTGTGAATGTCAATGATGTAGCGTAAGGCTATCAACAGCTTAGTTGCAAATGGAAAGTGGAAATTATACTCAATTGTCTTCTCATGAGAATATTCTCTTTGCCTCTGCATGTGATGGAATTGTGAGCGTGGTGTCGTCTGACTAGCTATCGGGAGAAGGTAAAAGAGAAGAGGGGAAGTATTAGAAGAAGAAGAAATGAACATATTTAGTGTTGTAAATCAATTCACACACGCACGCACACACACATTATTACTTGCCTATAAGATTCTCTAGCATAATTGACATCCTGGATTTTACGAAACACGCTTCCTAGTTTCACTATATAGGGTATCCACCATGGAATATGGCCCTTATAAATTGTAAGTGATACTAAAAACCCAAAAAAGTGGTGTACTGCCTTTTTGTAAACCTGGCCGTGAAGGCGCTATGGTGGCTTTTCGCCTTGGCATACCGCATCACAGGCGGCCTCGCAGTCTCGGATCCCCAGGAGGGGATCGCTCCACTCATTACTCTCTACACGCTACACAGTGATGGCGGCCTTCCTCCTCTTCTATTTAAGAGGTGAGGGCGCAACTATGCCCCTTACTTAGCTTTGTATGAGTTTTTGCTTACGTAAATTATAAAGGACTGTGTATCTACTCTCTACTGCACAAAAATATGGAGCTTGCAACACAAACAACACAGCAACGTTGGCTACTTTGCTTGTTATCATGAGTTTCGCTGCAAACCTAGTTTTTTAAGGCAGTATAATTGTTATGATGTTGCTCTATCGGTTTGATGGTATGGCACATTATGTGGTTTTGACTCAGCGTAACAAAACTTGTTTAAAGATGGAATGTCATTAAGTACATGGCATCTGGTTGATGGTTTTTGTTGGCAAAGCTTTGACCCCACTACTGGGTTTCGGTTTTCAGTAAGCATTGCATAATAACAATTATGTGGTTTTGATTATAGGTGATCTTTAGAATTTGGGGTATGGCATATTAGTTGTTGCTGCTTAAACTCAGTAAACTCTGATTCTTGGTAGCTCTACGTTAACTGCTCACTAGTTTTTTGGAAAAAATTGGGGTTGCTGCCGCTTGGCTTGGCAAGGCAATACTCTGTCGATAATGACCTGACAAACTGATGGTGCTTATTGTTCATCAAAAAACTTTGGGATTGACTTGGTATGGTCGCTTAAGCATGGTATATTGATCACTGTCACATAAAGCCTGGTAAGACCCACCGTTTGGGTTGGCTAAGTGAATATAAGGGGTTTTTGACCTACTGCACTGATGTTGGATGTTTTTGCTAGGGTTTGTAGGGGAGTTTGTCCCGGTTGCATATTGATGCTGTACTTGTTCATTACTTGGTTGTTTGGATGAGGTAATGCAATACATCATTTGCATTCATATGGGCGGGTGTAGTTTCTTGTTTTTTTAAAAGCTTTGGGATTGACTTGGTACTGTCGCTTAAGCATGGTATAATGATCGCTGTCACATAAAGCCTAGTAAGGTCCACCATTTGGGTTGGCTACGTGAATATAAAGAGGTTTTTGACCTACTGCGCACAGATGTTGGATGTTTTTGCTATGGTTTGTAGGGGAGTTTGCCTCAGTTGCATACCGATGTTGTACTTGTTCATTACTTGGTTGTTTGGATGAGATAATGCAATACATTATTTGCATTCACATGGATAGGTGTAGTTTTTGTTTTTTTTTTTTTTAAACCCGTATAAACATCTAGTCCTTTTTCGGTTTTGACATTCGGAACTGGCTGGATACCACTTGGTTTGCTAAGAGATTGGATTTCAAATAAACATAAACTGTATCTGTTCAGAATAAACAAAAACAAGTTCAAACTATTAATGGAATTTTTAGGCTTCTTTTATGGCTTCATATAATGAAGCCTCATTAATCTGGCAAAAAAACTCAAAAAATTGTTTGATGGGGAGATAAGACACTTGGATTAGAAGGGGTTATGGCCTTCTAATCAAAATAATATTATATTTATACTAAAAATTAACTTTGGGTTAATAAAACATGTTTTTTAAATGGAACACATAAATACTTTGGACTAAGCTTGTAAAGTTTTAAAAAAAGTTGTGAGATGGACATGGATACCAACTGGTATAGTCCATTGATACGTGTAAAACACATCCAAGGCTAACATATATGTTGTCTTGTTTGAATGGATGCAGGTAAGGACTCTTCTTGGAAAGTTTTTTTTGGCTTTTAGCAATTGTCCAATACAGGATTACACATACACCTACTGCAAGGGAAGTACTTATGTTATCTATATACTGGAATGAGGCTTCATTCTTACAAACATTGTACAAAGATAATTATAAGATTGAGTTGTTTTTGTACTTATCATTTTCTTTATTCTGGAGCCGGATGTCTTTTGAATGTAAAAGTTTAGTTATGTCTTATTAATTATGATAAAACAACTACACACACACACACACAGATAGAGAGAGAGAGAGAGAGAGAGAGAGCTTCATACAATTTCCTTGAGCAAATTGTTAGTAAGTTAAGAATTGAGTGACCTTCCCATCTTTAAACCATCACACGAGGCATGCCTTAATAACTACTCTTACTTTCTTGAATATGACCAAGAGGTTTCGTGTATAGTGGGCAATAGCTCGCTTGAGGGACACCATTCTTTTCAATATGTTACCTACAACTCATTTCGGCAAGCAACACATTGTTGGTAGAGCCTTCACAAGCAAAAGTTGCTTTGTGACATGCCATGCTTTAAATTGTGTTTTAAGGCTAGTTTTGAATGCAAAATCCACAACTATAGGTGAAAAAATACATGATCCTTCAATCCTATCTTTCCATAAGGGCGTGTGCCTTAATAAGCACCCTTACTTAACCGAATAAGATCAAGAGGATTGAGCATAGTGAACATCATCTCGCTTGTGGACACTATTCTTTACAATCTAGCAACCATAGCTCAAATTGGCAATCAAATCTTTGTTGATAAAGCCTCAATGAGGAAAAGATAGTTTGTGATGTATAACTTTTTTTATTCTTGTAGTCTTATTTTAATTGCAAACCCAAATCTCTAGGGTAAAGAAAAGCATGACAATTGTTGTAATTAAGTTCTCACAAAGCATATTAGTCCTTGTTTCATGACCGATGGAGCACCTCCTAGCTTTGGTGGGTGATTGATGCTCAACCTTGTCATGCTTTTCTCAAATTTCCTTTCGCAAGTCCACAAAGTTGTTGAATAGAATTCCTTTGATGTTTTTTTACAAATTTTTTCGACACACCAGAGAGCCCACAGGGGGAGGTGCTTATCCCTTCCAAATATTAGCCATGTATGTATACATGGTCAGGCAAGGGCTGCGTACCTTCGGGCAAGAGCCACGCGTAGGCATCACCACAGTCACCTTATTGATGCACCACATGCTGGGAACGACGGAGAGAACTCCTAGCAACCAACCAAGAACCTCCTCCTCGGGTGACTCACCCACGGAGGATGCACTCGAGTGTCCAAGGGTAAGAGCCCTAGCAAGGTGAGCACAAGGTGTCCCTCTAGAGTGTGACAAAATGGGGGATTTGAACCCACAACCCGTAGGTTGAGAGGCCAAAGCCTTACTATTAGACCAACCCTTGGGGGACATAATTCCTTTGACATCGCTCATGCTTGTTTTAAAAAACAGTTTAGAAGCTTAGTATTTAAAGCTTATGCTATTTTACAAGAATAAGGGAAACAATTGGCCTCATACAAGAATAAGACAAGCATTTCAACGTTTCAATTCAAACTTCAATGATAATAGCACACAATTCTAGGAACTTTGTATCTCAATTGCAACAAAATAGACCCAAAACTTATCACGCTTTATTGGCTGGAGAAAAATTAACCACAAACCTGCCTTAATTTATGCAATCAAACGGTAATTACGCCATCGCTTTTTCTATCAATGTGCACGTGTGTTGGATATATGCACGCAGTGTGGGGTATGTACATCACATAAGGAACCATTTGCTTGACAATTAGGGTGATACATATAGCATGGGTATGCAAGCCTCAAACTTACATACTGACTTTATGCTCTGAAATCCCAGTTGTAGTATTCACCAACAGGGCACGAGCCATCTCTTGCATAACAAGCACTATTCTGCAAGTGACGCACATGATGAGAGGAATATTTGACATCACTAGAGATATATATTGGGCACCAAGTGTTGAAATCAGGAAAAGTTTCTGCAATGCACCTAGTTTTTTTCTTCCCGACTTCGCATCTTCTTGATTATGAGATCAATGGCAGCATTTGCAGATGAAAAAGCTCCATGAAAACTCTCCTTGAAAGAGAATGTTTCCAAGTCCCTAACCATTTGCATAAGAATGTCTCCCATGTCCCATTGCTTCTCCAACAAGCAATAGTAGTACACTTTCGAACAGCGTCTACTAATCTCGTCATTTGCTGGTTCTGGGCAATACTCATCATCCAGCCATTGATGAAGATTAATCCTCAACCACTCTGCCTCCTGCACCATGAAGCTGATATTCAGCAAGTATGGATAACTCCACACCAAAAATAAAAAATAAAAACAATTTAAAAAAAATCACCACCACTATCTTGGATGGGGATCTCCAGCCCTCAAAACACTGTTTGCATAAGGATCACTCATCCCAGCAAGAGTAACCCCCCCAATCATGGCAGGCTAACAGCTCTTGCAACCTATTGTGCTAATCTTTTTCCCACACTCTTTAACCCCTAAATTGTTGTCTTCTTGCCTAGGGTCCAAGGCTGGGCTGAAGGTAGTCGTATACAAAGCAGGCATAAAGCCAGTCATTGTTGACCACGAGTCCAACATCTTGCCTTCATACCTACTATGTCGTCGAGCTGCTTTCCCACCTGGGTCCATCTATTACTGCCATGTACATGCACTAATGGTCCACAGATGCCTCCGAGAAAGCCATCCTATAGATGGCCAAGAGGACTAGAAGAATTGGGTTGTCCCATGAAACGTATCATATTGGCCATCTTGCAACCACCAGTGCGAGATAGGCTCCCCCCATCCCCTTCCTTTTCCACCTTTGAGAAAAAGGAGGTCTTGAGCCCTTTGGTATTACATAAGCAAAATACAAAGAGCTTGAAGGCAATACATAAGCCCATAGGCATTACAGCAGCCAAAACTGGCCATGAAAAAACCCCTAGAATACAACAAACCATATTTTGTGTGTGTGTGTTTTTTTTTTTTTTTTTTTTTTTTTGGGGGGGGGGGGGGGGGGGGGGGAGAGAAACACACAAGCGATAAAGAGTTACAAAAGAAGGTGATACACCAAAAGCTGGAGGGAAGTGAAGGACAATTGTGAAGGAGAGCTGTATAGCACACGCAGGCCACCCGAACTTGCGAAGAGGAAGTTGAAACTCCACCAAAGATTCTCTAGAATCAGACCTAGGATCTCCAAGCCAAAAGGCTCACTCCAACAGAGGGCGCATCACCACCACATAACCACTCTCATCAAAAAGGACCCTAGGAGAGAAACAGCCTCAAGCCATCCCTGGCAGATCTTCAACCTGCAAAGCATAGGCAGGGTGGAGAACAAAGCTGAAGAAGAGGCTGGAATGTCCCACCCACCAAAACCACCATCTGTAATCTGAAGCCCACAATCCAAATAGAGGTGAAAAATCAGAAAACACAAGCAACATGCAACCATATGCGCACACACCACTCACATGAAACCAAGCAGCCACACAAAAAAACATGCAAGCCAGGCACTGACAAAGCAGACAAAGAAAAGACCGCATGCAGCAAAACATACACAGCACGCAATAAACAAGAAACCAAAAGAAAAACAGCAAACAGAGAAAACCAATGCAGGCAGTAGAGGACAAAAGGAAAAATATTATTTGGCGTGCACGGGCTTTTTTTTTTTCTTCTTTTTTTTTCTTTGGGGGCACCCAGAACACAAGCTTGGCACAACTTTACTCACGTGGCGACCCCCTCTCTCTCTCTCTCTGCTGACTCGAGAGTATGAACGCGACATACGAACTGCTTGGAACCATCTTTGGATGACCAAGAAGGATACAGTGGACACTTATTGCGAGAGATTCTAGAGCTCTTTTCTACCCGCCTCTTCATTTAAGAAGATCTCGTTCAAACAACACATTGAGCGGTTTACCTTGGGTCTTCCTACAGAGATCCGAGATCACTCCGTAGAACAAAAGTCGGCTTCCATTCAGGAGCTGATGAGTCATGCGAAACGGGGTTTTGCCATTCACTCAAGCAGTTTGACCTACCCCACAGATGAAATCATGACGCAAAGAGTCGAACACACTTCGAAAAATGAAAGTAGAAAGAGAAGAGTAACCCAGAAAAGAAAGAAAAGGATGCACGACCCAAACTCACTCCTCAAGAGAGAGCTCTCTACATCAAGGAGGGGAAGTGCTTTGGATGCAAGGAAAATGGGCATATCTCCACTAAGTGCCATAACAAGGCACCGAATGAACAGGATGAAGAAAGGCCAGAAAGTTCCAAAGCAGCTAAGGGACGTGGCAAAAAAGGCAGATAAAATGCAGAATTGGTACCACATTGCGTGGGACCCGAACCGAATCAAATGAATGAAAGTACAAACTTTGCCGCTTTTAGGGCAAAGTGAAGGATCAGGAAGCCCTCTTTTGCTTTGATGAAGGAGCCAAGGCCAACTTCTTTTGACTTAGATTGGCGGCTCGATTTGGAATTACGCCCGACAAGCTGAGGCCATAGGCGGAGGTAGTTCGAGTGGCACTAGGACGGGATGTTGCCATTACACCGATCATTGGCAAACTTCATTTGCAATGACAGGGATGTTTAGGGCACGAGGATTTCTACGTAATTTCCTTGAGAGGTTGTGACGTCCTACTCGAAATCCCTTGGTACCACAAGAACGACGCCGTGGTTGACTACCGGGCCGAGAAAACGACTTTGACAAAAGAAGGGCTCAAAGAGTGTACTTGTTGAACTTCAATTTCTTTACTCATTTTTTTGGAGAGAACTGAACAATGAATGAAGGTCGAATATGGTTTGACCTGAACAATGAACGCCAAGATTTTCTCCACACTCATGCCGATTGCTTTTCAGAGGGCCTGCTAGGCGAGTTGCCACTAGCTCGTCCTAAGGATCATACTATTGATCTAATACCTGGAAGCACACCACCGAACCAGCCACCTTACCGTGTGAGCCGAGCCCAGAGATACACCTGTTTGGAACACATTGTCTCAACAGCACGAGTGCATATGGACCCAGCCAAGATAGAGATTATCTGTGATTGGCCCGATTTGAAGAATGTCCATGAAGTTGAAAGCTCCTTGGGCTTATGTTCTTACTATAGGCGGTTCATCAAAAAGTTTGCAGAGGATGTTTACCCCTTTGCACTTGTCAACATAAAAAGGAGTCCTTTTCTCGTAAGGATCTACAAAAGTGACTGCCTTTGATACAAAATTTGACTACAGGACCAGACTTTGCTGGTTTTGCAAGAGTCGTTTGAAGTATATTCTGATACTTGTGGTCGTAGACTAGATGCGGTCTTAATGCAAGAAGGCCAATGTCATTGCCTATGAGAGCCGATTGTTTTCAAGGCCGGAATTGACAGTACAGATATGTGAGAAAGAGCTTTTGGTGGCTTTCCATGCTCTTACTCACTGGCGACATTACCTACTCGGAGCCGATTTTACGGTTTTCATAGATGATGGGAGTTTATGCTACTTGTCACAGAAGCAGCTATCGGAAAAGCAAATGGGGTGGACAAACATCTTGTCACAGTTTTACTTCCGGATTGTCCAAGTGCAGGGACAAAAGAAATTGGTGGCAGATACTTTGTCCCTCAAGCCCTTGGTTCTGGCTATTTCCGCAACACATCATAGAAGCTTCGAGGATATGGTCGGTCAGTACGCCACAGATACAGATTTTGCAGATGTATTCAGTTAAATACAGAAAGGGGAGATAGTAGCGGACTATTTCATTCGGGATGGCTACTTGATGAAGAAAAAAAGAGAAAAGGTTCTAACTGAATGCCACTGTCCGCCTTCTACAGGTCACCGCAGCATTGCTACCACCTTGAAAGGGGTAGAGAGATACTTCTTTTGGCCGAGACTCAAGAAGGATGTGGATGAGTTTGTGCGCAGTCGCTTGGTATGCCAAAAGGTCAAGTTTGACATAAAGCACAAGGATTGTTACAGCCTTTACCCATACCACCCACCCCTGGGAAAGTATTGCAATGGATTTTCATTTTTGATCTCCCGAGAACACAAGGTGGGCACGATTGTTTATTGCCTAAATCTTCAAATTCCATGGCATGCCTGAGACGATTGTCTCCGACAGGGACCCCAGGTTCACGAGTTTGTTTTGGACGGCTATTTGGGAGAACATAGGCACGCGGTTGCAGTCCTCATCATCGTTCCACCCACAGACTAACAAGCAATCAGAGATTGCTAATTCAGTGGTACTGGATTTGGTCGGCTTCAAAGAAAAGTCTTATCTTTCGTGCTAAGGAAGGGTGGAACCTTCGTAGCAAATTCAATAATCTCAAATGGCACCTTCTTCATCAAAGAGTTAATCATGTTTCTGTAGGCATATTCCACCAAAGGTAAAAACCTTTCCCATGTCGTCTTCTGATGCAACGATCAACATGACGTGGCAGCTTTTTGCGGCAGATTTGGCCTGCTTTTCTGGCTACGCAAATTGGCTTGTTTTTTTGCTACGCAAGAGAATCGGAGAGAGAGAGAGAGAGAGAGAGAGAGAGAGAGAGAGAGAGAGCTCTTTTGCTTTATTTTTAAAAGCTTTTAATTTACCAACTTTTGGGCTCTGCTTTTGGCATCCCTTGTAACCTTTTAATAAGTGGGCAGGCTTCCCACTTCTCAGAGCATTTGGACGCAGAGTCTGAGAGTGAGAGCCTCCCACTCACTTGTACTTTTGCAACAGATTAATACAAAGAGAAATACCGAAAGGGGCGCCAGTCTTTGGGGCCAATATCTCTAGGCACGGAACTCCGCCGGGCCAGTGTCGAATCAAATTGTGAACTGTGAACTGTTTTGAAGTGAATTCTTGTGGTGTCGCGGTAGATTCTCAACAGTATCCAAGTCTGTTACAAGTGGCCCTCTAGGTACTTAAAAACAGTACAAGGGATGCCAAAAGCAAAGCCCCAAAGAGCATCATGTCCAAAAGCACTTAGTTCTAAAAGCAATTGCTCTCAAAAGCTAGCACTGAAACTGCCAAAATCTGCCAACGCAAATTGCTGAATTCCATATAGCAATGCTATGTCATCATGTCAGCACAAATCACGAAAATAACCGTATAGCCTGCCACATCATCAGTTTTTATGCAAGTTGTGTGTGTGTGTGTGTGTGTGTGAGAGTGTGCCTTGCTTTATTTTAGGGTTTTAGGCCCCTCCGCCAGTTCCTGTAAGTTGTTGAGGGTTAGGATTATTAATCCTAGCCCATTAATGATTTTGGGCCACTCAGCAGGACTTCATAAGTTGGAGATTCTTCTGTTTCTTCTTCTTCTTCTTCTTCTTCTTCTTCTATGTTATAAGCCTCTCGGCCGAATTCTCCAAAGCACAATCAAGTTAGCCCAAGACCAGAAGGTCACACAGTTGTCCTAGCATCATGCAAATGACTTCTAATGCAAAATACCACATAGAGAGAACTAGTCATGGCAAAAAGGATTTCCGGCTTTGACCAAGAGATAGGTATGGACCACCTTCCTAGGGAGAGTGAATCTTGGGCGGGCTAAACGAACACATTGATCCGATGCGTCTATGACCTCGGCACAGAAACCCTAACCCCAAAACCTGTCACAATACCACCATTGATGCCTCTAGGTTTCCACCCTTCGACACCAAATAGTGCAAGAGCTTCTTCTTGAGAGTCCACAGAAGCTTCTATTCCACTTTTTCCGACAAACGGTTGCAACACCCGACTTTGCACCACCGTTGCCACCACCTCCTCCATTGCCTCTGTGACGGGTTTTAGAGTTACGGTTTCAGAGGTCCTAGACGCATCGGATCAATGCGTTCATTCCCCCCCCCCCCCCCAACACTCACTTCCCCTAGAAAGGTGGTCCATGCTAATCTCTTTGTCAAAGTTAGAATCCTCTGTGACATGAACAGTTCTCTCTATGTGGTATCTGCATAGATAATCATCTATGATCTGCGTGGTACTAGGATATTTGAGTGACCTTCGGATCCTAGGCTAACTTGACTACGTTTTGCAAAACCCGGCCGAAGGGCCTAGAACTTGGAAGAAGCAACACAAACAGAAGGAGTTCCGACTTGTGAAGACTTGCAAAGTGGCCCAAAATGGGTTAGGATTTTAATTCTATGTAAGGTGCATCGGATGAATGTTGAACTTTGCTCAAGATGAGTGCTCCGAACTGTGCTCAAGAATTCCTTTTACTTACGAAAGGGAGAGCCTTCCGTTCCTTTAGTGAGAGAGTGCAAATAATCACAAACAAAGTGGTAAACACTGTGAATGAAGGTGTTAGAGATTGACAGATAGAGAGAGAAGAGTACGACACCAGAATGTTGTCAAACCCTCCTCCAAGGCCCCACTCTCTATGGCGAGAGCGGTCTATGCTATTGATTGCACAAATCTCTACAATGCAATGGACTTGCCGACGATGTCGACGACGACGAGACGGGCTGAAACTGAAAACGCTAAGAGCTAAAATCTGCAAATCTTGTATCTGCTGAATTTGACTCTATGTCGGTGACGACGGCGATGACGACGATGCGATGACGACGGGCTGAAAACGCAAATGCTGAAATCTGCGAATAGCGGACTGAATCTGCAAACACTGGCTGATATGACCATGCGGTGAAGATCTATTGCGGGAAGGTGAAATCTGCGAGGTTTAGGGGCTGCAGTACGGAACCTAACTGCTGAAAACTGAAAACGCTGATGCAAATCTGGGATCTATCGTCAAGGAACTACAAACGCTAGGGCTGATCTGCAACTCCAAAAACGCTAGGCTGATTTGCTCATCTGCTGCAAAAACGCTATGGGCTTTGCTGTCGCCAGGCTGATCTGCAAAACTGCTGAAAACACTAGGCCTCTTCTGCAGTTCATGAAAAACGTTGGTTGGTCTTTGGTGGCTGAAAACGCTAGGTCCTCTTGCCGTCTTGCTGAGAAGGTGCTCTTCAGATGGTACCTGCTGCCTCTTCTGCTAGAAAGTGCTAGCGCTAGGTTTCTTATATATTAACTTGCCAGAATTGCCCTACCCAGTTCCCAAACAAAGTTGCTTAATAATAATAAGTGAAAAATGGCTAAAATAGGGAAAATGGGTCAGTGCACTGTAAAAATGCTCCTAATGGTAATCTGATGATCATGATGTGTGCAACCAGAGGATATGCATCTACTCTAAGTGCTTGGACATGCACGGTTTGCGAACAGACTCACAAACGTGCCAGAACGCTTCCTAAGCTAATTGAACTGAACTGAACCCTAGTCATGAAGTAGCTTGTCCACGTACACATAGGGTTAAATGTGCACGTGACATCCCCTCCTTTTTAAAGTGAGGTACTGGTACCGAACTGTATGGCGTCGAGGGAGATCGCCACCAACATCTGGAATCCTGGAAAGGACTCTTCGCCAGCCCACTCTGATGCGTGGGTCATGCGATACTTAAACTTCATAAAGATTTGCAACGCTTGCTTCTTTGAGCTGCGCTGAAAGCGACACAAAGTCATATGTGGCTCCTTCAACAACTTCGTCTATAGTCATGCGTCTACCTTCTTCAAGAATCTCCGAGGATGAAAATTCATGAAACCACTTCCAACACAAAAACATGAACATACCCATTCCATGTAAAGTGACTAGAAAAATTCTAGTCTTCTTTAAAGACTGTACATGCAATGTAGATGAATATATAGACGGAGTGCCAAACCGTTCATCAAACACACGCAAACAATTGGGTCGAATCTTGACTTTCTGATCTAAATCAATCAACTGTGGCAAATCACAATGAAAATGCCGATGAGTGATGCTCAATCCTTCTTGTGCTCTTTCGGATACCGTGTCATGCTAAGGAAGAGACATGGAATGTGAATTCCTTGAATGCAAACATTTGATCTTTTCATGAGTAATCCGCATACATCCGTGCTCATTCATGAGGGAATCGTGTTCATCGTACAATATGGCATGCCTATGACAAGGGATCACATAAAGACGGTGACTAACATACAAGAAACCGTCACAAATGAAACACTCGAACAATGCGTACTGACTAATCATGAGCACATATAATACTTCCTGTAAGGGTTCTTTGGACCTCGACTCGAGAACCAAGATCGGTTCTTCGTGATTGATCGAATCTGCAATGAGGTTAGTGTCATTAGAAAAAGCATCAACTAAACCATCATCCTTGTGAACAATCACATCTTTTTCTTGCAACCCATCATGTTTGTGAATAATCACATCTTTATCATGCAAATCATGTGTGTCGTGCTTTGGAGAAGACAAGACTGAGAGAGTCTCCTTCTCTTGATTCTTTTCAATCTTCGCCTGCACATTAGAAATGAGAGATGAGGAATGAACAGCAAGCTCCCCGTGAATGACAATTGGAGAGTCACTCTTGGCATTGAAAGTGAAAGTATTAGTTGCCCAATCAATGAGACGGTTATGCTCACGGAACCATCGAATGCCTAAAAGCATATCACATCCTGAAAGAGGAGATACTACAAATTTTCTGCGGAAGGACGCTTGTTGAACAGTGAACAAAACATCAAGGCAATCTTGTGTGATGTGTAACTAAGTCAGACTTTGTAAATAATTAATTTATTTACGAGAAAAGAATTATCTAATTAGTTGTGTGCACATCAGAATAGATTTAGCAGTTCTGGGGTCTCAGGTACGCCCAAGTTTGGGCCAGTGCACCTCAGGGAGACCCTAGCAGAAAATACCTTGAAGCCCTAGCGATTAAAAAATCGGGTCTTCAATGAAGGGGTAGATAGTAGCCTCAAATTTCAGGCTCAAAAAATTACGCGCGCTAGTGCAAGCACAGGAATGAGATGGGGTCCTACTCCCCCATTTTCAGTGTTGGCAGTGCCCTACGCATTGGAGCCCTCCATGGAAGCTTGAGAGCAGCCCCTTGTGACATATGTGGTGGCCTCGTGCTCCCATTGTCTAGAGCAAGGGCTCTCATAGCCATAGCCAGCTTTTGGTGAGGTTTCATCGCGAGAAGTTGCAGCATGCACTCTCTTCGTAGAGTGTCGTGGCTGTAAATTCTCTGTTTTCAGCCCTTAATCACCTCCTTTAGGTTGAATTTCAGCAAAATACATATAGAATCTAGTTCTTCTCTACCTACACTACGTGTACACCAAGTTTCGTGCAATTCCATCGCGGAAAAGGTCTCTTTTTCGGCTCTGGAACATGCTCAGGTAACATTTTCAGGTTATGTGCAGAAAATTACAGCAAGCATGTGTGCGTGCATTTTGCGTGTTTCTCCCTTGTTTTTGTTGCAGGAATAATTATGCATAAAGGGACTCAGTTAGCAGAAGGTAGACTCTCATTTTCGAGAGCTTCCGTTGAGTTTTGTAGAAGATAGACTCTCGTTTTTGAGAGCTTCCCAAAATCTCATAGTAGAGGGAAGATCCTCTCAGTATTCAGAGAGTAGCGTTCGCACTCTCTCAGTCACAAGCAAAAAGAAAGAATAGAGGACGGGCTATTGCCCCGTTCTTGTGCTTGTAAAGATTCTCCCTTAGTAATAAAGATATTCTCTTTATGGGGGGGGACCAGCCCATCTTCTGGTCCCCAATGAAGTGTCAAGCTTTTCCTCTCTCTCTCCAATTCTCTTGAGTATTTGAAGTACAATTAAAAGTCAGTTTACGCTTCCGTATTTTTGTGACAGTGGTATCAGAGCAAGGTCATCTCTCTCTTCCGTAAGGGATTGACGACTCTTGGCAAACTGCAGAAATGGGAGGACGCAAGATAGAGTTCTCTCTCCTTCAACAGCAGGTGGAAGAGTTGCAAAAAGCTCTCTCCCATCCAGAAGTCCAAAAGATTCTCCATACTCTTGAGAAAGGGAAGGAGAAAATGCCGATGGGGTCGGGAGAAATCCCGCAGAACCCAAAGGCGCCAAAACCAAGGAAAGATCCTTTGATTGGAACCTCCCGCATGCACGAGAGGCACATGAAACCTCCAGAACGTCATGTACGGTTTAACCCAAAAGTTCAAGAGCAGGATCCCCCTGATTCCCCTCAATTCTCTTTCATGAAGAATCTGGATGACATAGTTGCTCCGGAAGACATGTTCCTGGAAGATCCGTCGCAGCAAGAAGTGCATTCAAGGGAAAAGACTCTTGTCCATAAGGAGTCTAAGCATAGAAAGAAGGAGCATCATAAGAAGAAGCACCACAGGCAGAAAACATTCAAGTCGGGAGACAAAGATGTGAAATTCGACACCTACAATGGGCGGCGTGATAATGACAAAGCTTTGGCTTTCATCCGCCAATTCGAAGTTGCATTTGCTGAAGGGAATTTTAAAGAAAGATCCAAGCTTCGCCATGTTAGTATGTACCTGAAAGGCACCGCCAGCAGTTGGTGGTTAACCCTTATCCTGGAAGATCGTAAACCCCAAGATTGGACTGCTTTCAAGAAGGAGTTCTACGCACAGTTCCTTCCTCCAGACTATGAGGAAGAGGTAAAGAAAGAATGGGATCGACTTTCACAGTCGGAGAACGAAATTGTTCCACGCTATGTGGATAGGTTTTGGGACGTTCTCTTGAAAGTCACTCCATTCAAGAAGATTGACGATTCGGAAAAGGTGCGCAAGTTTGAAGCAGGATTGCATGAAGCCTTGCAAAAGGCTATGAAGCTTTACCCTCGAGGTAACTTGCAGATACTTATGGAATCAGCCCGCATAGCTGATGGAATACATGACAAGGGTACTCCCAGGAAGATGGAGCAAAGCACTTACCATGCCAAGCAGAAGGCTCTCCATGAGCAGCCTACCTCTACTTCTTCTTCTCAAAAGAAGAAAAGAACCGCCTCCGAAGCAGAAGCAAAGCCAAATCAGCCCAAGAAAGGGAGATATCTCTCTCCTGCTGAGTTGCGAACCTACATTAGTGAAGGAAGATGCTTCAAGTGCGGACAAGTTGGTCATATGAAGGGTGATTGTCCTAACAAACCTCCACAACCACCCTCTTCCAATGCAGTCCCAGATGTACAAGGAAATACAACCAAGGATGGAAAAGAAAGAGCTCTTCTCAAAGCTTGGGGTAGTATCAACAACCAACGGGCTCTTATTTTGTTTGACCCTGGCAGTACAGACAACTTCATCTCTACCAAGCTAGCTGATGACCTGAACTTACAGCCCAATCGTTTTGGAGTTTCTATTCAAGCACAATCTGCTTTCAAAGGGCAGAACTCAAACTCTACTCCAATCATAGGGAAGTTGAATCTAAAGGTCGACGACTACAAAGATCAAGAGTCTTTCTTACTAGCTTCACTTGAAGGATGCGATGTTATCTTGGGAATGCCTTTGCACTACAAGATGCATCCCATTCCGGACTATGTTCAGAAAACCTTATCCTTTGCTCATAAAGGAAAGGAGTATCTTGTACTTGCAGATGCAGGTGATTGGCGTATTCCTATCACCAATCACATTGCCATCAAGAAAGAAATGAAAAAGTGTGTTTCAGCGTACTTGATTTTTGCAAGAGAGAGAGATGTCTGTTTCACAACTTTCTTCCTCTTTAGAGCAAAAAAGACTTCAGTTATTAGAAAGTTATAAAGATTGCTTTGCAGATGAACTGCCAAATGAACTCCCACCTTCGCGACCTGAGGATCATACAATTGATTTGATCCCAGGAAGTTCTCCTCCAAATCAGCCCCCTTATCGAGTTAGTCTAATGCAGCAAGAAGAAATTCTCAAGCAGGTTAACGAACTTTTGGAGAAGGGCTTAATAAGGCCTAGTACTTCTCCATATTGTTCACCTGTCTTGCTAGTACAGAAAAAGGATTCTAAACAGGATCACAATCAAGAATCGATTTCCAATCCCACGGATTGACGACATTCTTGACAAGTTACAAGGAGCAAGTGTTTTTAGTCGTATAGACTTGAAGAGCGGTTATCATCAAATCGGCATAGCTCCTCAAGATGTGCATAAGACTTCATTTAGAACAACCTTCGGGTTGTATGAATTCTTAGTGATGCCTTTTGGACTCACTAATGCACCAGCCACATTCATTAGAATGATGGATAGAATCTTCCACTCATATAGAAGCTTCACGGGCGTTTTCTTTGATGACGTCTTAATCTTCTCAGAGACGGAAGACGAACACTATAAGCATCTCACCTTAGTGTTTGAAGAATTACGCAAACACAAATTATTTGTGAATGCTAAGAAGAGTGAGTTCTTTCTAAAAGAAATCCACTATTTCGGCCATATAGTATCTCACAATCAGGTGAGAATGGACCCTGATAAGATTCAAGCAGTTGTAGAATGGCCTACGCCAACTACAGTACATGATGTACGAAGTTTCCTTGGCCTCTGTTCTTATTATCGGCGTTTCATTCGAGCTTTTGCCGCGATAGCATGTCCCCTCCATGACCTGACAAAAGAGCGGATTCCATCCCATTGGGGATCTGGACAAAAACAAGCTTTTGAAAAGCTTAAGTATCTACTCAGTCACGGACCTGTTCTCACCGTCCCTGATCTTCGCAAACCTTTCGAGGTATACTGCGATGCATCTGGAGATTGTGTAGGAGCAGTTTTGAACCAAGAGGGTCACGCGATAGCCTATGAAAGTCGGCGCCTTAAAGATGCAGAGTTGCATGTCTCCATATACGAGAAAGAGCTAATGGCAGTAATTCATGCTCTTTCCATTTGGAAACACTATCTATTAGGAGCTGATTTTATTATCAAGACAGATCATCAAAGTCTTCGCTACTTTCTCACACAGAGAAAGTTATCAGAAAAGCAGATGAGATGGGCCAACTTTCTTTCAATGTTCCATTTTCAGATTTTACATACTTCTGGAACGAAGAATGCAGTTGCAGATGCTCTCTCCAGGCATCCAAAGATCGATGCACTAACAACAATCTATCATGAGGAACTAGAATCTCTCAGCGAGATGTATCCTCAAGATCCAGACTTCGCCACAATTTGGGCAGATCTTCAAGCTGGTCACTCAAGGCCACCTTATTCCATTAGGGATAATACGCTCTATTGTCAACAAGCAATATGCATAGCTCAGCCCTTACGACAGAAGGTGATGGATGAAGCCCATAATTCTCCTTATGTCGGGCATCGGGGAATTGCTTCCACCACTAGTACCCTCGAAAGGTATTTCTTTTGGCCAACACTCCGTGCGGACATTGAAAAACATGTACGTGAGTGTTTAGTCTGCAAAAAAGTAAAATATGACAGACATAAAGTTTATGGCAAGCTTCAGCCGACTCCCTGTGCCTAACACACCATGGGAAAGTATTGCCATGGATTTTATTACGGATCTTCCTAGATCCAAGAATGGAAATGATGCAATCTGGACTATAGTAGTCAGATTCAGTAAGCAAGCACATTTTCTTCCAGTAAAGAAGACGATCAAAGCTGATCACATGGCTAGAATATTTCTAGCTCAGATTTTTAAACACCATGGATTGCCAAAGACTATTGTCAGCGATAGAGATCCCCGCATGACTAGTCTATTTTGGCAGACATTGTTTGAAAACTTGGGAACTAAGCTTGACTTTTCATTAGCTTATCATCCTCAAACAGATGGTCAAAGCGAAATCGCTAATGCCACTGTTTTAGATCTCTTCAAGTGCTATGTTTCGGAACGAGAATCCGAATGGGAACTGTATTTACCAATAGTTGAGTTTGCATATAATAATACCATACATTCCTCAACTGGTAGAGCTCCCTTCGAAATTATTTATGGGAAGCCACTCTTACTTCCTATTATGGTTACCAAAGAAAACATCTTCGCCGCAAATGAATTTGTGCGCAATATTGATATTGCCCATCAACAAGTAAAGCAAGCGATTCTTCGTACTCAAGAGCAACAGAAGAGAAAAGCAGACAAGCACAGAAGGAATCTCAATCTTGAAAAAGGACCATATGTCCTACTTCGGTTTGAGAAAGCTAGATTGAAAAAGCGGATCGACAAAGGAAAAGTTGTCAAACTTTCCCATAGATTTTACGGCCCTTTCAAAATTACAGATAAAGTCAATGACGTGACTTTCAGATTGGATTTGCCTTCTAGCTGGCGCATCCATAATGCTTTTCATGTCAGTCTCCTCCGACTGTATGTTGGACCTCCGATAGTGGCGCCAGTACAAGAAGATCCTCCAGAAGTCGAAGAGACTGAGGAACTCCTTCAACCTCAACAGATAATACACCACTCGGAGAGACAACTCAAGTCGGGGAGTCTACATCGAAAGTATTTAGTCAAGTTCAAGAATTACACTCCTTTAGATGCAAAGTGGATGACTGAGTCCGATCTTAAGGACTACCCAGACATCTTGCACAGTTATGTTGACGCTCTACAGTTGAGGTCAACTGTTTAGAACCAAGAGGGATGTAACTAAGTCAGACTTTGTAAATAATTAATTTATTTACGAGAAAAGAATTATCTAATTAGTTGTGTGCACATCAGAATAGATTTAGCAGTGCTCGGGCCTCAGGTGCGCCCAAGTTTGGGCCAGTGCACCTCAGGGAGACCCTAGCAGAAAATACCCTGAAGCCCTAACAATTGGGAAATCGGGTCTTCAATGAAGGGGTAGATAGTAGCCTCAAATTTCAGGCTCAGAAAATTACGCACGCTAGTGCAAGCACAGGAATGAGATGGGGTCCTTAGAATAATAACCCTAAGGCCTGAATCATTTTACGGCCTTAGGATAAGTCAGTTAAGGTATTTTTAAATTGTCTATGCCGGACCAAATGACCGGACAAGTGCGAACAGGTAATGCCAGAGCAGTGTCGGTACGACATTGCGCTGGGGAGCAGCTAACAATTTCATTAGTAGCATGTGTGTGTGCAATTGTGAGTTAATTTGCACATTTCATTAATAGCCTAGGGATGTTTAAAAGTGAAAGTTGAAGGGTTTTTTAAGTTATTAAGTAAGTGTGCCAAGTGGCAGACTTACCAATGCAAACTAACTCTCTCGCTCTCGCTCTCACCCTCTCTCTCTTCCTAGCGCCCCCTCTCCCTGATGGCTATTTAGGAGGCTCTACTCCCCCATTTTCAGTGTTGGCAGTGCCCTACGCATTGGAGCCCTCCATGGAAGCTTGAGAGCAGCCCCTTGTGACATATGTGGTGGCCTCGTGCTCCCATTGTCTAGAGCAAGGGCTCTCATAGCCATAGCCAGCTTTTGGTGAGGTTTCATCGCGAGAAGTTGCAGCATGCACTCTCTTCGTAGAGTGTCGTGGCTGTAAATTCTCTGTTTTCAGCCCTTAATCACCTCCTTTAGGTTGAATTTCAGCAAAATACATATAGAATCTAGTTCTTCTCTACCTACACTACGTGTACACCAAGTTTCGTGCAATTCCATCGCGGAAAAGGTCTCTTTTTCGGCTCTGGAACATGCTCAGGTAACATTTTCAGGTTATGTGCAGAAAATTACAGCAAGCATGTGTGCGTGCATTTTGCGTGTTTCTCCCTTGTTTTTGTTGCAGGAATAATTATGCATAAAGCGACTCAGTTAGCGGAAGGTAGACTCTCATTTTCGAGAGCTTCCGTTGAGTTTTGTGGAAGATAGACTCTCGTTTTTTAGAGCTTCCCAAAATCTCATAGCAGAGGGAAGATCCTCTCAGTATTCAGAGAGTAGCGTTCGCACTCTCTCAGTCACAAGCAAAAAGAAAGAATAGAGGACGGGCTATTGCCCCGTTCTTGTGCTTGTAAAGATTCTCCCTTAGTAATAAAGATATTCTCTTTATGGGGGGGGACCAGCCCATCTTCTGATCCCCAATGAAGTGTCAAGCTTCCTCTCTCTCTCCAATTCTCTTGAGTATTTGAAGTGCAATTAAAAGTCAGTTTACGCTTCCGTATTTTTGTGACAGATGAGAGAGTCCATACTGGGAGCAAAGCCCAACACCTCGAAAGGAGATGTCTTGCTAACCTCAAAGCGGGCTCTTTCGACAAGAGAGTCACTAATCATATCATACATACTGCTTGGGTCAAACAATATGACAAAACGCTAACTCTTTACATGACCGTAACACTTAATAAGAGACTCATCAATGAGAGGATCATGAGAAACTTGGGTCACACTCATGTTCTCATTTATTGCATTAACAGAGGATGTGGGTTCTGTGGATTCTTTAAATTCATTAGAGTCAAGCTTAGGACATGTTCTTTTTATGTGACCCTTGATGTGACAATGATAACATCGAGCTTCCTTAGAATAAATGCTTTGTTCTTCCGACGTGATGTATCCTCCTAAAATTCCTTGTTCTGCCTTTTCATTTGGAGTGAGCTTAGGTTTAGCAATTGTGTTTGCTTTACCCTTAGGTTCATTTGGAGAGTTCTTTTCTGAGAGACTAGAGGAAGATTGGTTAGAAGAGTTACCATTCTTACCATTGTTACCGTTCTTACCATTCTGAGGGTTCTGCGAAGTCTGAGAGGTACTTTGCGAAGTCTTGTTCTCCTTAGGCTTTCCCTTGTTGTTCTTCATCTCTTGAAAGAGAGCAATTGCTACCGCCTTGTTGAGATCCACGGGGTCGAAAACTTCTACATCAAACTTGATATATTCGTCCAACCCAAAAATGAAAGTCTCTTTGAGCTCATCATCAGATTTACGTAATTGGGTGCCGAGCTGCAAAACACGGTTAGAAAAAGACATGATTGGCATACCATTCTGCTTGAGATTGTGCCAATCTTCTTTCAACCGCGCTAGGTACTGAGGAGGCATAAACCGCGCCTTGAGCTTGTCTTGGAAGTCGGCCCAATTGAAGAAAAGGGACGCGTCTCCGTCAGCTTCCTCTAAGTGCGCGGCCAACTGTGCCTCTTGCCATGCGTGGTACCAATTAATGGCATCACCGACAAGGTACATGACTGCCGTCAAAACCTTGCTATTCCTTGTCTTCTTAGTTGTCGCAAAATAAGCATTAAATTGATGCAACCAAGAATGAATAACACTAGCATCCATCTCATCGTCATACTTACTGAACGTGATCTTCTCGGTGACAGGGTTGTTGGAGCTCGAATCTCGGCTTGCGCCACTTATGAACCCCCAACATCTTTGACTGGCTCGGGTTTCGAGGTGAGTACTTGTAGGACCAACTCTTACATGTGTTGGTCTCTGTGCGCCTCACGCTCTAACTCCAAGGCTGCTTGTCTATCTTCGGCCGCTACTCGGTGGGCTTCGTGTGTTTGCTCACGCTCAAGCTCAATAGCTGTCCTCCTTTCTTCGGCCGCCAAGCGCGCTTGCTCATGCTCACTCTCCAAGGTTGCCCTTTGCTCTTTGGCCGCCAAGCGCGCTTGCTCGCGCTCACGCTTCAAGTTGGCCTTTCTTTCTGCTTTTCTTTCTTCGCACTCTCTATCAAAGATTGCCTTTCTTTCTTCGCGCTCGCGCTCCAAGGCAGCGCGTTGCGCTTCTTGTTGTAACATCATGTCCATCATCGTCGTAACCAAAGCTTTTTGTTTTGTTTTGTTTTCGGAGTCGGATAGGGCACGCCCGGCCGCTCCCCTCATACACCAAAAAAGTATACAAGAAGAACGACCAGGACTATGCACCCAGAAACCGAAGGCGTCTGACGCTTTTGTCACTAGTTTCCTCTGGACTACGAGAGTTCAGAATTATCTACACTCATAGGACCATGACTAATCCCTTGAGAGACCCACTTCGCCACTTAGATTTGGGCGTGACAGCGACCAAGTACCTCTGTTCAGAGGCTCAGGTACAACGGGACTTGCTTTGGTCTTCCCTTTGGAGTTGCCTCCTCCAGGTAACTTATTGCTCACCTCACTAAACTGCCTTTGAAACCCGACGGTTTTCCCTTAGGAAATGCCATACCCGCTTGGTAGGGCGTCGGCTCACAGGTGGCGTCTGATGAGGTTGGTGATGTCTCCCGTTTACACCTCCCAACCCCTTTTAGGTGAAGTTGACCCCCCCGGGGGGGAATGGCACTTGGGCGCTCTCGTAGCTCATCTGGCTTCGCTTGGGGAGAATTATGTCATTTGCCCCGAAAGGGATCGGATTCAAAATAATAGCATAGGAAGGGGAGCATTATCTCCCCATCCGCCTATGCAGAGCACCCAAATACCGGGGTACAACTTCACCGAGGAACTTCGCCACAGGCACGTGCCCTGCGGTTCCATCCCTCGAGTGCGGATCACGACGTACCCAGAAGGGCATCCGCTTCCCGCAAGCCTCCCCACCAAGGAGCATAACGGTCCTTTCTTCACGGTCCAACGAAGGGTCGATTGCGTTGAAGGTGGAGTTGAATCGGTTTGGTGCAATCCTTGGGGTAGATGGGGAAGGGAGAGGGTCAGAAAAACCTCAAGGTGGGGAAAATTCTTCTTCGCCACCTCCATGCTCATCACCTCCATGCAAAGTATCCATTCCGCTTCAGGTGATGACCATACACTAAAGTCTTGGGTTCTTAAGTTCACGAGGAACTTGGGTTCTTGTGGTTCTTGTGGTTGTTGAGGTTCTTGAGGGTCTTGAGTTCTTGGGTTCTTGGGTTCTTGAGGGTCTTGAGGTTCTTGAGGGTCTTGAGTTCTTCTTTTAGCTTGCCATCTGTGTTAGAGAAGGATCTTCTCTTACCCGAGCTCTACTCTGCGGGACGCACCCCTTAGCGGCCTTGAGCTCACACCAAGGTTGCCTTTTCCCACCTCACGTCAATTGGCAGGCCGCTAAGTGCACGGTCCGCTCTCAATGAGCGAAAAGAGGCACAAGGGGAGGTTGGACAAGCCCTTCTTCCTTGGGTTTCCTGTCACTCTTCAAAAACACGATTAAGAATCGACACGCCCAAGTGGACTTGGGTTACGTGCGACCGCAACAAGCAAAAAAAAATTATGTGGTTCTTTCCTTGAGTGATACAGAACACTGCCAAAGCTCTGATACCAATGTAAGGTGCAACGGATGTGAATGTTGAACTTTGCTCAAGATAAGTGCTCTGAACTTTGCTCAAGGGTTCCTTTTACTTACGGAAGGGAGAGCCTTCCGTCTCTTTAGTGAGAGAGTGCAAATGATCACAAACAAAGTGGTAAACACGGTGAATGAAGGTGTTGAGACTGAGAGATAGAGAGAGAAGAATACGACACCAGAATGTTGTCAAACCCTCCTCCAAGGCCCCACTCTCTATGGCGAGAGCGGTCTATGTTATTGATTGCACAAATCTCTACAATGCAATGGACTTGCCGGCGATGTCGACAACGACGAGACGGGCTGAAAACTGAAAACGCTAAGGGCTGAAATCTGCAAATCTTGTATCTGTTGAATTCTGACTCTATGTCGGTGACGGCGGCAATGACGACGATGCGACGATGACGCGCTGAAAACGCAGATGCTGAAATCTGCGAATAGCGGGCTGAATGTCACGAGGACGTGGCAGTTATTAACCATGTCACAGAGATGTGGCAACTGCTAATCTTGGTTGTTGGTTTCTTTCCAATGGGGTTTATTTTATTTGTTTAAGACCCTCTTTTTGAAGTAGCAAACGGTCGGACATTGTATGGCCAATGTGAACGGTAGATTCACCCGCAGACGGGAAGTGGTCGGCACTGGAATTCGTATGGTAAGAGGATGTCTAGGCTCAGAGCAAGATCATATAGGTCCCCCCGTCGCACTTAGCAAGTTGGTGGATGCTAGGAAGTGAACTCAATTAAGGCGTAAAGTCAAGGTGTGACTTCCAACAAAAAGTATGTGACAGTTGGGCCACATTGCATTTTTGGATGCGGTCCCAATGAGGATAGATGGTCAGAAGACCAGTGGGAGCCCAACGGAAGCATCTCCTAAAATTTAGGGAACTGCTATTTTGGGCCACGAAATGTGTTCGCGTCATTACCTTCGGTATGACTAGGGGAACACTTTACAACTCTGCCGCGAAGTCAACTGACGCACCAGTTGAGATATTTTTAGCAGGGAAAGCCCAAACTCGGAAACTGGGCGACGTGTCAGCTTGTGAGCGATTCTGCCACTCTGGGAGGCAAAAACGAGCTGCATATCATCAAAGGGGGCGCCATTTTCAGCCACAGGCGGATTGCAACAGGTACAGAAGCTATGGAATGCTTACCTTGCCCTCTATGCACAGTATGGTGACGGGAGTGATGCCCCGCACGCTACATACTGCTCTCTTTCTCCCCTACGTGCAGTTATGTGATGCCCCACAAGAGGGCTACTCATTTGACTGATGTACAGTTGTGTGGGTTCATGCTTTTGTGCTGAGGCAAGAGCCTCCTTGAGCAGGAACGGGGGTAGCTAACTGCTGCTCCAAAGCAGGCACTGGTGAGGGTCATAACCTCACCGTACAGGTGCAAAATCAGCGCTGTGTATGCGCTGTAATTTGACTGTTTTTCAGCCATACGGACGCCAGGATCATTGGGAATCGTGCCCCACTGGCAAAGGACAGTTAGGGGACTGTTTGGGGCTGAAAACAGGGCAAAAACCAGTAAATACAGCGTGCTGAATTTACTGTTTTTGGACAGGAATCAGAGGGTATACGCCAGTGCAAGCGAGTTCCAGCAGGGGAATTGGTTTCGCACAAGTTTTGGGGCTGTTATGCTGCCGAAATTTGGCCAAATCAAATGGTATCTAGGTGGATACATGTGAAGGATTCCCAGGACCTTACCTTGTAATTTACCCTCCTAAAGAATAAAGAAATACCGAAAGGGGCGCCAATTTTGGGGCCTACAGGTTGTCGGCGTCTGCTCGGAGCATTCTAGCTGCCGAGCCGTGTGTGTATTCAAGTGTTAACTCCCGTCGCAGGTTCTCTTTGCAAAGTGCTGTGTGTGTGTGTATAAAGTAAAGAATTTCGGGTGAAAGCCAACGCCTACCGCCCTACGGGCCGGTTTCACTGAATCTGCAAACGCTAGTTTATCTGACCGTGCGACAAGGATCTACTGCGAGAAGGTGAGATCTGCGAGGTTTGGGGGCTGCGGTACGGAACGTGACTACTGAAAACTGAAAACGCTGATACAAATCTAGGAGGGCTGATCTACAACTCCAAAAACGCTAGGCTGATTTGCTCATCTGCTGCAAAAATGCTATGGGCTCTGCTATCGCCAGGCTTATCTGCAATTGCTGAAAACGCTAGGCCTGTTCTGCAGTTGATGAAAAACGTTGGCTGGTCTTTGGTGGCTGAAAACGCTAGGTCCTCTTGCCGTCTTGGTGAGAAGGTGCTCTTCAGATGGTACATGCTGCCTCTTCTGCCAGAAAGTACTAGCGCTAGGTTTCTTATATATTAACTTGCCAGAATCGCCCTACCCAGTTTCCCAACAAAGTCACTTAATAATAATAAGTGAAAAATGGCTAAAATAGGGAAAATGGGTCTATGGCATATGCATTGTAAAAATGCTCCTAATGGGTTCTGATGGTAAACTGATGATCATGATGTGTGCAACCAAAGAATATGCATCTACTCTAAGTGCCTGGATATGCACGGTCTGCGAACAAGACTCACAAAAGTGCCAGTACACTTCCTAAGCTAACTGAACTGAATTGAACCCTAGTCATGAAGTAGCTTGTAGATGTGCACGTGACATCCTAACCGCCACCCAATTTAAACTTCTACCAAGGGGCCTAAATTAAAGACACACCCAGGAATTGCGTAAAGGACTCATGATGTGGCATGGCCTAGAGGAAAAAGACTGGATAGAAGGGGCCTAAACCCTACAAAAAGAGGCAGAAGAAGTTTACCAACTTGCAAATTATTGTGAGTGGCCCAGAAGGGGTTAGGGTTAAAAACCTAACCCATCCCAACTTACGGAACTTGGCAGAGGGGCCTAAAACCCCTAAATATAAAGCAAGGCCCTAAATTTGCGAAAAAAGTGCTCAAGTGGCTGTCTATACTGATGTTTTGCGATTTGCATTGCTGATGTGGCACGTCGTACGAATTTCTACGTTTTACAGACAACCCAAGAGACGCTAGCTTTTGGGTACCGCATGCTTTTGGACCATATGTTTTTGATATAACTGCTTCTGACAAGGCCAGGGGCCTTTATAAGGGTGCCAGGGCCTCTCCTCTAGGCAGTTTTTGCGTGGGAGCATTGCAAAGCATAAAAATAAAATACCAAGAAGGGGCGCCACTCTTTGGGGCTAGTGCATCTGGACGCAGAACTTTGTCGCGCCGTGTCGTCTCTCTCTATTTTCAGTTCTGTTCAGTTGTTTCCAGTTTCTCTCACGTGTGTTGCTTTAGATCTTCGGCTTGGGTGTCCAAATCTACTATAGTGGTATCAGAGCTTAGACGATCCCTCTTCTACGAAGGATCCAATCCCTTTTCTCGCAGCACACATGGATTCTGGCAATAAATCCGACAAGGAGGAGACCTTGTCCCTACTTGCTGAGCGAGAAAAGTAATGGAAGAGCTAGTGAGAATCAAACTTCTTCCAAAAGAGTTGTCCATACTCGCCTGAGTGAGAAAACTAATGGAGGAACTAGTAAGAGTCGAACTTCTTCTAAGACTTCAGAAGAAGAATACAGCCCTCTTTCGCCAAGCAACATCGAGAAGATGGAAGTACAACGGCAGCGTCAGGTTCACATTTGTGCCAGCCAGATGCTCAAATACCAAGGACCCGCAGTATGCGAAATTTCTGAAGAATCATCCACTTGACGAAATTCATTCGGGATGGCAGGCGGCCCCTTAAGTCAACTATGAGACAGAAATCAAAGTTGGGTGCTCGTAAGTGACGCTTGTACTCGCAAACTGTGTTTGACAGTGCTGTGACCAAGTTATGAAGTCTTCGAATGGCTCTCAAAAGAAAAGTCGTGGAGCAGATTACTCCGCCCCTAGGTTAGAAAACCTCATTCGAAGCAGTTAGCAAATCCAAGAAGCGTGTACGTTTTGAGGATGATCCCAATTCATCTTCGTCTTGAGACAACTCCAACGAGGAGGACAGGAAGCACCGAAAGCGCAGGAGGACTCGAGAGAGCAAGAAGAGCAAGAAGAACGGGAGGGGCAGACGCTCTGAGAAGAACCCATCCCGGAAAGGATCTCGAAAGCACAAAAAACATTCTGACAATTTTGACAAGGATTCAACAGTTCGATATTGTTTTCTCGGGAGGGCGCTTTTCTGAACCTTCCAAAGTACGACGAATGTCTTCCTATCTGAAAGGCAATGCCCAGACTTAGTGGTCGACCTTACTTTTGTGAAGGAAAGCACCCACCACTTGGTTAAAGTTCAAACGAGTTTTTACCACTGCACGACTCCACGAAGAGTACGAAGAAAATGTTATCACAGCATGGAACCATCTCCGGATGACCAAAGAGGACACTCTTGATGACTATTGTCAGCGCTTTTGGGATACTTTTCTACCCGCTTCCTCCTTCAAGAAAAATACCTTTTAACAACAAGTTGAGCGGTTTTATTGCGGCTTGTCCAAGGAGATTCGGCGTTATTGTTGACAAAGAAGGTGGCCTCCATTTTGCGACTCATGAGTCATGCCAAACAAGGATTTGAAATGCACACCATTACATTGACATACCCAACCGACAAGCAAGTGTCTGCTCAACAGAGGCCAAACCAACCGAATGGTATCAACAAGGGGAAGCAACAAAAGAAGAAACCATGGTGGTAGGTAGTAATCCAAACTAGTAGCAATCGTGTTCACCATCACATACCGGCAGAATCGTGGAGCATAATGTTTGATGTCTAGCATCCCAAACCAATAGCATCAAGTAAACATGCATGGGGTCGCTGGATACACATCATGCATGTGACTACAATCGAGCAGTAAAGAACAGAGCACAATTATCCTTTAACAATTGCCGTGTTAGTTCTTCCTAGATTATATCATTGAATTTCTCTCCCCGGTCATTCCCAAAAACTCCCTGAGTCACCTCTAGGTTCTCGTTCACGTACCTTTTGAATCGCCCGGCACAGATAGTGGAATCACGTCTTTAGAGTCTGTAGTTCAGTCGCTCCTGACCATCGATTCTTTTGTTATGTACTTGTTCATCATTTATCAGTTCAATTCATTGGTGTTAAGTGCTCCATTTGCCTCCGCAGGGGTAGCACAGAGAGAGAGAGAGAGAGAGAGAGAGAGAGAGAGAGAGAGAGAGAGAGACCTGTGCAGCAACACGTGCTGAGGTCCAAGAAGGGGGGATGAGAAGGTCCTCCACAAAAGGAGTTGAATGAGAGTCGTCATCTCGTGAAGCCGTGGAGGAGGAGGAGGATGAAGACGAGGCGACAGGATTTGCGAAGCTAAGAGACGGGAAAGAAGGATAGCCTGCTATTATGGCCAAGCTGGGGCGGCCCACAAGTCCTTGCGTGAAGGCTCTAAGGCGCGGCGATGCGTTCCCGCCATGCAACATCCACGGCCTGTGAGCTACTAACGTCTCCATTTGCTCAGTGAACTAGTAATAGTGTATCCCAATCTCAGAAAAATAAAAATTCTTTCATAAATAAAATTCTTTCATAACATATTAAGGGCATAAGTGAAAGTGAAGGGTGAGTTTAGGAAAGGAAAGAAGAATTGAAATGGTGGGAGCGAACTAGTTGGAGCGGCACGAAACATAGTAGCTTCATGAGTCATTGTTGGGATAGTTCTCTCTCTCTCTCTCTCTCTCTCTCTCATGATGAGGAGTACATTGCGAGCTTAGTGGGAGGGGCTCCACTGCGAGAGATCTCGGCGGTGATTTAGGTGCTCATGAAGAGCGCCTGGAAGCAACTTGCTCTACTAAGCCTAGGTCAGTCTCTTGATCGTGTCGAAATCTTATGCATGAAGAGGCTCAGACTATTATGGAGTCTGATGTAGAGAGAAAAAGAGTTAGAGAGAAAATGACGGCATTTAGACACTCAGAGAGCCAACATAGATAGAGAGCAATAATTAGACACATAGAGAGTGAATATAGATAGAGAGCGATAACTACATATTACAGAGACTTCCACTTACTTTATAATTGCCGGTAAATTGAGAGAAAAAATTAAAATTTTAAAAAGACGAAAAAGAAGAGTTAGCCAAATGAGAGGCAAACCTCCTTCTGCCACGTGTCCCTACGTTCATAAAAAGACAGGAACTCACATTTTTACCCTCGCAAAGGACATTTTTTAATGACAAGAGGCTTCCCCTTATCACACCATGTGGTGAGATTTTGCATTCCCTCTGTGTGGTTTCCACTCGCCAAAGTTACCAATGGTTGAGTGAAAAGCAAGTCTGTATTGCTATTGAAGTGAGGTCATTCTGAAGCAAGATAGGGTGATACAAATTTGTGTTCACTCATGTAACTGCAACTGTTCATTCCAAAATAGCAATGCAGGGAAAAGCTAAATGACTAGAGAGGAATTTGAGCATGCAAAAACAAATATCAATAGGTTAATGGCGATATTGGCCAATCGTGTGAGTGTCATGGGGAGATGTATAACACACACACACACACACACACACACACACACACACACACACACACACACACATATACACATATATCAATGGTAAGAGCGAGCGAGACCCGCCGGTAGGCGGGTCGTGCGAGCTAGTTGAAATGGTGGGAGCAAACTAGTTGGAGGGGCACGTGGGTAGCAAGTGTGGTAGGGCTTGAGCGCAAGGTGTGCCAGGGCACAACGCGGCTGGACGACGAGGTCGGCGATGGGGGAGGGCAAGAAGTTTTTTCTTTATAAAAAAAGGGTCACGATGTCGGCATCAAATCACTCATGGTAGAGTGGTTTAGAGGAAAATGCCTCTGTTGGCCTACCATGAGCGCCGATTCAAAACCGATCTGGCAATTTTGCTTGAGATTCTAAACATGGAAGTGATCCGAGAAAATCTGAAAAGATTCTGGCTTATATAATTGCAGTAGTAGAGCCATTGAACTAGTATGCCTTGATAATTGAACAACAAAATGAAGGGGTGAGGTGAAAGGAAATTAAAAAAATTGTAGATGTTGAACAAAAATGCAAGGGATCTGAAAGGTAGAGAAGGTAGTGAAATTCAATAGAAAAGAAGACAAGCAAGGTTTGTAAAATACATGGTTTATATCGTTGTTTCTCATTGCAAAAAGAGGCGAGGAAAGCGCCTTGTGGACAGGTAATAGCAGGGGTCGGATCATTGTGATGAAGAAATTGCCTACATTGTGTAATTGAATAGGGTAGAGGAGTAGCATAAAAATTAAAATCTTTTACTACTCGTAAATGGAGTTAACAGTTGTTTCTAATGTGAGCTCTTCATAGTTACAATGTCTTTTTATAAATGTTGTTAAGTCGGTGATTTCTTGTAAAGATAGTTTTTGAAGGAGAAAGTCGATCTCCCTAAGGATATGCAGCTTTGTCAATATGTATACGAATAATAGAAGGTGTCTATTAGAGGGGCATTGACGTAGACGGTTGACTTTTATATGCATCTTTGCACTAGCTTCATTCCACGTACCATAGTAAGAGATCCAAAATTTGTATTGATACTATGTTGTGAGTCCATCGCTATCGTCAAGTCGCGAGGCTTGTTCTTCCACCCATAAGTACATGTAGTTCTTGAGTATTAGAACTTGGAGATGTGTTGACAAATGGTATTGCAGCAGGTGAATTGCTTGGTGGAATGGATCGTTCACTTCTATGGACGCTGATGTTAATCTCACAAATATTGTAGAAGCACATGTGCAGTCAGAATTCTTTGTGTGACATTGAATGCAATTGTTGAATCGTTAAATATAAATACTTGATGATGTTGTTGATGCCAACTAGATAACAAAATGGAAGGACACTCTCAAAAATTAAGTATACTATGGCTGGGTCGAAAAAGAATAGAATCAGAAGTGAGAGAAATTTCCCTACAACAAATTGAGCAAATGACTACATACTATATCTTTTTATTGCGTTTTAAGTAATAGTATTTGGTGCACTTAGGGGGATGTCTCTTTAAATTATTGTATCCTTTGGTAAAAGCTGCATCATGAGAAAGTATTTCTCGTATTTCTAGTGCAATAACAGTAGTCCTATCATTTGTTCTATACAAAATTTAGAAGTCAAAGTTTCATAAGAACAGAGGAAAGGATGACACGTCATCTCTCATTCATTTGGAGGATTGGTGATGTGCGTTCTTTTCCTAGCTTCAAAATCAATTATCATGTCTATGTAAATACGGTTGTTGATTTTGCATTTGATGGAGTAGAGTATGTAGCTCTCTTTGGCTATCTTTGTTTCTTGGGCGGACTAACTTGTCGAAACGGTTTCTTTCGTCTTGCAAACTTGTAGCTCGATTGATTTGCTCCTTGTTGGCATCTACTTCGTTGTCCTGCACTGCAATGGTGTGTGCTTAGTTAGTTCTTAATTATTTTTTGTTATTCTCGTAAGTTCAAACAAATGTTTCACCACTTGGTAGTTCAAGTTTTCTGAAAGGATTGGTGGATTCTCTGAATTGAGCATAAAAAAGTTCTCTATTGAAATGCCATGTGAACTTCTTGTCGTTTAAGATGGACCTATCGTTCTCTCTAGATTCTTTGCCAAACTCTTTCACCATGTTTGATAGTGCGTTACTTGTGGTATTCTTGTTGAGGAGGGCCAACTTGTTAAGCATAATCTTATAAACATAGAGAAGCATCACAATTCCTTACATGGAGATTTCAACGCTCTTTGCGCTCAATAGCTCTTGTGCTTGTGTGTCCAGTAGGAGGTTAGCTGATTCATCAAAGTCAATGCCCAAATGCATTAGTATCTCTTTCTATAGTCCTGTAGAACAAGAAAGAGTTATCATAATGAATATTAGCGGGGAACGACATACACAACTGTTACAAGAAAGTTCATTGTTTATGTATTCTTTGTTTCGATTGTTGCATTTGTTAATATATGACTGGAGAAGCTGATTAGTGCAGAAACCCTCAATGAATGCACTTGGAGGCTTACCAACAATATTTACCAGCCTCATTTGATTTGAAGTTGGGTATACATATGCACCATGGCTTGAGTTATTTGCTTTTGAGGTAGGAGCGTTCTTGATGAACATATCAAATAGCTGAAAGATGGAGGCATATCGTGAGCGTGGGTCCATAATATTGAAAGATGTGAAAGAAAGTGATGAATTCGAAGCATCCAAGTTTTGGTTACCTTGCATGTGTCCCCCATGATAAATTGTTGAAGGCTACCTACCTAGCCATCAAAAATAAAATCTACATTAGAAAAAATGTTGCTTGGTAGCTGATTGCATAGTTTGTAGACAATATGAGCTAAAAGTGCACAATGAACAAAAAAAAATTACTAAAGTCATGGGAAAATATATAACAATGGAGAGAGAATTTTATTTGGTAGGCCATAACATTCTTGGGGTTGGCATATTGAGTGTTTTGAGGTGGCATATTTCCGTCACACAAGAAAACATGGTGTATGCCAAGCTTGGGGCAAAGACTTGTTTTATTGATGAGTGCAAATTTCTTTGATATCGTGGCCCCTTGAGATTTGTGGCTCGTAATTGCGTACGAAAGCACCAGGAAAAACATGCTTTTGTGCAAGCATTTGTTGTTGATTGACCTAGTAGCATGCTTTGTCCTTTGAATGGTTATGGTAGCACCAATGGAAAGTAATTTCACTTCTATTGTAGCAGTGTGATCAATGCTATCATGTGATATAAATAGTATTCGACAGGTCGAGCCATTTGTTGCACCTAAATCTATGTTAATGTTCTCTATAAGTATACACTTAGCACCAATCACAATCTTGTCCAGCTCATGAAAAGCCTTACCATGCAGCCAATGATGCGACAATGGTTGGTCAAGGGCATTGGTCTTAAGTGCAACAATGACCAAATCGCATGCTGGGAAAGACTTTTGTAGAATCAAGTTATTATACTTATACACATCTTCCCTATGTGTGCATATTATTGTGGTTGAGTTGTGAATTTCCCTTAGGAGTTCATGCTCATTAATTATGCAATGTGACATCATCTCTAATATTTATTACTCTGCAGGCTGCCTGACATGGATTGTGTCCAAGAACTAGACTTACACGAGGTTTGCTACATGGCGAACCGAGAAAGTCATGTTTGTGGGTGGTGGCTTTAGCAATGTAGCCCAAATTTTGTATGTTACATACATGGCATAGCGGTGTTTGGTGGTGACACACTAGTGGTAGGTGCTCCAGATCTCCGAACAAGAGGATGAGCTTTTGAGAGAATGGATCAAGTAGTGTTCTATTACTTATGTCCACTATTTAACGAACAATAATGTTGAAAATTGTACTTGTCAACATCGATATTTCTTCTATGATGATAATGACATCGACACGGTCTAAATCTATCGCCATTGGAATGTATTGCTTTTGGAAATGTTGTTTTGACAATGGAATGTTGAATTGGTAGTGAACTGTTTGTTGCCAGGCTGCTTAGACGGACAATTATTGCACCTATGGATACAATGAGGATAATGTTTCCATTATCTCTTATGAAAGTTGAAGTCAAGTATTTGATGAGGAATGTCTTTCCACACCCTGACACACCTATAATGATATGAAGACCTTTGTTCAACCCTGAAATCTGTTCAAAGATGGTTTGCTGCAATGAAGTTAGAACCGCATTGTTGGTCTGGTGGAATTCCTGAAGCAGTTGGAGCATTCTTCCATGACTTTGGGAGATTGTTGGCTTGATAGGGTGATCCACTACACATGTGGTTGGATTTTCACGACTAAGGATAAATTTTTGTTTTATCAGATTTAGAGTATGTCCTACATTTTCAGACATGAGCATGTTGCGCTATGTGTGCTCATTTATATATATATCTCCAATTCTTCGTCATTGAGAATCAACCCACGGATCTTGCACTCCATAAAGTATGAAGAGGATCTATTATTTGGAGAGAGAAGCTCCATCTCATTCCTAAAGGGACTTTTTGTAATAAGACGTTGAAGAAGATGTTACGAGATTGGGTACCCTCTTTATGTGGTTAACTACAATTGGGATAGTTGTAGTGTAATGGTTAATTACTGTGCTGTCTTTCTATTTTTACTATAATGAGCTGATGATGTGTAGATTGAAACTCTGGAAGTTGAGGAGAAGGCGTCGATAAATTATTCTCCTTGCCATTTTCATTTGCATAATGTTATAGTTTATTTTGCCAATAAGCCACTATGGCTTGCTTGTAAACAACTAGTGAGAACTCACCCTATAGAGGGTCATGCAATAAGTGATAAACACCACTCAAAGACTAAAGTGGAACTAAGTGTAAAGAGGGGCCTCCAATTTCTGGCACCAATAAGCAATAACAAAAATTAAATACCAAACTCCACAAGAGGTGCCGTGGAGTTTGGGGCTACAATATTTAGGCCATTCATCTGCAAGAGTCCTCTCTCTCCTATCTTATGCTATGTTGTGTGCTCTCAAATCATGTTTACATCTTCTTCCCTTACACTCTTTCCGTATCAAGTCTACACTCTATGGTGTGTGTGTGTCCTAGTCTAGGTGTGTGTACTTGGGTTTTGGGAGAGATGGTGAGAGGTTGATAGGTATGTGTGTGAGGAAATTGGATTAGATCAAGGAAAAAACAACTTGCTTGTGGAAGTTGCACATACCCTTGTCCAAAAAAGACAATCTTCAAGTTCTTGCAAGCCATGTTTAGCCGTTTTGGTGTATCCAATCACCAGATGTACAGTGCTATGGACACTCTACACATGTCATCCATGGTAAGGTCAATTACACAAGCATCAAATAAGGATTGGGTTTTTTGGTATCCACCTGCTATCGTCACACTAGATCTAACTTTATCATCTACATTGCCTAAGCATGCATTAGCTTTTATCACTTTTTTGCAAATGATAAAGTTCAATTTAGTACATAGCCTTAGTGAAAGCCACTCACATGATACTTTGCCAATGACCAATGCACACACCCGCGTGCGAGAGAGAGAGAGAGAGAGAGAGAGAGAGAGAGAGAGAGAGAGAGAGAGAGAGAGAGAGAGAGAGAGAGAGAGAGAGAGAGAGAGAGAGAGGAGGAGGAGGAGGAGGAGGAGGGGGAGAAGAAGAGGAAGAGAAGTTTTTAACATCCCAGGAACAATCCCAATAGACCTCATAGAGAGAGAGTGGGAGAGAGAGCAGGCTCAGTCATAAATCCACTCACATGAATTTCCATGAAGGGTTCAACGATATTGCAATGACTCCTCGCTAATGACTAATGCACACACCACAGGAGAGAGAGAGAGAGAGAGAGAGAGAGAGAGAGAGAGAGAGAGAGAGAGAGAGAGAGAGAGAGAGAGATCCATAATTGTGGATGCCATTTCAAGAGGAGAGGAGCTACTTGTAGCTTGTGAGAGGAAAGAAACAAGAGAAACACTGTCATAAAATCTAATATCTAACCAACCCAAATGATTCTCTCATTTTAAATTGATCACTTAATGTGGGAGAATAAACGGGAACAAGTGTTAAGATATAGATATGTGCTTATAGATCTATCTCAACACGGGGCCAATGGTAACGGGGCCCAAATGAGAGATGGTCTATCAAAGAGCAAGGCTATCCAATGGAGCATAAGACCTTAGGGTTAGCTTCATTGAAGACCTCCAATAATGTGTGTAAAAGTCCTTTGACCTTAGGTAAGCTAGGGCTGAGCTTGAGGTGCTTGACTTGCTGCATGATTAAGGTGCTTGAGGTGCCTTGAGAAGCTTGCCTGAGATGCTTGTGGGAACACCCCCTACTTCAAGTGCTTTGTCATGCTTGATGACTAAGGGGCTTGCTCATCCAAAGTCAAAAAGATCCCTACAAGGAGGGGGGGTGAGCCTACAAGGGGGGGGGATGAGAGAGAACACACACACACACACACACACACACACACACACACACACACACACACACACACACACACAAGGGAAGCCCCAGCTTGAAGAGGCAGCAAGGACACTTGTCAAGTTCCTCCTCATGTTGCCCTCATGGTGTGCCTGAAGCCTATTGGTTAGCCACCCAAGGGGTCCAATGATAATTTAGGATATTTAGTTAATTGATTTTGCATTTATCAAGTCCTCTCTCTCAAAGGGGAAAGGGGGACACTTGTCCCAAGGCTACCCTTGTTGCTTGTAATGGCTCCTGCTTGTGATTGGCTAGGCCTGGAGGGGTCCAATGAGCTTGCATCATGAGCTACAAGGAGGGGTCGACCATGCAAGCTAGGGGGTTGCTTAGGGGGTATACTCACCCACACACACTCACAATCACTCTCATTGTGTGCTAGGAAAAGTGCAAGAGCTCCCTCTCCTTCCCCAAGCAAGTAGAGGTTGAGAGCCTACACCAACACTCTTGGCTATGGAGTGCAAATCCAACCAAGAGCCATGCTTCAATGCTTAAGCTTGCCATCTCCTTCTTCTTCATTACTATGCTATTATGTTTGCTAGCAACAAGAGTATGATAAGTGAGGAACTACTTCTTTCTCCTATGAAATGTTTATTCTTCCTCTTCCCTACCCTCATTCCTTGCTAGCTCTCTCCACCTTCAAAGGTGTTTGAGGTCTTGGGACTGAGGCTTGGCATGGTTAAAGCTTTCTTCAAGTTTATGTTATGCTATGATGGTGATGCATGAAGTTTTCCATCTTCATTGCTTCACTTAGGTCACACGGAACACAAAGAATGTATTGTAACAAGTCTCTCTTTATGGGAGAAATCATAATACAAATGCCTATTGGAGGGGGGACCGGCTCCACATAAATCCGGTCCTCAACTGTTGTCATGTTCTCTAAATTCTCTCTCTTGCAAAAGTATTGTTCATGACAAGTTAACTAATTGGTATGATAATGTTGCTATCTTCAATTATGTTCACCCGCTATGCTCACAAAGACATTACTCAAAAGTATTCTCATTAATTTCCGCTACTCTCAAGTTAAATAGGCCAATTCCATTACATTGGTATCAGAGCATTTGGTTTCTCTTTTCTTGCTTAAGAAGAGAGGTCCTTAAGTAGCCTATAAATGGTTGATGTTGTTAATTATAATAGGGTAAGTGGAACTGGGATCTATTATCAGTTTTGTTGAGCCCACTATGTGGGGGATGGTGCACACCTCGGGAGCTTTGGACTTAATAATGGAGTCTTTCTAGACTTGCCTATGGCTTTACCATTATTGAGCCATAAGAAGTCCGAAAGGAGCTAACCCTTGGCAACTCTACTATGTTAGACCTACTCCTCTACTCTCTATAATTAACCACTTTGAGCCGTGGGTGTAAATACTTAAGAGAGGATTTTCAAAGGCTAAGAGGAGTGGCAACTAAGGTTTTGAATTGCCAAAGCATACACTAAGTACATACATAAATTTTGTTAACATGGCTGACAATAATCAAGAGAGTAGAATGAACATTGATAACTTTGATTTTGCACATGAAGGTGCTAATGATGATGCTCCCATGTTTGTGAATTATCTCGTCACTAGGTTGCAGCAAGCTATGGGCAACCCTGCTTTGCAAGCCGAAGTTACTCAACAACTTCGTGCTTATGGAATTTCCCTTTCTCTCCAAGAGGAGCGAGAGCTTAGGAGGCCTCTTGAAGAGACCCCCAAAAGAAGACTCTCTCCCATTCGAGAGGAGGAATTCAAAGAGAAAGAAAGCAATGAAAGTCTAAGTTCTTCTGAAGATGTGGCTCCACGAAGACGGCGGTCTAGACGATCGCCTACTCCTCCCAAGAGGAAAAGATCAACACATAGTCCTTCTCCTCATCACTCTGAAAGGCAAGAGAGGAAACAAAGGAAGAAAAGGGCTAGGAAGAGATCACCCTCTTCTCCTTCTTCTTCACCTTCCTCCTCTTCTGACGAAAGTTATGGCTATTCTCCTAGAGAATACAAGAGGGGAGGACATCGCAAATCATTTCCTGCATGGCGAAGGTCACAAAAGCTAAAGAAGTTCAAGGAGGGAGAGAAGAGTATCTCTTTTCTCACCTATGATGGCACCTTTGGTGCTACCGACAAAGTGTTGGCCTTCATCCAACAATTTGATGCGGCCTTTGGGAACGAGGGCTTCACAGAGTCCTCCAAGCTACGCCATGTAGCTATGCACTTCCAAAAATCAGCTCGTCAATGGTGGGCTAGCCTTCGTGGCAATGGAGAAGCCCCAAAGACATGGAAAACTCTACGAGTTTCCATCATGAAGCAATTCCTTGCAAGCGATGCAAAGGAGAAAGTGCTTACCGAATGGCGCAGCTTGAAGCTCCTCTCCCATGAGTCTATCCACAAATATGTAGACAAGTTTTGGGATTTACATCTCAAAGCTACTGTCTTTCAAAAGATAGACTTTGCCGAGCAAAGACAACAATTCTGTGCGGGATTACCTAAAGAGATGGCCGAATACATCAACTCTCAACGGCCTAGTACTATTACCGAAGTAATCCATCACACCATGGTTGCTTCACGCATCAATTTCCATAGATGGGAGATATAGTAGTGGCTGATGCAGCTTTCAAGGGACAACAAGCCTCCGTTACTCCCTTGATTGGGAAGTTGAGGCTTCATGTCCAAAGCTATGTCCACAAAGAAGACTTCTTCATCTCTCCTCTCCAACATGAGGATGTTATCCTAGGGGTGCCATGGTTTGATCGCATGGCAGCCAACATGAAGTTCCCTGAAAGGAAAATCTACTTCACCTACAGGGGAAAGAACATGTATATAGATGCTAGTGAACATGGTCGCACTATTCCACTTGTAAATCCTCTTTCTTTTGATAAGTCAATGAAGAGCTCAGTTTCTGCGTACATGATTTTTTTCAAAGAGTCTCTAAAAGATACTAATGTTTCATCAAATGTAAATAATGGGAATCAAGAAGAGTTAGACTTGTCTAATTTTCTAAAAGGATTCCAAGATGTGTTCATCGATGATATCCCTATGGACTTACCTCCAAAACGAGGGGATGATGACCATCGTATTGAGATCCTTCCAGGAAGCTCACCGCCTAACAAACCTCCTTATCGAGTCTCACAAGCTCAACAAGAGGAGATCATGAGGCAAGTACAAGAGCTGGTAGACAAAGGGATGGTGAGGCCTAGTTCCTCTCCCTTTTGTTCCCCAGTCCTTTTAGTGCAAAAGAAAGATGGTACATACCGTATGTGTGTAAACTATCGAGCACTAAACCATATCACTATCAAAAACAGATTTCCCGTACCTCGGGTAGAAGATCTGTTTGATAAGCTACAAGGCTCTACCTACTTTAGTAGGATTGACCTTAAGAGTGGCTATCATCAAATAAGGATAGTGGATGAAGATATCTCAAAGACCGCGTTTCGCACAACGTTTGGTCTTTATGAATATCTAGTCATGCCTTTTGGCTTGACTAATGCACCAGCTACGTTCAATCGTTTGATGGAGAAAATTTTTAGACCATATCGCAAATTCACTGGAGTGTTCTTTGATGATATCATCATCTACTCAAAGTCTTTGGAGGAACATAAGCAACATCTCCAAGTGATTTTTCAAGCATTGAGGGAGAACAAGCTTTATCTAAACCAAAAGAAAAGCGAATTCTTCCTTCAAGAGATTCAATACCTAGGTCATATTATCTCTAAAAATGGTATCCAAATGGATCCATCAAAGTTAGAGGTAATAAAATCATGGCCTAACCCAAGAAATCTACATGAGCTAAGAAGCTTTGTTGGTATGTGTGCATACTATAGACGCTTCATAGCAAAATTCTCTCAAGTAGCAGGACCACTACACGACTTAACTAAGAAGAACGTTAAGTTTGTATGGACTGCTAAGGAGCAAAATGCTTTTGAAAATCTCAAAGAGAAGCTTATTTCCCAACCAGTCCTCGTGCTTCCGGATCTCTCAAAGCCATTTGAGGTCCAATGTGATGCTTGTGGTGATTGCCTTGGAGCAGTTCTGCTTCAAGAAGGACATGCCATAGCATATGAGAGCCGAAGGCTCAATATTGATGAACGAGTCTTGGGCATTTATGAGAAAGAGCTTTTAGCTGTTCTACATGCCCTAGACACATGGAAGCACTACCTATTGGGGACTCCATTTATCCTACGAACCGACCACCAAAGTCTCAAGTATTTCATGACGCAAACCAAGCTTTCCGACAAACAAATGAGGTGGGCAAATTTTCTTTCGCAATTTAATTTCCATATTGCTCACATAGTTGGTAAGCACAATCAAGTGGCCGATGCACTTTCACGACGACCAAAGGTCAATGTGGTGTCTATAGCTACTCACAATGATCTATCCTTTATGATAGATGAGTATGCTACTGACCCTGACTTTAGAGACATAATGTGAGCCCTTGCTTTGGGGAAGAAAGAGGAACCATTCACCTTGCAGGATAGTTATCTTCTCCACGGCAATAGGCTATGTGTTACCCATTCCCTTCGTGAGAAAGTTATGTATGAATCCCATGCTCCTCCATATGCGGGGCATAGAGGTATTCAACCTACTCTCCGAGGAGTAGAGACGTATTTCTATTGGCCTACAATGAAAGTGGACATACAAGAGTATGTTTCAAAATGTGTAGTATGCCAAAAGACCAAGTATGATAGAGGGAAGCAACCTGGATTACTCCAGCCATTGCCTATTCCAAATTCACCATGGGAGAGTATATCCATGGATTTCATCTTTGGATTTCCCAAGTCTATCCATGGGAATACTGGAATATGGACAATAGTCGACAGGTTTAGCAAGCAAGCACATTTTATTCCTGTCAAAAAGACTATTAAGGCACATCAAATGGCAACTCTCTTCATATCTCAGATTTTCAAGCACCATGGATTACCCACATCCATCGTGTCAGATAGAGATCCTAGAATGACCAGTAATTTCTAGAAAGGTCTCTTTGAAAATCTAGGAACAAGATTGAATTTCTCTTCGGCCTATCACCCACAAACGGATGGCCAAAGTGAGATAGCCAATCTTACGATACTCGATCTACTCAAGACTTATGTTACTGAAGTAGATCAACGCTCACAATGGGAAAAGTACTTACCTCTTGTAGAGTATGCCTAAAATAATACTGTAAATACTTCTACGGGGAAAGCACCTTTTGAGATCATTGAGGGAAGACCAAAAAGTCCCTTGCTACTCAAAGTACATGGGAAGATCTTCGCCGCCGATGAGTATAGTCGTGACCTACAAGAATCTTTTCAAAAGATTAAGGAGGCTATATCCATCTCTCAACAAAGGCAAAAAGCTGTTGCTAACAAGCACAGAAGAGCTTTAATGTTCAAAGAAAATGATTGGGTCTTACTCAAATTTCCTAAGGCTCGATTACGTCAAACGACGGGCAAAAATCCTACGGGCCATCAAAAGTATTATGCTAAACTAGCAAAAAGATACTATGGTCCTTTCCAAATCTTGAAGCCCATCAATGAGACTGCTTATCAACTCAAGTTGCCCAACCATTGGCTTATACACAATGCCTTTCATGTAAGCATACTTAAGCCCTATAAAGGAGAGCCACCAATTGAACCAATTATTGAAGACCCTCCCGAAGTTGAAGACCAAGAAGAGGTGCTACAACTCGAAGCTATTCTTCGGCATGAAGACAAGGTACTACGACATGGTAAGATTATCCGACGGTATCTTATTAAGTTCAAAAATTATCCTTTTGAAGATGCTAGATGGATGCAAGGAATACAGCTTAAGGATAGTATGAACCTTGTCAATGCTTACAATGCTACATTAGAGTAAGCAAATGTACAAATTTCTTTTAAAATGACTCACGTTTTTGTCTTATAAGACTAGTCCTCTTTTTAATTGTGCACAAATTTAACTAGTATGCATGCCTACAATCATGTTTGTGATGACGACGTCCCTCAAACACCAAGTAGAATTTGTCACTCTACTTTCGGAGAATGAAATGGACTAAAGAGCAGACATGCTTGCGGCAGCTATGTCTCCCAAGCACCAAATGGATTAATCATCCATCTTGGAAAGATGTCGTAGGGTAAAAAGGGATCCTCTATCCGCTAAGTAAAATTGAATGATGACTACGGCTTTATCTCTTCTACCTCATAGTCGAGGACGACTATGATTTCAAGAGAGAGGTAATGTCATAAAATCTAATATCTAACCAACCCAAATGATTCTCTCATTTTAAATTGATCACTTAATGTGGGAGAATAAACGGGAACAAGTGTTAAGATATAGATATGTGCTTATAGATCTATCTCAACACGGGGCCAATGGTAAAGGGGCTCAAATGAGAGATGGTCTATCAAAGAGCAAGGCTATCCAATGGAGCATAAGACCTTAGGTTTATCTTCATTGAAGACCTCCAATAATGTGTGTAAAAGTCCTTTGACCTTAGGTAAGCTAGGGTTGAGCTTGAGGTGGGAACCCGGCCCAAGCTCGAGGTGCTTGTCCTGCTTGAGGTGCTTTTCATGCTTGAGGTGCTTGATTAAGATGCTTGAGGTGCTTGACTGGCTCCAGGCTTGAGGTGCTTGACTTGCTGCATGATTAAGGTGCTTGAGGTGCCTTGAGAAGCTTGCCTGAGATGCTTGTGGGAACACCCCCTACTTCAAGTGCTTTGTCATGCTTGATGACTAAGGGGCTTGCTCATCCAAAGTCAAAAAGATCCCTACAAGGAGGGGGGGCGAGCCTACAAGGGGGGGGGGGATGAGAGAGAACACACACACACACACACACACACACACACACACACACACACACACACACACACACACACACACACACACACACAAGGGAAGCCCCAGCTTGAAGAGGCAGCAAGGACACTTGTCAAGTTCCTCCTCATGTTGCCCTCATGGTGTGCCTGAAGCCTATTGGTTGGCCACCCAAGGGGTCCAATGATAATTTAGGATATTTAGTTAATTGATTTTGCATTTATCAAGTCCTCTCTCTCAAAGGGGAAAGGGGGACACTTGTCCCAAGGCTACCCTTGTTGCTTGTAATGGCTCCTGCTTGTGATTGGCTAGGCCTGGAGGGGTCCAATGAGCTTGCATCATGAGCTACAAGGAGGGGTCGACCATGCAAGCTAGGGGGTTGCTTAGGGGGTATACTCACCCACACACACTCACAATCACTCTCATTGTGTGCTAGGAAAAGTGCAAGAGCTCCCTCTCCTTCCCCAAGCAAGTAGAGGTTGAGCGCCTACACCAACACTCTTGGCTATGGAGTGCAAATACAACCAAGATCCATGCTTCAATGCTTAAGCTTGCCATCTCCTTCTTCTTCATTACTATGCTATTATGTATGCTAGCAACAAGAGTATGATAAGTGAGGAACTACTTCTTTCTCCTATGAAATATTTCTTCTTCCTCTTCCCTACCCTCATTCCCTGCTAGCTCTCTCCACCTTCGAAGGTGTTTGAGGTCTTGGGACTGAGGCTTGGCATGGTTAAAGCTTTCTTCAAGTTTATGTTATGCTATGATGGTGATGCATGAAGCTTTCAATCTTCATTGCTTCACTTAGGTCACACGGAACACAAAGAATGTATTGTAACAAGTCTCTCTTTATGGGAGAAATCATAATACAAATGCCTATTGGAGGGGGGACCGGCTCCACATAAATCCGGTCCTCAACTGTTGTCATGTTCTCTAAATTCTCTCTCTTGCAAAAGTATTGTTCATGACAAGTTAACTAATTGGTATGATAATGTTGCTATCTTCAATTATGTTCACCCGCTATGCTCACAAAGACATTACTCAAAAGTATTCTCATTAATTTCCGCTACTCTCAAGTTAAATAGGCCAATTCCATTACAAACACACACTCTACAATAGCACCTTAGACAAAACAATTGCTTCCTTAGACAAAAAATAGCAAGGATTAGGTCTCCCCAATCTCAAAAAAAAAAAACATTCTCTCAAAACATATTAAGTGCATGAGTGAAGGTTTAGGAAATGAAAAGACAGATGAAAGTGTAAAGTCAACAGACATATGATGGTGGAAAGTCAAAAGACGCATGAAGATGGAAAGTCAAAAGACGCATGAAGATAGAAAGTCAAAAGACCTTTTGTGTCCATATAAATAGGTGTTTCTTTTCTCTTTTATTTTCCCTTTAGCGTTTTGTTCTCTTCAAAGTGTCCTCTCTCTCTCTCTCTCTCTCTCTCAATGTTTCATCCGTCTTTTATAGCTAACAGTATTGCAAATCTACGTGCTTCGTTATGCCGGTGGCTACGGGCTATAGACTAGCGCATCACTCTTGTTGTTGTTGAGGGAATCTTTGAATTAGGAATACCTTTTGATTTTTACAAGTTAAAAATGTAATATTTTTTTAGAGATTCTTTGAAAGAATTTGAATATTCACAATGTGGGTGCCCTATTAAGAATGGATCATCCTACTATTATATGAGAGGCCATGAACTCCAATGGGCTCCCCATATCTTCCACCAAGCCAACTATGTTTCTAGTCTTGAAAAAGCATTGTTAACAACATATCCTTTTCTCCACCATTGTTGCATTATACTTGTATAGTTGCAACCTATGAAGATGCATTCTTAAAATTTTGACACAATAGTGTGTGTTCCTCATGAAGAGGTGACTTATTGCACCGCTTTTGTGTGGTTGAATATTCTTTACTCCCAATTAATGATGCATACCTACTCCTTAGCTAGACAAGGTTTTCCAAGTGCACAATCATCGTTTTGGTATTAGCTTCATCTTCCATAAAACCACTAAACTCTAAGTTGTGATGTGCACAAGTTTGCTAAAATACCATGTTTAACATCTTCCAATGGGAGTACTTGTGGGAAGGTGGAAATCGATAGGAGGTAGCCAGTCATTTCTCTTACACTCTGCAATGCAGAGAATTGAAGAGCTTACCAAAGATTGGTCTCCATATTTCGCGATGATATTTTTACAAGTTAGCAACAAAAAGACATAGTAAGCAAGACCCTATTTTTGGATCAAAATTTAAGGATCTTTTTGGATCAAAATTGGCGAGGTCAATTCCTACAACTTCTTGATATTCTGTAAGGTTTTTGGTGAGAAGTGATTTTTGGCATTTGTAGTCGACATCAGCAAATTATTTGAAACAAGATATTCATCTTTTTTTTTTTTGCTCGCACAATACGTTTATGCGATGGATTTAGATATCAACGTGCATCACAATTTGGATTTCAAAAACCCTGCACCAATTCCACCTTCTATTGCCCTGTAGAATTGGCCACTATCATGGGAGGGTGCCTACACGACAACTAGCTAGGAAGATAACATAGAACTGCTTGATGCAAGAATTTTGGGTTGTGCAAACACGCATGTCTATTTTAGGGTCAAATCCAATTAATACAGTGGAAACACAACCATACACAAGTATGAATGGGAGGTGGAACCGTCCTTACCCATTTATATCATAGGAGGGATGTGCCTTTCCCCCGTCTATCCGTTTTTTTACCTCAGTGTCGGAGTTGTGATATGCTCATCTCTGGTGTCAAAGGATGTTCTTTTTTGTCAAATTTGTCCAATGCAAGACTTGTATATCTATGATGTATGTTGAATTCAAACTCCTGCTATGTTGACTTTATTTTTCTTTGCTATGTTGATGGATGGCAGGTATGTTTGCAACAACAAAAGAAACTTCTCTTAGAAGCGTTCCATATGTTATATACTTGGTAATTATCTCAGGCCTTGTGCAATCCTCAAGCTTGATCACTTGACCAACCTCTTTACCAAGCCTGCAACCAAATTTGTCAGCAACCTTCTTGGCTATAGACATTGTTGTCACTCTTCTAGGTTGTGTAGGACCAATCTTTCCTTTTATTGTGTACTTGCTTTTGCTAGATATTTTGTAACCTGTGTTGTTTTTCTTGAATGAATTTAAACTGAAACCTGGTTCTCATGAGCTATTTTAACAAGCGCATTTTTAGCTTATAAATGAGAAACACACCTTCGCTTCACATCTACAAGTGTAGTGATCTTCATCATGTGTGATGTCCTATTTCCCTCATGCTATGGAAACGGATTTGACCATGATTTGACTGACTATAAGCATTGGGAACGCTAGAAAAAGTTATTGCACACTTGAAGAGGTGCCCTCTTACCCATCAGCGACAATAGTCTAGAGCTTTCTCGGCCAACCATGTAGGGAGTTCTTGCCACCTCTATATAGCATTTTGAGCCGAAGTCATTTACAACTCTACACCACTTCAAAGCCAAGGCAAGATTGATCATCTTCCATTCTTACTTTCACCTATAGTACTCACAACACTCTTTCTTTGTACTTGAGGATAGAAGAAACAATGCCAAATTCTTTGCATTATCTGTTGGCAACCTCACAATACTCCCTACATCATTTGCTACATAATAATCGAATAGTGTTGGTTTGTGTCCCTCAGAAAAGAAGAAATCCTCATCTGTCACCTTATAATTGATTGTCACCATCAAGCATTCTATATCGTGGGTTGTATAAGCTCACTTTATATGACAAGTGTGGGCAAAATTTTGCAAATGCAGTTATGGATTCTAAGGCTATTTCAGATGCAAAACTTTTCAATGCACGTTTTGGGCATATGAATTTTGCCAGTTTGTTGTGTTTGCAAAAATCTGATATGGTTTCTTCTTTGCCACCTCTTGAAGCATGTTTGCGATGGCTGTATTTTGGGTAAGATGCATTGTTCAAATTTTCCAAAGGATGGTTCGATTAGGGCCACATGCAGGTTGCAGCTTGTGCATAGTGATGTTTGTGGGCCCATGCAAACTCCGTCCTTGGGCAATTACATGTACTTCGTGACTTTCATTGATGATTACTCTAGGCATGCATGGGTATATCTGCTTAAAGCTAAGTCTGAAGTGTTTATGTGCTTCAAACAATTTCTGGCTATGGCTTAAAATGTCTCGAAATGTACTATGGGCACCCTTCGTTCCAATTGAGGGGGGAGTATATGTCTCATGAATTTAATGCATTTCTAGCTAGTTATGGGATAAAACACCAATGTAAAGTGCCTTATGCACCTCAACAAAATGATGTTGATGAGAGGAAAAATAGGTCACTTATGAAAATGGCATAATGTATGGTCAAAAGTCAAGCTTTGCCGCATTCGTTTTGGCTTGAGGCCATCATGTGTGCCACTTATATACTGAATAGGTGTCCTAAATTTTTTTTGCAGTCTATGAATCCATATGAAGCATGGCATGATAAAAAAACGCCTTCTATTGAGCACATGCGTGTTTTTGCTTGTTTGGCATATGCTTTGGTGCCACAAACGCAACGCAAGAAATTGGATGATAAGGCTGTGAAATGTATTTTTGTTGGTTATAGTGCTGAAAGCAATGGTTACAGGTTGTATCATCCGCAAACAAATCATATCCTGGTCTCACGAGATGTTGTGCTTGTGGAAGATTCTTTTCAGCCCTTGTTGTCATGTACTAGAGACAGTAATGTAAGCTCACACAACATTTATGACACTTTGTTGCCTCTTTTCAGTGGTGGAAGTTTGAATGTAAATTCCAATGAGACAAATGTACAGCCTATGGGGGTTTCTGAAAATGTTATAGATCAGCCTATTATTGATGTAGATGTACATGATGTACTTGATGAGGAAAGGATTGAGAATGAGCAGGCTAGAGGTATGCCTAAATGGCTGGTATATACTTTGTGTGACAGTAAATTGGACGCACCTTTGCTTAGTCGTACTTGTTCAGGTTCTTGCCATGCATCTTATGCATCAGATTGTTATGCTTTGGTTGTGTCTAGCTTACATGATGTTTAGGAACCTCTATCTTTTAATAAAGCAAAAAAATTAGAAAATTGGATGGCTGCCATGCAATCTGAATATGATGCACTTATAGAAAATGACACATGGACTTTATGTGATTTGCCTCATGGCAAAAAGGCCATTGATACACAATGGGTTTACAAGTTGAAACGCAAGACGAATGGTGAAATCGATCGCTATAAGGCTCGACTTGTTGCAAAGGGTTATGCACAGCAAAAAGGCAAATATTATGGAGAGACTTTTGCTCCTACTTGTCATATGACTACTGTGCATTTTCTATGTGCATTGGCAACTCATTTTGGTTGGGATGTTCATCAATCAAACATTGTTATTGCTTTCTTGAATGGTGACATTTTTGAGAAAGCTTATGTAACGCAACCTCGCGGTTGGATAAACTAGGATGCTGACTTTAGAAACTAGTTTTGAATCTTAGTTCTAAGTTGGACCCATAGTCTATAATCCCTTGATTGGTTGGCTGGTGTTAGGAGGTCTCTCATAGACTAATTTTTTGATTACCTGCTCATGGCTATTATAGTCTCTGATTTTGCCGGTTTAAGGATTGCAGGTCCAATCCACAAGACTAATTGTGTGTGTGTGTGTGTGTGTGTATATATATATATATATATTTCAGGATCACAAACACTTTAAAATTACAGCTCGCATGAGAGTAAACTATGACCCAGAGAAGTATACAAGGATTGTAGAGCAGATTAAGTTTTACTAAAAGATCGTACTCCAAAAAATGCCTTAGCAGTTAGAACTCGACCTTTTTTGGCTAGAAAGGCCAAATGTTGTGTTACTTACTACCATAAGTAATCAAAGCCTTACTAACAATTTTGTATATTGCAAACCCTTGCTCTTTGGCAAGGCCCAACTATCTTCTGAACCCCTCTTTGTGGAAACCTCTCTTGTCCACAGATGTATTGGCAGCTTGGATGCTTCTCAATTAATATATGATTCGGCTCTCACCACAGACAAAAAGCTGTCTATCTTGCACATGTTATCTTTCAATGATTGGGTCAAGATTCTAGCTACCTTGGATAAGGACTCCAAAGATGGTGTTAATATGATCTCCCAGTACATAGCCCAGTTATCTATACTCTCTATACAATATCAAAAGAGCTTGCCCTTTTTTCCTCTTCTGGGGCTGAATTATCTACCTTTTTGAAAAAACTATGTGGCCTCAATCCTTCTTTCATCAGTACACGTGCTGCTCCAACTATCCCTCAAATCGGTGGTACCTTTTGTAGAGATAGTGCGGCTCTTGAATCCATCCAAGAGTTTCAGAGTGTTCTTTGCTCCCTTATTGGCTCTAATCTTTTAGAAATGGTACCAAAAATATCGAAGGTTTTCCCCTTCCTACCTGTTAAAAAAATTAAATTGAATCATTTGGGGTGGACCATCAGCTTTGGGTCCTACCTAACAAAGCTTTTCTGGCACCAATTCTTAGTGAAACCTGAGTGTACTTGGGTAATCTTCCTGCCTCTTTTGTTGAGGATTGTAGACCCAAAATTACGAACGGAGGACAGTTCTTAGAAAAAGGGGAACTCGTCAAAGCCCCCTTCAAACTCAACCTTATCGACCACTCCAAATGCTCTTCCAATACAAGCCTTTACATTCGTACAAAAGGGAACATGGAGTTTGCCAAAAGTAATCCGGATTTCTACACAGAATCCATTTGTTGGAATGTTTTTCGACCATATGTTAGATGTGCTTGTAAATTTCTTGACCCAAAAGAATCTTGCAAATCCAACATCATGTGGTTTGATCATGCTATCTGGTTTATCCTCAACCATCTAGACCTACTCTTCCCCGAAAAACCGGTGGACTTCCATCGTTCCCTTATTTGTTCTTGGTTAGGCGGCCAAGCTAAACAAATAGTGATCGCTCAAATTTCTCTCAACATCTTTCGTGGGCTAATATTTGGATATCCTAAAGGAACCGAAGTCTGATGAACCTCGGATTATCTAACCACTTATGCTAACTACAAAGGAGTGAAGATTATCACTGGTTTACTCAAACCATGTATTGAGGACGATGACTCCCCCTCACTAAAAATACCCAATTCTCTTGCTACCCCCAATTCATTTATTTCATTTCTGACACCTAGCTCTTCCTCTAATTTTAATCGAGGTAAATCTCGTAGCTACACTAGAGGAAGAGGTAGAAACACCCCTATCCGTCACCTTCTTGACTTATAATCATCGATGAATATGCAGGTTGTTGTGGGTCCATGTGGAAGGAGGCATCTCAACAAAAAAACTTCTTGTAAAAATTATATTTACAAACATTGTCTTTTTAAGAAAGAACTTCTCGATTGGATACTGTTGGAATTAGGGTTGTAGAGAAACGCACACAGCTTGGAGAAGACGAAGGAAGCTCAAGGCACACAATAGAGAGTGTGTTACTTAGTGTGCAATGGAAAGATAGATAACCCTAGAGTGATGGGCGTATATATAATGCACGGGGGAAAAAACCTCCTAAAGAGGGAAAAAATGTCCCGGCGGTCCTAGTGTGTTCACACACATCACTACCACATGTATATGGTAACAAATCCCCCTTGGAGTGATGCGGTGAACGAGAGCTGGCACATGAGTAAAGGGAAGTGCCATGCCCTGAGGACAGGATCAGTCCACAAAGGGGAGTAAGCCCAAATCTTTGCGGAAAGCTTCAAGCTTCTCACGAGACAATGCCTTTGTGAAAAGATCTGCAAGGTTGTCCTCTGTTGGCACATAAGCCAAGCTGATCTCTCCTGCTGAGAGCCTCTCCCTGACATAGTGGTAATGCACCTCAATGTGCTTTGTACGAGAATGAAAAACTGGGTTCCTCGCAACTGCCAATGCGCTCTAACTGTCAGTGTAGATAGTGTTGGCAGTGTCCTGTCCAACACCCAAATCAGCCATAAGGCGTCTGAGCCATACACACTCAACCGTAGCTGTGAAGACTGCCCTGTACTCAGCCTCACAACTCAAAGTGGCCACAGTAGGTTGCTTCTTGCTCAACCATGATATACATGAACTGCCAAGCATGAAACAAAAACCACTTGTGGACACTCGCGTGTCAAAACAACCAGCCCAATCTAAGTCCGAAAAAGCATGTAAGTCTGGCGGCAATGATCCCCCCTTGGGATAAAACAAGCCAAGATGTAAAGTGCCACTAAGGTAGCGGAAAATCCTCTTGATAGCCTGCCAATGCTTAGACCCTGGGCTATGCATAAATCTGCTGACCTGTGAGACAACAAACTGAATATCTGGCCTCGTGTTGCATACATAAATGAGGCAGCCAACAGCAGTTTGGTAAAGAGTGACATCAGCAAGATCACCAGCATCATGTAGACTCAACTTCAAACCTATTTCCATGGGAGTGGCAATAGGTTTGCAATCCTCAAGTCCAAACTTACATAGCAATGTCTCTATGTAACTTTTCTGACACAAAGCAATACCACCATCACACTACTTAAACTGTATACCCAAATAATGATGCAACAGCCCCAAATCTTTCATCTTGAAAGTAGCATTCAAATCAGCCTTAAATTCAACAATATGTCTCTCATTTGGTCCAGTGATCAGCAAAGCATCAACATAAAGAACCACAATGAGAAGTACATCACCCTCACGCTTTACATACAATGTGCTTTCTGTTGGACTGTTACGAAAGCCTTGTTTGACCAAATGAGTGTCAGCTTTCTCATACCAAGCACGAGGAGATTGCTTCAACCCATACAAAGCCTTGTTACATTTGCACACTTTGTCCTCTTGTCCTTTTATGACAAAACTGCGAGGCTGCGTTACATAAACTTCCTCAAATATGTCACCATTCAAGAAAGCAGTAACAATGTCTGATTGATGTACATCCCAACCAAAATGAGCTGCCAATGCACATAGAAAATGCACAGTAGTCATACGACAAGTGGGAGCAAAAGTCTCTTCATAATCTATGCCTTTTTGCTGTGCATAACCCTTTGCAACAAGTCGAGCCTTATGGCGATTGATCTCACCATCCGGCTTGCGTTTCAACTTGTAAACCCACTTCGTACCAATGGCCTTTTTGCTAGGAGGCAAATCACATAAAGTCCATGTGTCATTTTCTATAAGTGCATCATATTCTGATTGCATGGCAGCCATCCAATTTTCTGAATTTTGTGCTTCATCAAAAGTCAGAGGCTCCTCAACATCATGTAAGCTAGACACAGCCAAAGCATAACAATCTAATGCATGGCAAGAGCCTAAACGAGTACGACTAGACAAAGGTGCATCCAATTTACTGTCACGCAAAGTGTGCACCAGCCATTTTGGCATACCTCTAGCCTGCTCACTTTCAGCCCTTTCCTCATCAAGTACATCATGTACATCTGCATCATTAATAGGTTGATCTAGAACATTTTCAGAAACCCCCATAGGCTGTACATTTGCCTCATTGAAACTTACATTCGTATTTCCACCACTGAAAAGAGGCAACAAAGTGTCATAAATGTCCTGTGAGCTTACATTACTGTCTCTAGTACATGACAGCAAGGGCTGAACAGAATCTTCCACAAACACTACATCCCGTTAAACCAGAATACGTTTTGTTTGCGGATGATACAACCTGTAACCTTTGCTTTCAGCACTATAACCAACAAAAATACATTTGACAACCTTATCATCCAATTTTCTGCGCTGCACTTGTGGCACCAAAGCATATGCCAAACAACCAAAAACACGTATGTGCTCAATAGAAGTCTTTCTATCATGCCATGCTTCATATGGAGTAATAGACTGCAAAGCTTTCGTAGGACACCTGTTAAGTACATAAGTGGCACACATAATGGCCTCAAGCCAAAAAGAATGCGGCAAAGCTTGACTTTTGACCATACATCGTGCCATACCGTCAGTGACCTGTTTTTCCTCTTAGCAACACCATTTTGCTGAGGCGTATAAGGCACTGTACATTGGTGTTTTATCCCACGACTAGCCAGAAATGCGTTAAATTCATGAGACATATACTCCCCCCCTCGATCGGAACGGAGGGTGCCCATAGTACATTTCGAGACATTTTCAGCCATAGCCAGAAATTGTTTGAATAACATAAAGACTTCGGACTTCGCTTTAAGCGGAAATACCCATGCATGCCTGGAGTAATCATCAATCAAAGTCACGAAGTACTGGTAATTGCCCAAGGAAGGAGTTTGCATGGGCCCACAAACATCACATTGCACAAGCTGCAACCTGCATGTGGCCCTAACTGAACCATCCTTTGGAAACTGAGAACGCTGCATCTTACCCAAAATACAGCCTTCACAAACATGTTTGAGAGGTGCTTCAAGAGGTGGCAAAGAAGCAACCATATCAGATTTCTGCAAACGCAGCAAACTGGCAAAATTCAGATGACCAAAACGTGCATGCCAAAGTTTTGCATCTAAAATAGCCCTTGAATCTGCAGCAGCATTTGCAAAATTTTGTCCACACTTGTCATACAAAGTGAGCTTATACAGCCCACGGCACAAAAGCCCAGATACAAAAATTTCATCACCGAAACTGAGATCATGAACTGTACATCTGTCATCCACAAATTTGACTACAAGTTCAAGTCTAGCAAGTGCGGATACAGACAAGAGATTCTTCTTGATCCCAGGTATATAAAGTGCATCAACAAGTGTGAAGGAACTGCCATTAGCAGCAGTGAGCACAGTCTTTCCAACTCCCTGAACTGGATAAGAGGCGTTGTTGGCACAAGTGACTAAATTCCCATGAGGGACAGACTCGAGAGAGGTAAACAATTCACGATGTGAGGTAATGTGCTTTGTAGCACCACTGTCGAAATACCACACATGTGAATCTGCAGCAACTGACAAGCATGCATCATGGACAGCAGGATTGTAAGCGCACTCTGCGCTAAAAGCCCATTCTGCATCAACATCAGCAACACAGTCTCCTTTCACAGAAGACTCAACAATGGCTGCATTTGTAGTGGAACCAGCATTTGCAGTGGAACCACCCTCTTTCTTCTTAGCCTCTTTGGCCTTCAACTTAGGACACGACTTGATCAAGTGATCATTGGCTTTACAATAATGGCAACGCATCTTCTTTTTGCCCTTATCACCAGAATTGCCAGACGAAGTACTGCCAGCAGAAGCATTAGGAACAAAATTTTTGCCACTCGCAGCAGAACCATAAGAAGTGGCTGCATTACTGTTACCACCCTTTCTTTGAGAAGCAATAAAATCCTGTTCAACTGCATGTTGCCTAGTCCTGTTTTTTCTAGAAAGTGACTCTTGCAACATCAATGTGCATAATGCATCAAACTTGACAACTTCAGGATTTCCTTGGGTCATCAGTCTCCAAGTACTAGCAAAAGTCTAGTAGGAATCTGGTAAGGCATCAAGAACAGTCTGCACAAGGGAACTGTTTGAAATGACTTCACCTGCAGAAATAAGCTGCTCATTGATATCCTTGACACTAGCAAGGAAACTGTCCATATCATCTTCCTCATGCATAATCTTCGACTCCAACTCTTTACGCAGCAAAGCAATTTTAGCCTCATTGCGGTTGCATAAAGACCTGCTAAAATATCCCAAGCCTGCTTTGCAGATTTTGCTGAACGGATGTGAGGAACAATGGTGCGCTTCACAGACAACGCAATCAATGCATGAGCCTGCGCATCCTTAACATCCCAACGAGCTTGTTCTGCCGTAGGCAAAACAACTCTAACAGCTGCAATCCTTGCAGCAAGTCCTGCAACATCCTCAACATCGCCTACATCCTCAGAACCAGGACGTACATCAATGCCCTGCACAATGTTCCAGACACCCTTTGACACAAGAGCATGTTGCATCATATAAGCCCACATAGGGTAGTTGTCCCCATCCAACCTATCCTCAGCAGCAAACATCTTGAACACATCTGTGTTGTTGTTGTCAGCCATGGGAAATGCTGCACCTGATGTGAAAACTGCCCGAAAATAGGAGAAACGGAGCGGGAACAACCTGTGCTATATAGCACAAACCGTAGAAGACTATAAGGCACCTGTAATGCAGGAAACAGCACTGACAGAAATTCTGTACATAATGATGAAATAGCATGTGCAGTACTGCCTGTAGTGGAAACGGAGGCCGAAATGAGCCCAAATCAAAATTCTGAGCAGACCGAGCTCTTCGATCTCTCCCAAAATTTTTGTCGACCTGTGAATGCTCACTGAAATCGGAGAAAGTGAGCAGACGTGTGCTGGAGCAGCTGGCGACTAAGCCCGAGAGGACGTGACCTGCTCTGATACCAATTGTTGGAATTAGGGTTGCAGAGAAACGCACACAGCTTGGAGAAGACGAAGGAAGCTCAAGGCACACAATAGAGAGTGTGTTACTTAGTGTGCAATGGAAAGATAGATAGCCCTAGAGTGATGGACGTATATACAATGCACGGGGGAAAAAACCTCCTAAAGAGGGAAAAAATGCCCCAGCGGTCCTAGTGTATTCACACACATCACTACCACATGTATATGGTAATAGATACACCCTATGACACTTTTTTGTGAGTGTTTTGACTTACTATTTGGGAACCATAAATTACTTGATAATGTACTTACTGGTTGGAAGTATCAACAACCGATTAAGAATTTGGTCTACAATAATGGTTTTTTATGACACAACTCCATTCCTGAATGTGCTTGTAACAAATTTATCACATTTTGTAAAAATTTCAATACATATGGCATGCATGTCTGTACTTGTGCTCTTAGTATTATTGAAAAAATACCACAGTTCGGAAAGTCCTGGCTAAAGGGCTTAATCACATACCTAACTTTCCCAAAAATCCATATCTCGCTTTATCAGCTTTACTTAGCTGTTTAACTGAACTTTTCAGTACTCTTCGACTGAAGAAGATAGTCCTACTGGACTTGGCAAAATTGGTGGAAAAATGTTTTTTCCAAGAAATCTCAACATACCCTGTAAATGGTTGTCTACAGAAAGCTCTTTGATTACACCACAACTGGCTCTTGAATTTAAAAATCTTTCAAATAATTGGTTCATAGTAGGACTGGATAAAAGCTCTAATTGTCCTACTCTTATATGTAAAAACCTGGCTTGGAGCAACTCACTATCGAGTTGGAAGGAATTCACACTACCTAACACATCCTTATGTGAGGTCACCAATAATATTTCAAGACATTTAGGGAATTTGGGCTATTCTCTTCAGGATACGAAACTTTTAGTACTTTTTCCCACCTATAAAATTCATAAGCATAAATTTAGATGGATATCTGATGCCTCGAATAGAATTTTTATTGATGTTACCAAAGATATTACCCTTTGCCTTTGACCTTGTACTAGCAGAATTTGAATTTGTATGCTCTTCCAAGCCAAAAATCTACTATAGCTTTCTTCAAATACACTACAACCCTTTTTGGTTAGTAAAAAACTCCACAAAGGTTACTCTCAACCTCCCTAAACATATTTTTCATCTTTTCACAACAGATATTACTCAATGCTATGAGAATATTCCCTTAGAAGGGGATTTAGGACTTAAAGATGTCCTATCTCAGGTAATTAAATTGGATTTTAATAATGCCAAGAAGAAGGATTTCTTCTGCATTTCTTTTTCCAGAAAACCTAGATGGATTAGAAAAACACAATCATCTCATCCCTTACACTTCAATGAAGAGAAACTATGTTTAAACATAAAATGGGTACTTAATATCTGCACCATTCTCTCTGGAGGACGATGTTTTAACCAAAGCCTGGGCATTCCCATGGGCTTCTCCTGCTCCCCTCTTATGTGTATTATATACTTAGCCTTTTTTGAATACAAATGGTTTCTCAAAACCATGGGTGACACAAGTAATAATCTTAAACTTTCACTATTTAGATATACATATAGATATATGGATGACATACTAAGCCTCAACAATAGATCTTTCTCACAGGAGATCAATCATATATATCCTGAGTGCTTAAAAATTGAACCAACTTATGGACAAGGGTTCACTACATCAAAAGGCTTCTTTTCCACTTAGGTACAATTCCTTAACTTTTCAATTTCTCTTCATGTACCATGTGTAGGAGAGTATGACCAAAGGTTTTCTTGGAAGAGAGACCTTTTGAGTTTCCCACCTATAATAATAGACCCCACAAAGCTATTATTAGCACCTGTATCAGTCTTCTTTACCTAATAGTATACTCCTCTTCCAACTGCCTCCTAACGTGGGAAGATATCAAGATACTTATACACAAATTTTTCCTTAACGGATTCAAAAGATATGACATAATTAATAAATTACACAGTCCCTTTCTCAAAATGACTGGCCTGGCCTACACTTTAACCACGATAATCTCATCTCTTTAATAAGGTATTAGGCCCATTCACAATGGGCCTACTATCGACCCATTGTGTATGGTTCCTGGGATAGGGCTAGTACACACACACACACACACACACACACACACACACTCACTCACACACACAAGTACTTATTTCTACGTCTATTACCTAACAACTATGTTCTATCTTTTAAATCACACCCTAGGTTTTACTCACATATTACCTTGCTTTATATAAAAAAACACCCCCATATTGCTTTCATTTCTTCTATAGACATCCACCCATGCTATAACTAAGGTTGATAACACCTAAACAACTATAATTATAATCTTGGTCCCTATTTTTTAAGCTTCCCTTGAATAAAACCCACCGTGGGATGGTACCCCTAAGGAGGAGTACTATTAAAACCTAAAACGTGGGCATTAAAAAAGGTAGCGTTTAATGAGGCCAGCCTCATGCTCTCTATATGTGCCACACTCATTCTCTCTTCCCTGCCATGTTAATGGCACGTAAGTAACTCTGTTTTCCATAACCAAGCCCCATCAGAGGCGGCTGCTTTTGTTTCCCTGGTTAAAATGGCACCTTGCCTACTCAAAGCTTGGAATGATGGAGTATACTGCTCGCTACACGCCATGATTACGCGTGATCAACCTTCTTCTATTTAAAGAGGTGAGGGTGCATTCCGCCTTTCACGTAGCCTTGTGTGTGTTTGATTTGTGTAAACTAAAAGAGAGGACTGTGTGTATCATTTTCTAGTGTGGTGATATGGAGCTTGCAATGCAGCCCACATAGGTCGGTATCTGAGTATCGCTCTTGATGATATGGTTATCTCTCTTTTGAAAGAGTGGGTCTAAGGTGATGTAAGCACCTCTGCTTGTATACAGTTATGTAACATTTTGGCTTGGCTTGGTTCTTCTCAATTTTCTTCATTTTCATTATCCTTTGAGAATCAATTGTCCTAAAGAGGTGCCTCTATGATGGCTACAAGGCAGAATAAGTGAGGACCACCGTTTTCCCCCGTAGAATGTAATCAATCAAAGTATCCTAAAGAGTTTCAAGCCACGACAATCGATCAAAATCTATCGATGGAATCTCTTGCTTTATCTTCCCTGCAACACAATAAAAATAAATCTCTCTCTCTCTCTCTCTCTCTCTCTCTCTCTTCCCCCCCCCCCCCCCCCGCCCAGATAATTCTACATAGTCATAAGTAAAGGTAAGGCTTTGGCCTCTCAACCTATGGGTTGTGGGTTCAAACCCCCCATTGGGTCACACTCTAGAGAGACACCTTGTGCTCACCTGGTGTTCATGTTGCTAGGGATCTTGCCCTTGGACACTCCAGTGCATCCTCCTCTTGGGGTGGGTCACTTGAGGAGGAGGTTCCTTGCTGGTTGCTATGAGTTCTCTCCGTAACTCCCAGCACGTGGTGCATCAAATTGCCAAACCATGTAACACGGCTAATAGTTGGAAGGGATAAGCACCTCCCCTTGTGGGCCCTCATGTGTGTCGGGAAAAAAATTCTATTAGTTAAAGTTAAAAACCAGTCAGTCTTGTTAACATTTTGGAAGAGAATTAGATGCATGATCACATAAATCAAATAAATTTTTACCAGGCTGAAAGCATTCATCCATAGGCAACAATAAATTTCTACAATGCTATCGCAAATATGTGGTTGGAGTGTTAATTGTATCGCGAGACAAAAAGAACCTACCCAAGCAAAATTTATACTTAAGACTTGCAAAACAAAAGAGACAATTGATGACTAGCCTTTATTCTCTTCAGAGTGGAAATCGTCACCATCAAGGAAAGAATAGCCAATTGATTCTGCTAGCAACTTTCCAATGGTCTTAAAACATACGTTAATCACATTAACTATCGGTATTCATAAGCTTCGCGTGCACGCACGCATGCACACACACACACACACCCGCACACATGTGCGTGCACACAGAGGCAGTGTAGTTATAATCTTACAATTTTCCAATGCTAGAAACTCCCATAAACACAATAGCCTGTTCATGGGATAGGTCAAAGCTGCAAAGTTGCATTTTTTCATGATTTCTTTCTCTCTTTTTTTCTCTTTGGGACGTGGAAGGAATACTCTATGCGGTAGGTGTTCTTCTTATTCGGATCTCAAAGAACAAGAAAGACAAAGAAAAGGGCGGTGCTATTTTAGAGACCTGCAGGGGAAGCACGAGCACGATAGTGTGTGTAAGAGTCATCGTTTTGGACTTTGCCTCCTTCGACAAGGCCACCTTTTGCTACCTGTCGTGTGATTAACATGACCATTTACACTTGGCATCTTGCTATAGGTGGATTACCCCTTAGTGCTTCATTCAAACATGCAAACTTACACAATAATGGTATATATGACCCGGCACTATACAACACAAGGAATGCTTGATTCTTAGTTAATTGTCCTGTTTAAACAAGCATTCAACTTTCTCTAAACAAATATTTTTTATTACAACCTTTCACAAAATTCACCCTTCTTCTTTGGATTGGAATTCAAGCTCATATAACCGAGACACTAAATCCATTTCGATGAAAGTTAAGTCCGTTTTTGGAACTATACTTGAATAACGTCAACTATTACTAGATCAATGAATAGGATTTGGGTCTTCCCTAGCCCCCAACACGCTCTTCCCAATCTTAGTCCTCAATGAGTACTATCCTTGACAATGATACACAACCCTTTCTTGCCTTCTATGTAGATGTATGCATGGTTCCCTTCAATTTTTGTGATCTTATTTGCAAAGATTTGTGGAGCCTATAGGGGATAATTTGCATATAAAGAGTATCATATAAGAGTTAGATCTCCAAAAGTATTTAATGGTTGGATCACAATCATGAAAGAGATACTCAAAAAGTGGTTTTGATCTCAAGAGGAGAAATCAATGAAGATGGAACATCACCCTTCCCATGCTACACTACAGTTTGTTATCTTATGGGCTCATAGGGGAAGTCCTATCTTACAAGAGGATTTCAATAAAGGTCACATTCTTTGTTTCAAAAACAAATGGGATAAAACATGTGATAAAATCACAAGGCCTGTCAGGCATGATAAAAATTTCTTTTTGACATTCAATTTTTCAAGCCCCCTTTCATATGCTTTGTGTAATGAAATCAACTTATGTAATTGGCCATATATAACGTTAACTTAAAGATATAAATACAAAAAATGACAGGCAATTTTGAGATTGTTTTGATAGGCGAAATAGCCCTTGACAAAAAAAAGTAGGCGTCAATTTTAGGCCTTGATCTAAGGGTAGATCCCACTTTAAAATCACTACATCTCTAAGCTTTAAAAAAAAAAAAACATAAGCGTGCACATAGAATTGAATTAAAAGAGCACCCTTAAGCTCTACACCCTAAGCTTTAGATCCCTATGCTCTACACCTCACTTTAAAAACTCTAAATTTTTAAGCTCTAGAGCCCTTTTTACAAATTTAAAACTGTAGATCCCTAAGTTGTAAATCCCACTTTAAAAGCTTTAAAGTTCTAAGTCCTAAGACTCTAGCGTCTCGGAGTGACCCTTCCCCTACTTGTGGATCCATATAACATTTTCACTTTCTTTAATTCAAAGTTTTATCTTCTAATAAAAAAAAAACTCTAGGTCCTCATTGGATCATCGGAGACCTTACTTTAAAAGTTCTACATCTTTAAGTTCTAAACTTAGTTTTAAAATCTTTAAAAATAAAAATAAAAAATCTTTAAAGTATAAAGCCCCAAATGATAAATTCCTTCTATAAAGTTTTAACTAACAAAAATGACAACTTTAATCTATTACCTCAAGTTTCAAAGGGTGAACCAAATTCTCAAAATAAAAAGGTGGGTAACACAAATTTCAAAATGAAAAGGTCACTCTTGGGATTTGTGGAGCCTCTAAGGCTTTATCATTTAACATGCTTCCAAAGTTATTGGGCAACCCAAAATCTTTTCCTTGATATATGAGAGTTCATTTCATATTTCAAAACTCAAGACATGCCCATCATTAGATTTACACAATTCATTTCAATGAGTACCCACTATCTTATTTCAACCAATCAACATTTTTGACATGTCAAAAAATGCTTAAAAATACAACTCAACCTTTTTTCTATTTTAGTCAGCAAAAAGAGAAGTGATCTCTATAGGCAAAGGGCAAAGGCATGCCAAAAAGAGGCCATTGACATGGAGAGAAAGACTACACAAATCAAGCATCATAGGGTGGTAAAGGATGACCTAGCTAGTATGCTCAATGCCTCAGTTCTAGAAGATGAGTGTGCAATGCATAATTAGAAATGAATCATTGGTGAATATGAAATATCCTAAAGAAATATTTCGAGTGTTTGTAGGAATTTTGTGGCAAAGACTCCTATAGCCAATGCACAACTCTTATCAAATGGAGCAAAAGATAGTGGCATTTCATCGCTACTACTCGGTCTACGCATTGTAATTAAGTCAAATCTCGGCAGATCCCCCCTGCCCTTGCCAGAGCTAAAATACCTCGTCTCTCTCCTCTCTCTTCCGGCACGTGCTCCGCAGCTCCATTGCGAGGAGGACAGACACCCCTCCAAGCCCCCTTCCCCCCCAACCCCGGCTTGCTTCTTCTCCAGCTCTGCACATCGCTCCAATCCAGTCTGCCCTCACTACTTCCGTTCCATCATCATCTCGACATTGTTTGCACAATGATCCTGTCGCTTGTTTTCGCTCGCTGGCCCGCAATGCATAGACCTTTGTCCCCTGCCGAACCTGCACAGTGCACCCCTCTTTGTGTAGACGACGAAGAAAAACCCGAAAAAATCCCCGCCTTCGTTGCCGACATGCCAAAAACATAATCCTCTTTCTCTGTCTCTCTCCACACGTGTCCTCCCTTCCTCTTTTCTCCTCAAACATCTCAAGAGGATCTCACCAAATTCTCGCTTTTGCAAAATTGGACACACCTACTGGAACCTTAATTACTGAGAAGAAGCTTATCCTCCTTAAACCTCCATGAGCTTGGTGGTGCAACCTAGAAGTCCTTCACCTCATGCCTAATGTGTCTGAAGATCCATTACCTAAACCCTAATGTGTTTGGAGACCCATTACCTAGACCCTAAGGAGTCTAAATTTGAAGGGTTGCAAATAAACAAAAAGAAGTATAATTAACCCATTAGAGACAAAAGAAAAAATCCAATTGGCGAGCGATCATAGTGTAGAGGGCCAGCTTTTTTGGAAGTAATTGTTCACATACATAAAATCCATGAATATAAATATGCCAAAATCTTAGCTATATAGCGCTTGAGTACTCATCTATGGTGTGGGCTTAATAACTTCACAATTTTGCACAATTTCAATCTCAAAACCCTAGATAGTCCTAGCGTAACTCTCAAGGGCATTTGATTATGTGATCAAGTAGCCCTACAAAGAGTAAAAGAGGTTAAATTTTAAAAATAATAACATAAACATGACAATGTAACCACAACAACAATTTTGGGTTAAAGGACACCCTCTTTTTTGTCACACTTCTATTTGATGGCAGATACATGGTAAGAAGAGAAATAAAGAAGGAAACAAAGCTTGGAGAGTTCCTCAAGAGCATTGTAAGCATGCCATGGCTACAATGGAAAGTATTCTTGTTGTGCACACAGTTCCAAATCAACCTAGGGAACTATTGAGGCATGTGTAATCAAGAAAAGGCAACAAAAGAATAGTAGGATGCACTCGCTCCTTCACCACTTTTGTGCCAATCAACACCAAACAAAGGTGCTCAGATTACTTTAGACTTGGTCTGCTACACATGAGAGAAAAGGCTCCACATATAAGAAAATAACCTTCGTCTTAAACAAGGCAAGTGTGGTAGGACCGAGCTCTTCCAAGCTATACTAAAAATGATTCCTGGTCTAAGGTAGAGAAAAGAGAAAAGATTGTACAAGTCTTTCACAAAGCATCAACCTCTTAAACTAATTTGTTTTGTTGATAGATGGCAACTTCTCTTGTGCACCAACGTATAAGACTCCATTTGTTGGATTCTCATAGCTTGCCTGCTTTAGGAGGGTGGGTACTCTCTTCTAATCTTCTTCAACTTGCGCAAATGAGTAGTTAAAAAAGAAATTGAAACATATGCTTATGAATATCTCACAAATTACTTAGTTCATTAACGCATTGACGTCAACTTGGATGTGAATGAGTAAACCTCCTTGTAGCGATAAAGTTCTTATGTGTATGTGTGGTGTGTGATTTCTCTTTCAACTGAGTACATCTTGCCAATCTTTTTGAGGTACGGATTAAGGGGAATCTCATTGGATACCTTTTAGGTAGGGTTTAAGAGAAAAAGGAACAAAGGTGGCATGTGAAAAGACGACACAAAAAGATCTTTTTTTAAGCTCTCTGCAAGTTGAATGAGAGAAAGAGAAAGAGAAAGAGAGATATTTTGTGCGCTCTGGTTGTGGTTGCGCGACAGATACAGGAAAGAGCTTCTGAACATGCAGGTGCAACGTTGGATTATGATGGCCCTTGTGAGTGCGAAGAGCCTTGAAGTTTTGCTTTGATGATCTGGTGAGGGCCAGCAGGGCCATGACGGCCTGTGAAGAACACGGGGATGCAGCAGAGGGTCGACAAGAGCGGCTTCATCATTAGTGCTAGCATTGCCGATGGAATGCAGGTTTAATGAAGAGCTTGGCGTAGAACTCGCTTGTACTCGACAATAGAAGCCCTGCCTTTCATCTAGCTGCCAGGCGAAGCTGCAATATCGCAGCTCATTATGATAAGGAGAGTAGGGGTGCAGAACTGTGTCTGTGCTGCTGTTTTTAGGACTACGTTAGAGATAAGAAGGATAATCTTTTGTTTGCTATGGATGAGTCGTCATGTCGGGCATTATGAAGGACAATCAAGTAAGTATCACAATAGAAGGCATGGAAGGCACGTCTACAGGTTTTGTGCCTTTTCGCCATGTGTGCGTGCCTAACTAGGCACGTAGAGCATGGCCAATACCTGCAATGAGCGAGAACTGAGGGTTGCAATCGGGGGAGGATTTGTAGGTATGGGTCGTCGCCATTGCAGTAGGGTATGAACAGAGGGGGATGCTCTCTCTCTCTCTCTCTCTCTCTCTCTCTCTCTCTCTCTCTCTCTGAGGCAATCCAGGCAGCACCCTAATTCAAGGTCCGAAGGAGGGAGGCATTGTGCAGCGTTGCACAGGCAAGGCTGTGCAATGTGAGAGGGAAAGGGGAGAGAAATATGAATGGATTTTTTGCTCTATTGGATGACGCAGTGAAAGGGTTGCTCTCAGCAAAACCATGATGGGGTTACAAGACCAGAGAGGAATGGAGATCTGAGGCCATGGTCAAAATAGGGGTGCATAGAAGAAGAGAAAGGGGGTAGGCCAACCAGGGAGAGAGGAAGGGTTGCGTGCATGAAGATGTAGATAGGAAGGCAAAAGGGGGGTTGGGTCCGCACATTTAAGGGAGGCAAAGGGCAGCAATGGCCACCAATGAGTGCTCAGTAAAGGGGATGATGGCGACATGAGGACCATTTTTTGTTTCAAATTTTGAGACTTTGAAAGAATCTTGGAAGGAAATTAATGGGATTGCAGTAACGTAGACCGAGTAGTAGGATACTAGGTCCATCTTTTACTTAAATCCTCGTAAAAGTACCTTTTCACTAGTATTTCTCCTTAACGCTTCTACTCTAAAAATTAAGAGGACATTGCATGCCAATGCTTGTGAATAAGGAGCACATGCACTCTTATTGCATCCTATATCCAAAGAATTATATATAGTAGTCTTATTGAATCCTATAGCCAACTAATGAGATTGCTCAATTAAGGAGCATATACAGACAAGGTGCTCTAATAACATATGTTTTCTAGAGATTATGGACATGAAGTGTTTACCCATTCAAGCTCACAATGAGGGTAGTGTCTCAATAAAGTTCCATGAACATAGCTATAAATATGGGTTGATTAGGCAAGAGATTAGTGTAGGGAGAGACTAATTGGAGATCCTAAATGTGTGATTAAGGATTACTAGTTATCTTAAGCCTTTGGTGCCAATTGCTAGCTTAAGGTGGATTAGTGAGTGTAGCATTTGTTTTTTTTTTTTGGTGTGTATGTGCGTGTAACATGAGAGATAGAGAGAGAGAGAGAGAGAGAGAGAGAGAGAGAGAGAGAGAGAGAGAGAGAGAGAGAGAGAGAATATGACTTGAAAATAAAACTTGATTATGCGCTATTAAAGAAAGATTCCATTGCCTGTGAGTTATTTGAGAGCAGTGACTATTGAGGTGTTTGAAATACACAAGGTTTCTTAGTAAGCTTTAAAAAAATGGTACTATATTTTCGGTTATGGATTCCAACAAGTAAATGTTTTATAAAGAAATCTCAACCAAATTTAGTGTTGTTTCTCGTCAATTTTCTCATATTTGCAACTTAGGCCACCTTAAAAGTCCTTTTGGGATAATTTATTGGAATTAGGGTCGCAGAGAAACACACACAGCTTGGAGAAGACGAAGGAATCTCAAGGCACACAACTGAGACTATGTTACTTAGTGTGCAATGGAAAGATAGATAGCCGTAGAGTGATGGGCGTATATACAATGCACGGGGGGAAAAACCTCCTAAAGAGGGAAAAAATGCCCCGGCGGTCCTAGTGTGTTCACACACATCGCTACCACATGTATATGGTAACAAATTCCCCCGGGAGTGATGCAGTGAACGACAGCTGGCACATGAGTAGAGGGAAGTGCCATGCCCTGTGGACATGATCAGTCCACAAAGGGGAGTAAGCCCAAAGCTTTACGGAAAGCTTTGAGCTTCTCACGAGACAATGCCTTTGTGAAAAGATCTGCAAGGTTGTCATGTGTTGGCACATAAGCCAAGCTAATCTCTCATGCTGAGAGCCTCTCCTTGACATGGTGGTAATGCACCTCAATGTGCTTTGTGCAAGCATGAAAAACCGGGTTCCTCGCAACTGCCAATGCGCTCTGACTGTCAGTGTAGATAGTGTTGGCAGTGTCCTGTCCAATACCCAAATCAGCCATAAGGTGTCTGAGCCATACACACTCAACCGTAGCTGTGCAGATTGCCCTGTACTCAGCCTCACAACTAGAAGTGTCCAGAGTAGGTTGCTTCTTGCTCAACCATGATATACATGAATTGCCAAGCATGAAATAAAAACCACTTCTGGACACTCGCGTGTCAAAACAACCATCCCAATCTGAGTCCGAAAAAGCATGTAAGTCTGGCGGCAATGATCCCCCCTTGGGATAAAACAAGCCAAGATGTAAAGTGCCATGAAGGTAGCGGAAAATCCTCTTGACAGTCTGCCAATGCTTAGACCCTGGGCTATGCATAAATCTGCTGACATGTGAGAATGCAAACTGAATATCCGGCCTCATGTTGCATACATAAATGAAGCATCCAACAACAGTTTGGTAAAGAGTGACATCTACAGGATCACCAGCATCATGAAGACTCAATTTTAAACCTCTTTCCATGGGAGTGGCAATAGGTTTGCAATCCTCAAGTCCAAACTTACATAGCAATGTGTCTATGTAACTTTTCTGACACAAGGCAATACTACCATCACACTGCTTAAATTGTATGCCCAAGTAATGATGCAACATCCCCAAATCTTTCATCTTGAAAGTAGCATTCAAATCAGCCTTAGATTCAACAATATGTCTCTCATTTGGTCTAGTGATAAGCAAATCATCTACATAAAGAACCACAATGAGAAGTACATCACCCTCACGCTTTACATACAATGTGCTTTCTGTTGGACTGTTACAAAGGCCTCGTTTGACCAAATGAGTGTCAGCTTTCTCATACCAAGCACGAGGAGATTGCTTCAACCCATACAAAGCCTTCTTACATCTGCACACTTTGTCCTCTTGTCCTTTCTTGACAAAACCGCGAGGCTGCGTTACATAAAGTTCCTCAAATATATCACCATTCAAGAAAGCAGTAACAATGTCTGATTGATGTACATCCCAAACGAAATGAGCTGCCAATGCATATAGAAAATGCACAATAGTCATACGACAAGTGGGAGCAAAAGTCTCTTCATAATCTATGCCTTTTTGCTATGCATAACCCTTTGCAATAAGTCGAGCCTTATGGCGATCGATCTCACCATCCCGCTTGCGTTTCAACTTGTAAACCCACTTCGTACCAATGGCCTTTTTGCCAGGAGGCAAATCGCATAAAGTCCATGTGTCATTTTCTATGAGTGCATCATATTCTGATTGCATGGCAACCATCCAAGTTTCTAAATTCTATGCTTCATCAAAAGACAGAGGTTCCTCAACATCCTGTAAGCTATACATAGCCAAAGCATAACAATTTGATGCTTAAGATGCATGACCAGAGCTTGAACGAGTATGCCCAGACAAAGGTGCGTCCAATTTATTTTCGCGCAATGTATACACCAGCCATTTTGGCATACCTCTGGCCTGCTCATTTTCAACCCTTTCCCCATCAAGTACATCATGTACATCTTCATCAGTAATAAGCTGATATGTAACATTTTCGGAAACCCCCATAGGCTGTACATTTGCCTCATTGGAATTTCTCGAACTTCCTCCACTGAAAAAAGAGGCAACAAAGTGTCATAAATGTCCTGTGAGCTTACATTACTGTCTCTAGTACATGACAGCAAGGGTTGAACAGAATCTTCCACAAACACTATATCCCGTGAAACCAGAATACGCTTTGTTTGCGGATGATACAACCTGTAACCTTTGCTTTCAGCACTATAACCAACAAAAATACATTTGACGGCCTAATCATCCAATTTTTTGCGCCGTGTTTGTGGCCCAAAGCATATGCCAAACAGCCAAAAACACGCATGTGCTCAATAGAAGTCTTTCTATCATGCCATGCTTCATATGGAGTGATAGACTTCAAAGCTTTTGTAGGACACCTGTTAAGTACATAAGTGGCACACATGATGGCCTCAAGCCAAAAAGAATGCAACAAAGATTGACTTTTGACCATACATCGTGCCATTTCATTAGTGACCTGTTTTTCCTCTTAGCTACACCATTTTGCTGAGAGGTATAAGGCACTGTACATTGGTGTTTTATCCCATGACTAGCTAGAAATGCATTAAATTCATGAGACATATACTCCCCACCTCGATCGGAACGGAGGGTGCCCATAGCACATTTCTAGACATTTTCAGCCATAGCCAGAAATTGTTTGAAGCACATAAAAACTTCGGACTTCGCTTTAAGCGGGAATACCCATGCATGCCTGGAGTAATCATCAATGAAAGTCACAAAGTACAGGTAATTTCCCAAGGACGGAGTTTGCATGGGCCCACAAACATCATTATGTACAAGTTGCAATCTGCATGTGGCCCTAACTGAACCATCCTTTGGAAACTTAGAACATTGCATTTTACCCGAAATACAGCCTTCACACACATGTTTGACAAGTGCTTCAAGAGGCGGTAAAGAAGCAACCATATCAGATTTTTGCAAACTGGCAAAATTCAGATGCCCAAAACGTGCATGCCACAGTTTTGCATCTGAAACAGCCCTTGAATCTGCAACTGCATTTGAAAAATTTTATCCACACTTTTCATACAAAGTGAGCTTATACATCCCACGACACAAAAGGCCAGATGCAACAATTTCATCACCAAAACTGAGATCATGAATTGTACATCTGTCATCCACAAATTTGACTGCAAGTCCAAGTCTAGCAAGTGCAGATACAGACAAAATATTCTTCTTGATTCCAGGTACATAAAGTGCATCAACAAGTGTGAAAGAACTGTCATCTGCAGCAGTAAGCACAATCTTCCCAACCCCTTGAACTGGATAAGAGGCATTGTTGGCACAAGTGACTGAATTCCCATGAGGGACAGACTCAAGAGAGGTGAACAATTCACGATGTGAGGTAATGTGCTTTGTAGCACCACTGTCAAAATAGTGGCCACACATGTGAATCTCCATCATGTGACATGCATGCATCATGGACAACAGGATTGTAAGTGCACTCTGCACTAAAAGCCCATTCTGCATAAACATCAACATCACAGTCTCCTTTCACAGAAGACTCAACAATGGCTGCATTTGTAGTGGAACCAGCATTTGCAATGGAACCACCCACTTTCTTCTTTCTTCTTTGGCCTTCAACTTAGGATACTGCTTGATCAAGTGATTATTAGCTTTACAATAATGGCAACACATCTTCTTTTCTCCCTTATCACGAGAATTTCCAGATGAATTGTTGCCAGCAGAAGCATTAGGAACAAAAGTTTTGCCACTCGCAGTAGAACCATAAGAAGTGGTTGCATTGCTATTACCACCCCTTCTTTGAGAAGAAATAAAAGCCTGTTCAACTGCACACTGCCTAGTCTTGTTTTTCCTGGAAAGTGACTCTTGCAATAGCAATGTGCATAATGCATCAAACTTGACAACTTTAGGATTTCCTTGGGTCATAAGTCTCCAAGTACTAGAAAAAGTTTGGTAAGAATCTGGTGAGGCATCAAAAACAGTCTGCACAAGGGAACTCTCTAAAATGACTTCACCTGCAGAAATAAGTTGCTCATTGGTATTCTTGACACTAGCAAGGAAATTTCCCATATCATCTTCCTCATGCATAATCTTCGATGCCAGCTCTTTACGTAGCAAAACAATTTTAGCCTCATTGCGGCTTGCATAAAGACCTACTAGAATATCCCAAGCCTGTTTTACAAATTTCACTGAACGAATGTGAGGAGTAATGGTGCACTTCACATGCAATGCAATCAATGCATGAGCCTGTGCATCCTTTACATCCCAACAAGCTTGTTCTGCCGTAGGCAAAACAACTTTAATAGCAGCTAGACCTGCAAAATCCTTAACATCACCTACATCCTCAGAACCAGAATGTACATCAATGCCCTTCACAATATTCAAGATGCCCTTTGACACAAGAACATGTTGCATCATGTAAGCCCACATAGTGTAATTGTCCCCATCCAATTTGTCCTCAGTAGCAAACATCTTGAACACATCTAGATGTGTTGTTATCAACCATGGAAAATGTATGCACTTGATGTGAAATGAGGAGAAATTGAGTGAGACCAGCACATGCTATATAGCACAACCCACAGAAGACTGTATGGGACCTTGTTATGCAGTAATTAGCGCTGACAAAAAAATTGCACAAAATGACGAAATTGCCTGTGCAGACCTGATTGTAGTGGAAACGGAGGTCGAAATGAACCCGAATCAATAATCTGAGTAGACAAAGCCCTTCGAATATTTCTAAAAGTTTTGTCGACCTGCGAACACTTGCCAAAGCTCATAGAAATCGGAGAAAGTGAGCAGGTGTGTGTTGGAGCTGCTGGCGACTAAGCCCTCGAGGACGCAACCTACTCTGATACCAATTGTTGGAATTAGGGTTTCAGAGAAACGCACACAGCTTGGAGAAGACGAAGGAAGCTCAAGGCACACAACTGAGATTATGTTACTTAGTGTGCAATGGAAAGATAGATAGCCCTAGAGTGATGGGCGTATATACAATGCAAGGGAGAAAACCCTCCTAAAGAGGAAAAAAATGCCATGGCGGTCCTAGTGTGGTCACACACATCACTATCCCATGTATATGGTAACATAATTGAAGTGCTAGATATTTACTCTTTATTATATTTAGACAAGTTGCAATGGTTTTGAGTGATAGTGTGTACGGTCATACTAAAAGGTTATGGCTTACATGGAAAAAATAACCATTACTAATTTAATGACAAAAGTATGCCTTTACTTATGTTTCCACACAACATACCTTGTGCATAAGGATTTGGTATCACAACTCCATTCTTCCTTGTATTTTATGGGTCATAGTTTTACAAATAGCAATATACTTCATAATAGCATGCATTTCTCTACATAATAGCATCCTAAGTTCTATTAGTGAGGCAGTTTTGGATGATATCAATACTCCCTAGTGATGTATCAAACCAAAATCTATCACTTAGGCATACTCTAGTACTACTTTGAATCAATTATCAACAAAGGCTAGCAGATTTATGAAACTATGTTCTTTGGTAACTAATTATTCCTCTAAAAGAGATTTATGGGTTGTTTCAATTGTAGTTCTCCATAAACATGCCATCAGATTCTCTGAAAAAAAAAAATCTTTTACTATCAAATTTTTCTTGTAATGTTCATGGTAGAGGTTTGATCTTGACAATTAGTTGTTTTTGGTGGAAGGCAATTTCGGATCCATTTTTGGATGCTATCATGAGCAAATAGTTAAAAAATTTCCAAAAAGTGAAATCTTCCAAGAGAAGATGGTTTTAAACATGACATGTCCATGAAAACCTCTTAAAATTTCAAAGTCTATTGAGAGTACTGAATTTTTCCCAAAAACTTGAAAGGATACTAATATGTCTTTGGCTCTCGCCTAATTTTCACCAGTTTATGCTATACATTGTTGTCTCTTGTGGTACTAAACTAATGTAAGTGTAAAAAATAATGCAAATATTCTTGTTTTGCATCTATTATTCATTTAAGAGAAAATTTCATGAGATATGCCAACTATAGCTTTTCATAAACATGCCACTAGACTCTACGGAAAAGAATACTTGCCATCAAAGAAATGATCTTGACAATATGCTGATTGTAGGAAACTACTCAACAGATCTAGTTTTGGATGCTATATCACAAGGAAATAGCTAAATAATTTCCACGGATTTATGTTTTTCACGAGAAGATGGATTTGAAATTTGAGCTCCAAGAAGGATTCTAAAAAATACCAAGCCCTACTAAGAGAAATGAATTTTATTCCGGACCTTCAAAGGAAGGATGTATGCCTTGTAGAGTTACCAACCTACATTTAAGAATATATTTGGTATACATAGTTGTCTTATGTGGTAAATCCATATGGATGTTTATACGTAGAATTCAATGTATAACATATAATGGGTGACATAGAGTTTTGTCATCGTTTTAGCATATTTGAAAGGATGATCAATAGATACTTATGAAACATCTTTCCATTTTGTAGCACCTATATTTTGTGCGTAAGGATTCTTTTTGGTCATAATATCTCATCAAGCTCATGAAATCTAGGGGGTTCTACATGAAGAGGATGCAGAGAAGGAAGAGGACCTCTGAATGATTAAAGGAGGTTTAGATGAAGGCATGAAAAAATTCCAATGAGATAGCAACATGAGCCTATAAGTTGTCTCTTTACTTCTTCTTAAAACTTGGAATGGACAATAGTATCATCATACTGCAGATACATTTAATGGCCTTAGTGTTCTTTTAGCCGATTGTTTCCTCTAGTATTTGAAGAAGACATAGCTAGCAACTTTGAAGCTAACATCTAAGCTTCAAATCAACAATGAACTTAGGATTTTACAATGCTTGAGATGGCATTGTTTATCTTCTTAGAACTCATCCTAAGATAATGCATACTCGTGATGAAATTGGAGATTTTTTTGCTTATCCTAAACATCAGATTGATCGGCATTGAACAATATAAAAGGGAGACGTCTCCTTGAAGTATTGATGCACCAATGATACTTCCACCAATGATTGTCAACTATGATATCATGGAGTAGACGGTTTAATGACATTCAAACAAATATCCAAGTTTTACAATAGTCCTTTCTTGAACGTGCTATTGCCTTTGTAAACCATGGTTCTTCATGTTCTAAACATAAAAAGGATTAACCACGTGATGGGGCTTGATAATCTTCTTGATAAGTATCAAATGTGTTTGCTTGTCAAACCTATTCTCCAAATATTTGTTTTTACTTGAATTGATTTTAGAAGAAAAATTAACCTTAAAATCTACCAAAATGCTTTCTCGAGGAGCCTCTCATAGTAGTTATGGCAAAAAGTCATCCCACTTGCTTCCTTGGATCATATTCTACCAATTGGTACATAAAGACATACTTGCATAACTTCTTATATATTTATAATTAGAGAACATGTTTCTTGCACTAATAGCAACCTAGAGGCCACGATGCTTCCATAAGGAGCGAAGAATGAAAAAAAGAATTTTTATAATTTAATGATCTTGAGTCTTTTCACTAGTCAATGCTTAAATTGTATCAACCAAATATTAGAATCATGTGCATCCTAGTAAGAGGATTGTGATATGCTAATGGAACAATATTTTCTCTCGGCCATTTTGAGTGAGCATCTTAGACCTGGGTTGCTTGCGAAGAGTCCTCCATAATGAATCTAGTTCGTCATGATTCTTTGTCATTGCTACTCTTTGGATATGATGTTTTATCTTGTGATGTTGCATTATTAGAAGAAAATTGCATGCCTCTTTTAAAGGCATAGATAACATGGTACTCACCTCACACATGCTTCATGTTACGCAGTCTTCTTTGCCTCTATGATGGCACTCATCTAATGCACTCACATGATGCACTTGACTAGGGCTCATCACATGGCTTTGTTTACATGGCATCCTACATATAATCTTATTTGTCATCTTACTTGTCTAGAGGAAGTTCTCACTATCTCATACTCATATCATGCACCTAGAGGAGCTTCACACAAAGAGGCTAGAGTCTTAGGACACAACCCATCAACAATAGAAATTTCCCAAAGATATGGTACCTCTACATCCTTAGTACAACATCCACTTTCTTTCTTATAATTATTCTAGTCTATCGAGAACTTTACACTGCTTGTATGTAGATTGCCTAAACATCCATCTTGTTATAATCATACCATGCAATAATAATCTAGATTTAACTTTAATTTATCCCTCTTTGCAAGTACCATTTCATCATAGATAGTTTTGAGAAGGCGGTGCATAGTTTTGTAAATTGACAACCCCTTTTGACCCAAGATGTATCAGGAAAGGACTCTCCATGATATATTCTTCCTATGTTTGCAAACACCATGACAAGTTCCTTTTTTTTTTTTGTAGGAAGTGGTTTATGTGTCTGTGTGTGTGTGTGTGTTTGGGGGGGCGGGCTTGGCTTGAAAGTGAGATAATTTCTCTTGCTATTCATTTGGCCATATAGCAAGAATGTGTACACTGGCATAAATATTACTCACGAATTTTACTTTTATTAAAAACAACATGCATCACCAACATTCATTTTGAGCTAGGATAAACCTGGATTCGTGGTCTAAAAAGGCCAACTTATTCATTGACGCTCTTTTCATAGTCACACATTGGACATGATTGTATAATGCAATGAAACACTGCTATGGTAAGGTAAGTATGCCACAATGAGGAGTGTAAAGTTGATAATCTACGATCTTAACATTAGTATAATGGTAACATTAGGTGGGGCATTTTGTAGTGCTTTGTTAATCGGAATCAGCACAAATGCTCTTTAATTAAGGAGAAAGGAAAATGGTGGCAGTTAGGTGGTGCACAAAGGGTGGTAGCTAGGTGACGCTTAAGTGGTGGGTGGAGAATGAGGGAGGAGGAAGGTGGTATGTCATGAAACAATAGCCACAAGTGTTGTTTTTTTAATTAATAAAAGCGCACCCCGTAGAAACTGCAGGCATTCATTCACTTTGCTTAAGAGATGATTTGAGTGTTGAAAACATCACCCTGAGTTCCATGCTTGATGAGCTTGGACTTCACTGGCTTGAACGTTTGAGTGGTGCGAGATCACAAAAGGTATCTTATGGAATTCCAGGTAATTGGCAAGTAGAAATCAAGCCATTATGTGAGGGTAAGTATGCAATAGAGCTTTTGAGATAAGAAAGGAATGTTTTCGACCTTATATTCTACTCCATGCCATGTTCTCATGCTTTAGAATGTCATATTCAAAATAATTTATTTCTACTTGTGATTCTGAAAAAAGTAAAAATCTTTAGGATTTTCTAGCTGCCTGTACTGTTTTCTAAAGCTTTTGGCATTTGTAAGTTGCACTACCATTTTTGTTTAACCATTTGAAGGTTTTGAGAACTCTCGAACTTTTAAAGAAAATTACATTGTAAGGACCAAATTTTCTTATTCCCCAACATATTTGCATGGAGGAAAAACTATGTTTTGATGGTTGAAGAAAATTTATGATCCATCAAAAAATAAAGTTTAACGAGAATCTTGTTATACAAAAGTTATAACCGTCTTCAACTATGCTTGCATGTAAGGGAGGAGAGGCATCCTTCACCGTTATCATTTTGCATTGGATGACTAGAATAATCTATGATTGAGATACAACATCTACTATAACTGTCTTGTTCATGATGATGTCCCATGGATCATTTCATTTTTGAAGCACAAAGAAGAAGAAAATGAAAAGTATAAAGTCGTTTTATGTTTACACTAGGTTGGTATTGTATTGGACCTTTTATGTCCCCGGACACTTTTATTTTCTCTCAACCCACAACCTTTTAAGAATTATTTCAGAGATGTTAATGAATTTTAAGGTGTTTGAAATACACAAGGTTGGTTAGTAAGATTTGAAAAATTGGTACGACGTTTTCAGTTATGGATTCCAACAAACAAATGTTTTGTAAAGAACTCTCAACCAAATTGAGTGTCGTTTCCTCATATTTGCAACCCAAACCACCTTAAAAGTCCTTTTAGGCTGATTAAAGCGCTAGATATTTACTCTTTATTAATTTTAGACATGTTGCAATGGTTTTGAGTGACAATGTGTACGTTCAAACTAAAAGGTTATGGCTTACATGGAAAAAATAGCCATAACTTATTGAATGACAAAAGTAGGCCTTTACTTAGATTTTCACACAAAATACATTGTGCATGGGGAATTGGTATCACAACTCCATTTTTCCTTGAATTTTATTGGCCATAATCTTACAACTAATAATAGACTATTACATAATAGCATGCATTTCTCTACACAATAGCATTCTAATTTCTATTAGTGTGGCACTTTTGGATGATACCGATACTCTATTGATGTATCTAACCAAAATCTATCACTAAAGCATATTCTAGTGCTACTTTGAATCAATTATCAACAAAGGCTAGCAAATGAAACTATGTTCTTTGGTAACTAATTATTCCTCTAAGAGAGATTTATGGGCTATTTCAACTGTTGTTTTTCATAAACATGCCATCAGATTCTATGAGAAAAAATGCTTTTATCATCAAATTTTTCTTGTAATGTTCTTGGTAGAGGTTTGATCTTGACAATTAGCTGTTTTGGTGGAAAGCAAATTCGGATCCACTTTTGGATGCTCTCAGGAGTAAATAGTTTAAAAAATTTCACAAATTGATATCTTCCAAGAGAAGATATATACTTTCATAAGTTCAAAATAGTAGTGAATTCATGAATAAAGCACTCATAAAACTATAAAAGCAAGGGACATAAGAAAAGAAAAGGAAAAACAAAAACAAAAACAAAAACAAAAATAAACAAACAAACTAACAAACTAACTAAATCACTTTGTTTGCTACGAAACAAAACTAGATAAAACAAAACATAATTAACTTAAAAATGTCTTTAGAAAAGACATGCGTAAAATAAAGTTGACGCAACTTACTTGGCTTAAAACCAGTACTCAATTTTAAGCAAAAAACGATAAGACATCTTAAAAACTTAATCCTAGAAATCAAACTTCACACAATAACTACTAAAGGAGCGCATTCTTAAGTCCTTAGGTAAGCTAAATATGAAATTAAAAAATGGATACGACTACAAACCTACGAAGAGCAAAGATCCAAACTTGACAATATGTGAACCGTACTTTGCTACTTGTCCAAACAGGAAGAATATTATCACCTTTATCATGTATAGCTTGGACAACAACTATGACATCCCTACTCACGTCGTTAGTGCCCAAGAGTAGATGCAGGTTTGCATAGAGGTCATTCATGGTTTGAACGTACTCTACAAAACCAACGAGCTGAGTTTCTATCACCCTCCGGGGGTGATAGGCATACTCGACCATGATAAAGGCTAGCATTTGTCAAGCTATAGTAAAAATACTAGAAGATAGTTTTAAACATGACATGTCCATGAAATATTCTTAAAATTTCCAAGCCTATTAGGTACTTTCCAAGCCTATTAAGAGTACTGAAATTTTTTCCAAAAACTTGAATGGATAACAATATGTTTTTTGGCGCTCGCCTAGTTTTCACTGGTTTATGTTATACATTGTTTTCTCATGTGGTACTAGACTAATGTAAGTCTCGATACTAATGCAAATATTAAAAAGGTGTTGTATTGTGTAAGGGTAAAGGCGTTACGACTTTGCCCTCGGTAGGGTGGCGGACCGATTGCCCACTGTACACCCTTTCCTTATTCTTTATATACGGCTCCTTCTCACTTCGAGGTTGCTTCACCCACACACAACGCACTCTCTTCTCCCCTTCCCTCTCCCACACCACATCGCACACAACACTGTAGTGATCGACGCGCGTGTGATGGCTTCCTTGCTAGGTGACGATGCGATGGAGCTTGGCTATAATAGCTTGATCTTGGCGGCTGTAACTCCGCAGTGTCTCCTCGGTGTGACCCCCCCTCTCCCCGATGGTGTTTCGATTTCGACCATTCCCACTTTCTAGCTTCGACGACACATTTTAGACACATACAAGTCTGACGGACCATTCCAGAGCGGATTCCCCACGAGCGGCACGACTTTTGGTCGGTGTTTTATGACCACATATGGCTTGCACAAAATTTTAGGCGTTCTCAGATTCCATGTTCCTTCTAGTGCAGATTATGCGACACAGATAGTGTTCATGTATGATTGTGTGGGTCATTCCAGAGAGTGCTTTTAGCATGTTTTTGTGTGGTCATGCTATGCATGCATATGCGGATACAGCTTGAGCTAAATATAGCTTGCAGGTAGCAGATTCACAGGTTTACAAGTGTTTTTTGGACAGGTACATGTTTATAGAGCCGCTCATTCAGGAATGAGCTGTTTGCGAGGTTTTTTGTAGCTAATGTACACCACATGCGAATTTTTCTACTGAGACATTAAGTATCTATTCATACTCTACGCGGTTTTGGTGAGATTTTTGAGTTTATACTCAGTTCTCAAGGGAAACTTTGCTGGATTTTTCCTAGATTGTTGCCATACTTTGTGCGTATGTACACTTTAGTCTCTGATGGTTTAGTGGTCGAGTTTGACTGCCACTTTGACAGGTTTTGTTAGTTTCATATGCTTATGTGGCTACAGATTACATGCGATCTTCTTGTGAAATGCGTTTTGAGTGTATTTGCTCACTCCTTGCGTATATGGTTATACGCTTTATGCTCCTTTGAGCTGTTTGTCCCAGATTTGGCTCACTTGGTTTAATGGTGTTGTTTATGCCAAAAGGTTGTAGTTTGTAGACATAGCTATTTTAGGCATATACGAGCATTGGTTTTGATGCGATTGATCATGGTTTTCGTCTCCCACTTTGACATTCACTTATGGCAACAGACATGAGTTCTCACTAGAATGATGCATTGTAGAGCTTTGCAGACCATACAGAGTTGTCTGCAAGATTTACATGCAAGCTCTTGCGTGGATATGTACGCTTGTCTACTATCATGTAGATCGATTGAGCGAGCCACTGGGTGTAGGTTGAGAGAGTTTCTCACCTATTGTTTTGTACATAATAGTAGTTTATGTAATAGCACTCACTTATCGGCTCATTGTCTTTAAGTGGAGTTCATTGGGGTAAAGACATTACACCTCTGTCCGCGATTGGGTGGCCGTCCACCCGCCCATTGTACATCTTTTCCTTATTCTTCATATACCAAAAGAATAAGGGCTTCTCATCACTTGGAGGTTGCTCCACCCACACATGATGCACTCTCTTCTCCTCTTCCCTCTCCCGCACCGCACTGCACACATCACTCTTTCACTTTGCTTCTAATATTCATTTAAGAGAAAATTCTATGAGGTACGCCAGCTATAGCTTTTCATAACATGCCACTAGACTCTATGGAAAAAAGTACTTGTCATCAAAGAAATGATCTTGACAATTTACTGATTGTGGCAAACTGAATCAACAGAACTAGTTTCGTATGCTATATCATAAGAAAATCGCTAAATAAAGGCCATATAGTTATATTTTTCAAGAGAAGATGGGTTTAAAAACTGAGCTTCATGAAAGATTCTAAAAATTACCAAGCCCTATATCATAAGAAAATCGCTAAATAAAGGCCATATAGTTATATTTTTCAAGAGAAGATGGGTTTAAAAACTGAGCTTCATGAAGGATTCTAAAAAATACCAAGCCTTGCTAAGAGTAATAAAAAAAGCCTGAGCTTCAAAGGACACATGTAAGCCTTGTAGAGTTAGCAACCTACATTTAAGCATATATTTGGTATACATTAATGTCTTATGTGGCACTCAACCCATATGCATGTTTATACATAGAATTAAGTATAAAACATAAAATGGGTGACATAGAATTCTGTCATCTTTTAGCATATTCAAAAGGATGACTTTCAACTTTAATAGTAGTTATGACCTTTCCATTTTGTAGCACCTATTTTTTGTGCGTAAAGGTTCTTTTGGGTCATAATATCTTATCAAACTCATGAAATCTAGGGGGTTCTTTATGAGAGTCAAGAGAGGAAGGAGGACCCCGGAATGGTTATAATAGGCTTAGATAAAGCCAAGCCAACATCTAAGCTTAAAATCAGCAATGAGATTAGGATTTTGCAATTGTATTAGCAATAGATTAGAATCATGTGTGCATCCTTCTAAGAGGATTGTGTTGTGCTGATGGAACAATATTTTTCCTCGGCCATCTTGAGTGAGCATCTCCTACCTGGATTGCTTGCCAAGACCACTCAATAATCAAATTCACCGCGTTGTAACTTTCTTGGTTTCGTAGGTCATTTTGGCCCTTTGAAGATGTTAACATAGCATTTCATTTCATCTTTGTGTGTGTGTGTATGTGTGTGTGTGTGTGTGTGTGTGTGTGTGTAACGTTTGTAAGGTTTTGAAAACCCGAGAGGAGGGGGAAACTTCTATGTACAGAAAAATCCTATGCAGAGATGGTGAGTGTGCTTGCTTTTTGGGAGAGGGACACCCTCTTGCTGAAAGCGTAAGGACATTTAAGATCCTTGTAAAAACACACTCACCTACACATACTTGAGCAGTCATTGGTTGTGGATTGTCTTGAGCACTTGGTTCTAAGGAACTGAATTCCGACAATTGTACTCTGGGAACCAATCAATAAACGAATACCCAAACAAGAGCCCTCACAGTCACGGTTAAAGGCCATTGACTCTAGACAAAAGCATCCGCTCTTGTTGGAAATGTGGGAAATCTTCCCGGGAGGTCAACCCTCATCGCCGCACAGGCACACTTACCTAGAAGATCTCCTTTCACAAAGTGATGACATGCAATTGCCCAAGCAAAGAAGCAGAGCCTCCTCTCTATATGGCACGCAGTTAAATGGAGGGGATCGACGATGGGGCTTGCCAGGGCCGTTGGATTGTGGAGCAGATAAATTCGGGTGGTGTAAAGGGGGCAGCGAGAGAATCGAGACGTCGTTGAAAGCTCTGCAATCGGATAACAATGAGGTAAATTCGAGCTACGCAAGGGAAAGCGGCATTGGGTTTGCGCCAGGGCATCAACGCGATGCCATAGCCCTGCAATGTGGCCTCCGTCTTCTAGCGTCCTTAAGTCGTGCTCTCTTGCCATAGCTCTGAGCCGCCTGGGATGGTCTTTTCCACTTCATCAAGCATAGGCGTTGTGTTTGCGAGGCAGCCCGAATTTACCTGAGTCTCCTCCCCTCTATTCCCTCCTACTTCCTTGCACTCTCGAATTTCCCTCGTTGCACCTTCACTGCCTCATTCAAGCCTTCTCAAGCTTTACCTTCGCTTAAGGTTGAGCATGGAAAAGAGACTCATTTAAAAATAAGAAGGCAATGTCACGTGCTGCGAGGAGAGGAGGGCCGCGTGAGAGGGATCCAGTGAAATAGAAGGATTAGCGGAATGGACCATGGATTCAATTGAAGCCGTCGTCAAGCTCAACCTTAAGTATTATTGTTAAAAAATCTTCAAATTTTAAGAGGATGACACCCCACAAGGCTCCACGACGGTCTCAGTCGAGCATGTGCTTACAAAAAGCCTCAAAAACCCGCAAAGATTGGAGCTATAAAGATGGCATCAAAGGGGACGTTTAATCGTGCTTGTAAAGCAAAACGAAGCCTCATGAGGAGGAGAGGCAAGTCTTCCTCTTCGCATTCACGAACGAGATATTGATGCATACGAAACGGAGATCATCATATGATCAACACATCTCTTCTTCAATCTATATTTTTGAGAGAAAAAACTTTGTGAAATATGATGTGATTAAATTGATCGTTTTATGGTTTTGTGTATATATTGGATAGAGAGAGAGAGAGAGAGAGAGAGAGAGAGAGAGAGAGAGAGAGATGCATATTAATGTCTAAGCAAAGAAACTCTTCATTGAGGAGTTTAAAGAAAGAGATGGGACGCTTGTCCGCTATTGTCGAGTAGACGAAACTTGTCAAAAGTGGAATAGAGCATGGAAGAAACGCATTGACCTTATCCACCATATCAAAGAGCGTTATGTTCTTTATCGTCGACGTTCCTTTTAGAGCCACAGGAAGACCGAAGGGTAGTCAAAAGCCTGAATTGAGTAATGGATCACGGTCCCATAGGCAAGCCAAAACGCGGTTTCAAAGACATAAAACTTGCACGAAAGAAGCATTTTAAATATCTCAATGCAACTGGTGAGAAGAGATGGCGTTTAAACTCTTCTTTTCAAAAGATATCATACGAAGAATGGTTTGCGAACCATGTACAAGAGAAAATAACAAAGTGGGAGAGTAACATGCCAACTCGAGTTGCGAAGATGAAAACAAATATTGCAAAAGGAGACGAGAGGATAGTAAGAGATGCTCTCATTCTTTGCTTCAATGCTTTCATAATTGTATCTTATGTATAAAATTCAAAGTTTTAAGATTGTTTGCATGCTTAAATGTCTCTCTAAACAAGAAAATACAAGAATAACAAACATGAGGAGGAAGAAGAAAAAGAGATGAATTTAGAACATGAGAATAATTCTCACCTACTAAGAGTAGGGAGAGTGAAGATGAATATATATCACAAATGCAGGATGAGGAACATCCCCAAACTATATCTCCAATATTTTGCCAAGTATTACTTATTTTATTACTTTGTACCCATAAATTGCCACGACTTTATTTTCAATTTTTAACATTTTTGTTTTTTCTTTCTATTCAATTTAAGCAAAATGAGGTGATCATGTCGCCAATGAAAAATGATAAAGATAAAATCCAAACACATATACACATTTCTTCTCAAAGTGCGAGTACTTATGCGCATAACCTCTTGATGGGCTCAAACAAACCATGATACGCTCACTTCCATAAAATGGTTTTATTTCTTTTTTGACATAGTATGCAATGAGTCACCTATGTTTAATAGACTTTCTAAGGGTATCCACATCCAATTGTGTTCATCAAGATATGGACTTGAGATAAATATGATACTAAACTTGAAAGTGAAATTACATACAAAATGACAAAGTTCACGTGCACTCAATTTCTTTGTCATGTAAGTGTTGCTTCTTAGAGTTGATTTTTTATTGAATGGTTTACGAATATGTAGCATAATAAGACCATGACCTTTTAGCTAGATGAAGCATATTTTTAAAGAGGGGGCTCTCAATCATGTTTGGCTCATTGATAGCTTATGGTTGTCTTTTGTTAAACCTTGCCTAGTGAAAAAGCAATACGAAACTACTTTAGTAGAGTTGACATTTTCAACCGCATATTCATTTTTTTTCGATTGGTGGATGAGTATGGTTCTCTCATGCGACCATTGGACGCTTGTTATATGTTGATGCCAAGTCAAACAAATATTAAGGATTATGGATATTATATAATGCCTGTCATGAAATTATTGATCAAAGGTAGTATGAATAAACCGCACACCAAAAAGTGAGTAAGTAAATTGTGAGCTTGTGCTTTTGATGATACTTATTACTAGAATGGATTATGATTCTAAAATGTGTCAAATCACTTTAAAGTTGTGCAGCTCACTTTAAGATGGTTCTCTCACGTGAACATGGAGATGCCTAACCGCATGGCAATTGAAAAATTACAACAAGCCTTCAATGGTCACATGAGGGAACCATACTCATCCACAATCGAAAAAAAAAATGAACATGCGGTTAAAAAAGTAAACTCTGCTAAAGTAATTTCGCATTGCTCTTTTATTAGGCAAGGTTTTAATAAAAGACAACCACAAGCTATCAATGAACCAAACATGATTGAGAGTCTCTTCTTCAAAAATATACTCCATCCAGCTACAAGGTCATTTATTATGTTATATATCTGTAAACCATTCAATCAAAAATCAACTTTAACAAGCAACAGTTACATGACAAAAAAATTGAGTCCACGAGAACTTTGTTTTCTTGCTTGTAATTTCACTTGCAAGTTTAACATCATATGTTATCTCAAGTCCATATCTTGATGAGCACAATTGGATGTGGATACCTTTAGAAAATCTACTAAACATAAGTCACTTATTACATACTATGTAAAAAAAAAAAATCATTATATGGAAGAAGGCGTACTGTGACGTGTTTGAACCCATCAAGAGATTATACACATAAGTATTCGCACTTGGAGAAGAAATGTCTAGATGTGTTTGGATTTTACATTTACCATTTTTCATTGACGGCATGATCACCTTATTTTGCTTAATGAAATAGAAAGAAAATAAAACAAAAATATTAAAAATTGAAAACAAATCAGTGACAATTTATAGGTATAAAGTAATAAAACAACCAATACTTAACAAAATTACCGAAGATATGGTTTAGGAATGTTCCTCATCCTCTATTTATGATGTATATTCATCTTCACTTTCCATACTCTTAGTACGTGAGAAAGCATTATTCTCATGTTCTAAATCTATTTTCTTTTCTTCTTCTTCCTCATGTTTGTTATTCTTATATTTTCTTGACTAGAGAGACATTTAAGCAAGCAAATAAACTTCAACTTAAAATTTTATATCTCTTACTATCCTCTCATAACTTTTTTCAATGTTTGTTTTCATCTTCGCAAGTCGAGTTGACATGTCACTCTCCAACAGTCATTTCCTCTTACAAACGATTCGCAAACCATTCTTCGTATGACATCTTTTGAAAGGAAGAGTTTACACGCCACCTCTTCTCACCATTTGCATTGAGATATTTTACATGCTTTTTTCAGGCAAGTTTTATGCGAGTTTCGATGCTTTGAAACCGTGTTTTGGCTTGCCTACAGAACCGTTATCCATTAGCCAATTCACGCTTTTGACTACCCTTTGATCTCCTCGCGTCTCTACGAAGAACATCGCCGATAAGACCATGGCGCTCTTTGATATGGTGGATAAGGTCAACGCGTTTCTCCCATGCTCTATTTCACTTTGGACAGGTTTCGTCTACTTGACAATAGCGGACAAGCGCCCCATCTCTTTCCCTAAACTCCTCAATGAAGAGTTGCTTTGCTTAGACATGAATAGGCATTCTCATCTCCTACTCTCTCTCTCTCTCTCTTTGTCCGCTCTCTATCCAATATATACACAAAACTAAAAAACGATCAATTTAATCACATCATATTTCACAGAGTTCCTTCTCTCAAAAATATAGATCGAAGAAGTGGTGTGTCGATCATATCATGATCCCCGTTTCGTATGCATCAATATCTCGTTGTGAATGCGGAGAGGAAGACTCGTCTCTCCTCTTCATAAGGCTTCGTTTTGCTTTACAAGCATGATTAGACGTCTCCTTTGCTCCATTCTTTGCGGGTACTGAGGCTTTTTGTAAGCACATGCTCGAGTGAGATCGTCGTGGAGTTTTGCGAAGTGTCATCATCTTGCAATTTGAAGATTTTTTAACCAGCACACTTAAGGTTGAGCTTGACGACGGCTTCAATGCAATCCACAGTCCAGTCCGCCCAATCCTTCTCTATTCCACCAACTCCCTCTCACGCGGTCCTCCTCTCCTCGCAACACATGACCCTGCCTTCTGGCTTTTAAATGAGCTTCTTTTCCATGCTCAACCTTAAGCGAAGGTAAAGCTTGAGAAGGCTTGAATGAGGCAGTGAAGGTGCAGCGAGGGAAATTCGGAAGTGCAAGGAAGTGCAAGGTAAAGCTTGAGAAGGCTTGAATGAGGCAGTGAAGGTGCAGCGAGGGAAATTCGGAAGTGCAAGGAAGTAGGAGCGGCCAGGCCCGTACGAGGGAATAGAGGGATAGAAAACTCAGGTAAATTCGGGCTCCCTCGCAAACGCAATGCTTATGCTTGATGAAGTGAAAAAGAGCATCGCAGGCAGCTCAGAGCTAGGGCGAAGGAGCACAACTTAAGAGAGCTAGCAGACGGAGGCTACATTCATTGCAGGGCTATGGCATCGTGTTGATGCCTTGGTGCAGACCCAATGCCGCTTTCCCTTGCGCAGTCCAAATTTCCCTCACCGTTATTCGATTGCAGAGCTTTCAGCGACGCCTCGATTTCTCTGCTGCCCCCTTTATCCCACCCGAATTTACATGCTCCACAATCCAACGGCCCTAGCAAGCCCCACCGTCGATTCGCTCTATTTAACGACGTGTCATGTAGAGAGGAGGATAGTCTCGAGAGAACTATGCAGATTAGTGCAGCGTTGACTTTCCCAGGTTTTTGGATCTTGTCTTTTGATAGCAGTTTCATTTTGGGCCACATTGCCTTTGAATTCATAGCCTTACGAGCACTTTGGAGATCAATGCATTGTTGTAGATTATGAGACTCCCTGGCAGTTGTATCGATTCAAACATCAATATTAAATAAGTACTACATGGGATACCTAGCTTACGAGCCACCACATCTGAGTGGGAACCTCCACCCCGCTAGGTCTTGTCTCCAAATTTCAATTCTAGTACTTGATGTTCCAGTCCTCTTACCAAGTCTTTCTAAACTTCCAAGCATTGAAGTTGTTCTTGTTTAGCTTCCCACTTACAATAGAGTTGATTATATCATTGTAGACATGTTTATAGAAAATTAAAAAACTGTTAGAAACTTGCAATGGACCCAAAACCAAATGTTTCTATCACAATATGCGTACATACACCCAACACTGTATTCAACCACTAGAAAGTAGGTTGAAAAACTGCAGCACCAATCGAGCTTCTTCCAACACCAAAATGGGAGATTTGCAAACCTATAACATTGAGGTAAAGAAATAGGACAAGACCAATAAACACGTTTTTAGCTGAATGGTTTAATTTGAATGCCTTACGGCATCTCCCTAATGTGGTTAGACATAGTGGTGGATGAGTTAAACATCTTGTCCTGCCACTTGGTCTTAGTGCAATATGATGTTTCCATAAGAGTTCTTGCCTATCAACAATCTAGAGTCGTATGGTATACACCCACAGAGCATGCACAAATTGGGTTCAACGTGGTACATCCAAATCTAACATTTACATTAGACTCATCCACATGTACCTACTATCCATCACATCTTGGTCCAACATTTCAAAGTAGTCAGAGAAGCGTAGGTCTGCTTGTTGAAGCCCACACCCCTGCTGCTCCGCATCGCGGGAGCAATACCTCCTCAGCCACTCGCCCTCACAATGCCTCCCTTTAGCCCCTACTAATCTCCCCCCCTCCCCCCCACCCCCAAGCCTACCTTCTCCCTGCACTCTGCTTCTCTCCTCTCAGTCCGTCTTCAACCCCTCCCCAAGCCGCATTCACACCCTAGCCTCCACCTCCTCATGTCCCCTCTTGTGGAGGGGAGTGGACTATGTGGGTGGGTGTGTGGGTTTGCAACATCACCCTTGATATCGACACCCCCGTCATCGGGTACATACGCGGATCGAGGCTCCTGCCCCACCTCAGAGGGACTCAGACAAAGTCCCCCTCGCCCGACCCCTCAAGCCCACCATTGACTCTCTTTTCCGCCATGGAGCAAGCGAGCCTTGTAGCAGAGGTAGAGCGCCTTCAAGCCACTTTTGTTCTCTGCAAGATTATCGGCACCCGCCCAACAAAGGCGAGGCTCATGATGCCCTCCAATCCGCCTTCTCTCGGAAGTGGGATCGATCATTGACGTCTAGTTCCTCGGGTGTGGCTACTACCAGGTCGAGTTTGAGACTCCCGAGATGGCAACCAAGGTCATTCCCTTGAGCCTGCTGGCCATCCGAGCAATCAAGGCCCATCTTCGACTACGGAGCCAAGGTTTCAACCCAGTTTCAAATGCTCTGATCAAGGAAGTAGATTTACCCATCTCAGTTTGCTTTCCCGGCCTAAGGAGAGAATACCTCCGATGACTATCCAAGATTCGTTGACAGATTGGGACCGTCTTGGAGACACCACACGGTAGCTTCAATCGTTGCCAAGCAAGCACATATACCTATAATTCGAGTTTTGGTTTGAAACACTCACACTCTCTCGAAGGTAGTCCTACAACCTAGAATGGGTGGCGGATGGTTCCGACAGAGCATTGAGTATTTGGAACTCCTGAGCCAATGCTTCATATGCGGACAAATGGGCCATCTTGTGAATGCCTTTCCTCGTAGGAGGACCCGACCCACGACACAGACTTGGCTTGCCAAGGCTGCCAGACACGACAAACAGAGACTCCGGATGCTTCGGCTAGAACCTCCTCAAGGATGGGTGCCTAGTCAGATGATGTCTAGCAGGTACATGGTCATCCCCACCAGGGACAGACACGACCCACACGCCCCCTTGGTGATTCACCTACGATAGGCCAGCAGCATTGGGTTCCTACAGAGAATTGATTTGATCCTCTACAGCAGGATATCCTTGAGGAGAACCGATTTGATCCTCTTCACCCACCGACTCCACCACCCTGCCTCCACCTCCCCCTCTTCCGGGCCCCCTCCCATCTCCCCCATTAGACCCACAACCTCGTCTAATGGCCCGTCTCATACCCCACCACCGGCTCAAGGGACATGACACTCCTTTGCACCACATTGGCACCAGCTACTCTATGTGTATGTGTGTGTGTGTGTGTGTGTGTGTGTGTGAGAGAGAGAGAGAGAGAGAGAGAGAGAGAGAGAGAGAGATGCATGAGCTCGAAGGTCTCTTCGTAGTGCATTTCGACTAGACTTCAGACGCTTCCTTAGTGACCCATATTTTGACCTTAAGGCAGCTTGCTTCAGAGAACATGTTCTATTCTTGGCAGCCACAAGTGCAAATGCCTTGGACACAGCGGTTGGTTTCTCTTTTTCGCTGGAATCTACCATGCATACAGTGCTGGATTGGCTCCATGTCCAAGCTCTTGAGTTCTCTCACCACACTGGGGACTTGGGAAGGTCAGACCTAATCCAGACACTACGGCCAATGGCCAAGTTCTTTGTGATACCTCCTGACGCAACAAGTTGTAGACACATTGTGATATACTACTTTGCCGACACCCAATGTGTGCCTTGCTATGTACACGTAGATGAGGATTCCTAGACTGAGGATATAGCTCTACGGACTACACACTCATCTTGGGCATGGGTTGGACAGGCACTTTAGGCGTGCTTATCTCGAGGTCGCTCAAAGGCGGACTATTGGCCTCCAAGATTGCCACGTTCGCTGCTATGGTGCAAGTTGGGCACCTCTGTCACCCTCTTTGTCAATGTAATCGAAAACCTCATCTATATACATACCAAATAGAGTAGGAGACAATGAACAACTTTGTTTCACTCCAATAGTGGAGTGAACTAAATCAGATATCCGTCTCCAATGTGCCCTTACCCTCCTCAATGATGGCTTCGAGTGTCAGAATATGGTCAAGAGTGGAGAACCCTCTCTTGAAACTGGTCTATCCCGCTGCCCATATCCCCTCACTCTCTTCCCATCCGCACAACTGTTGCTCAAGGATAAATGCATACAACCGTGCCAATGTGTATCCATTCATAATAGTATGGTAGTTTCGAGGCTCCGTAGGATCACCTACCTTGAAGATAGGCACAATAGTAGATAGTCTCCAAATCTCAAGGTAGCATCGGTTTTCTCTCATTGACCCCATGAGGATTGTCTCATGGAATGTGCAAGGGCTTGGTGGACCCCAGTTTATATGCAAGAGGGGTAGACTGAGATGGGAACTTCAGGGATGCCTTATGGGTGATGCGATACATATACTTACACTTCAAGAGCATCACCTTTGTGAGAGCCGCATTCGGCATTGTGGACACATCTTGCGTGGTCACTATGAGATATTTTGGCCAGCTACTTTTGGGCTTAGAGGCATTAAGGAAGGTATATATATGACTATTGCAGACACATGGCAGCAAGTCATTGTGGGCAGAGATATCATTGTGCAAGGCCTAGGGGGTCACTATTGAGGTTCAAGGTAGCCTTGTGGGATTCTTGAACATTTAACGAATGCGGGAGCACCATCCAGAATGTTCTTGGATGGAGGAGCAGATGGCCAAAGGAGCTCCATGAGGCTCTCAAGACACTCCCCCGAGGTAGTTGTCTAGGGGAGTATTGGGACATGCTTAGTTCGGATTTGTACAGAGCCTATCAATACATTTTGCACTGGAGAGATGTCTTACAGCATGAGTGAGGGCTTGATATACCTTCTTCCCAAGGAGGGAGGCTCCTTGGATGAGATTAGGCAGTGGCAACCCATCACCATTCTCAACTTAGTCTACAAAATCTTAGCCAAGGCTCTAAGTTTGAGGATTCGGCCACTGCTTGAGGGCATTATACATGGGACCCATACAGGTTTTGTCAAGGATCGTAGTATCCTTGACAACACTTTCACCTTTTGGGAGGCGCCTGCCCTCGCGCATCTCCGAGGAGAGGATCTTGTGATACCTCTCCATTTTGAGAAGGCTTACAACAGAGTTGACTGGGACTTCTTCGAGGGCACCTACACAAGATTAGGTTCTCAGATGCTTGGATTAGAGGTGTGTCAGCCCTATACAGATGTGCACACAGTCAGGTGCTCTTAGAAAAGGGAAGAGGGTAACGCTCCATGCTCACGCACTCGGTTAGATAGGGTTGCTCTCTTGCCCCTTCCTCTTTCTCTTCTATGCTGAGGCGATGAGCAGATTTTTGACTTCACAAGAGCTTGGCTTGCGGGTCTAGAGATCCCTATTAGGGGAGACGAGCTACATGATGCTGAGTTTGCTGACGACTCAGCCATGTACTGGAGGAAGACAGTGGCTTTCTAGGTTGGCAGTGCTCCTACACTTGATTGGTCGCCGAGTGAAGGCTTTAGGTGGATCCCCCTAGGGACTTCTGTACGCTATTTGGGTTGTTAGGATGACTTGGATTTGTCCGTAGAGCAGCAGACTCCTCCCCTCCTTCTATCCATTAGGAGGAAGTTGCTCCATTAGAGTTCGACACGGCTCTCTTTGGCACGCAGAGTTGTAGTGGCCAATCAGGTGTTATTGGCTACTATGCGGTACATCACGTCTCACTGGATTTTCTGAAGCTCCTGTATCAGCCAGCTAGAGAGGCTAATCAGGAATTTTCTATGGTCAGGACACGACATCCAGTTAACCAAGCCAACGTGGCCTAGCAAGTCATTATCTTACCAGTTTTTGAGGGGGGGCTGGAGATCATAGACCCACCATAGCAGAGCAAAGCCATCCTTGGGAAGCTTGTGGTTAGAGGACTACTTCCAGGGGAGGAGCCCTGGAAGGAGCTGTTTCACCAGATTCGAGCTCGAGTTCCTCACGTGGGCGACCCTTGGATCCTGTTAACCAGGTGGATTTTTACATAGATGCGCAGAGCTGATCTGAGCACGGGTTGGAGGACCGATTTACTGCGGGCCTACTTAGGTCCTGGGAGTAGCTGAGGAGTGGCAAGGAGCAGCATCAGCCCACTTGCACGCAGGAGCGCTTGAGGCATCCTCTTGTTTGGAACCCCATGGTCAGCACACAGAGAGGCCACCCAGTTGGTAGCAGGCTTCACGTCTCTTTGGGCCCCATGGCAAAGGGTCTAGCTCGCACTCTCGACGATTATTTTTCGTTTTCATGCTTGCCTGAGGAGGTTCAAAGCATACAGGTACGAGGCATGAGGGGGGCGCAAAGTATGTGTCAGGATATTGTAGCAGGGCTATAGTGTCATTGGCATGGGATAGACAATTAGTACAGTTGGGCTGGAGTTCGCACTACATGGACTCTCGCATGGACAGTGACACGTGGCAGGGATACGGGTGGTGGTTTGGTCGACAGCGTGGCCGGACCACCACCGCTATAGTTTGGAGATAGACTTGGCTGGACCAGATATTTGTTAGCCATTGGTGGCTCCTTATGGTGGTACATATGTGTGGTTGGTTCCAGTGGTCGGATATCACAAGATCACCTTCTTTGTATGATCATGAGTTCTTGAGTCTAGTATCTGGAGTTCACGCACAACAAGTCTACACCATCCCTGCACATTTGAGCCTCGACACCCCCACTGTACCTGTGAGTTCTGGGCTGGAGCTGAGTGTGATGCCATTCCAAGGTCTGTACTGATCTATTCAGTTAGTCGAGTCCCATGCTGTTCAGGTTCTACTGCTGAGTCATGTTTTGTAGTGTTATTGAATATCTTCTGAGTTTTCATCGTGTTGGAGTGAGATTTCACGCACACTGCATTGAGGAGCACCCACTGTAGAGAGCACGACATATTATCTCCGCTACAGGTGATCTCCTTTTTGGCACACCCGATGGGACCTCAACTGAAGTCTCACTCTGTTGCGCCTACAGGTTGAGGAGCTAGCTGGTTTAAGCTCTCGCCTTTGTTGGTCTGTTGGTCTCATCCAGCTTCCTCTCGACCAACTCAACCAGCTGGTCTCGTCACTCACCCTGGTCTACTCACTCGTCTTGGACTAGTTACTCGCCCTGGTCTAGTCACTCGTCTTGGACTAGTTACTCGCCCTGGTCCAATCACTTGTCTTGGTCTAGTCGCTCATCTTGGTCACTCGCATTGGTCTAGTGAAGTCTGGACCACCTCAGTCTAAAGTCTTAGTGCCCAAGCTTGGGTGGGTTTCTAATTATTGCATGACACATACTAGGCAGTCCAAAGATCGACAAAGCCCATTATTGAGTCCTCTAAAGTACTACCATCGAAAGACTCAACCCTTTGTGCTAAGTAGAAGTCCACCAGTCCCGTTACCCCTACCTTCCCATGCGGTTACCTCCACTCCCTCAAACAATTCTTCACCTCCCAAATCACCTTCCCCAGTCCAATTCTCACCCCCTGTGTGCTACAACAAGCTCTTGACCAAGCTCTTGTACAGGCAGCCATGGAGGGGCTCACCAGCGTCCTGGCTAAGGTGAATATAAAGTTTCCGACTTTCAAAAGACTTTCCACAGAGGATGCAGACGACCATGCTAGGAGATTTGTCTCCCTCTGTAGGGGTCGTGAGCTCAACAGAGAAGACGCTTACCTAGTGCTCTTCCCTTCAACCTTGGATGGCTTAGCTGATAAATGGTACAATTAGTTTGCTGAGAACCATTTTACGACTTGGGCCACGTTACGAAGGCAGTTCTGTGAGGCTTTCAAGCCAGGAGACTCCCAAGAAAAGGTTTTGGATGAATTGGCCAACCTCATGCTTCAGTCGCATGAGACTTCTCTAGAACTCATGAGAAGGACAAAGTCTCTAGTCGCAAAGCTTCCTCAACAACCAAGAGAAGTCATGGTCAAGAAGTGGGTAGAGAAGGCTCTTTCCAAGACTTCTCAACAAAAACTCAGAGAGAGTCTGTCACAAGACGGACAGCACGTGCCAATAAAAAAGAACAGACCGAACAGACTTTAAACACTTCAATAACAACTGAACTAAGAGAGAGATAGAGATGACACGCGACATGAGTGGCGGAATTCCACCCCAGAGAGTATTGGCCCCAAACCTTGGCGCCCCTTTCGGTACTTCTTTGTATTGCATCAACAAAGTACAAGCCGGTACTCGAGACTCTGCACCTTCTCTAGAAAGCATGCTAGAGAATGAGCCCTAGCCTCATATTTAAAGGCCCTTGGCTTGAAAAGCAGTTTCAGTGAAAAGCCTTCAAACTCAAAAGCATTTGGTCCAAACGCAATGCCCAAAAATTTGCAAGTGCGTTTTGCGAAAATCTGTACCACCGCAACGTCAGCACTGCCAACGCAAAACGCGGGTTGTCCGTAGAAGTCTGCCACGTCATCAACCAACGCGAAATCCGGGCTGTCCGTATAAGTCTGCCACGTCATCAGCTGATTGCGCAAAACTTTGTGTGTGGGTGTGGGTCCTGCTTTATTTTAATTCCTTTATGCCACTTGGGCCCCATCGGACGGGGTCCCATAAGTTGGTAGGACTTCTTCTTCTGCTGTTGCTTGCTCTTCTTAGGGTTTAGGCCCCTCGGCTGTGATCTAAAGGTTGGCTCTGTTCTTCACTGACTTGACACGTCAACAGTTTGTGACATCTCCCATTCTTGAAAGAGAGTAATCGTCCACGATTACAGCATATCTGCAAAACAACTCAAGTTAGCTCAAAAATTTCCGAGAGACAATCAATTTGCTCTTTTGGTTGAGGAGCAGGCTTTTCCTTTCGGCTCTTTTGATCAAGGAGTTGGCTTCTCCTTTCGGCTCTTTTTATCAAGGAGTTGGCTTCTCCTTTCGTCCAGATCGGAACTCTTGATATTTCGGCTTAGTAAAATTAGTCATCACACCCAGACCGCACTGATCTTTTGCAGGTGTCTTGATGCACTAAAATTACATACCCAGGCAATCTCATCCAATTAGGAATAGTCAATAGTTGGCACATCACAATGCAACACAAATGCTTACATATGCATGTTACAAGACACAACAAACAGCGCCGCTGAGCACTCCGCTGAAACAAATGGTCTGCAATATGAAGCTACTCAACGACTATCTCATCACTCCCTTCGCAAATAACCTAAAAAGGTCCGGGCCATGAGCTCAAAAGACTATACAACCAAACGCTCCCCAGACCGCAGTCTGCGTCGCTTGGAGGTTCAAGCATACAATCAAATGCTCCCTAGGCATCGGCTTGCATCGTTCATAGGTTTTCTAGCATACAATGGAACGCTCCCTAAACATCGGCATGTGGCATTCCGAGGTTTTTAAACATGCAACGAAACGCTCCCTAGGCATCGGCCTGCGTCGTTCCGAGGTTCAAACAATACCAAAACAATATTTCTCACTTCTCCACCCGACAGTAAAATCACCAATCATTGAAACCAATATTAAAACCACAGTCAAACAATTCCAATACGCACCACGACAAATTGTCAGGTTTAAAACAGAAAGCATCCATTTCAAACAAACTTCAAACAATACTTTCTCATAAAATGTTCAAAAGTATCTAACTAGAAAATAACTAGAGAGGTCATTCAGGGCTTTGTTCGGACAACCGAACTTTGAGGACAACTGGCTTACCCTTCTGCATCACGGTGATGGTTCGGTTCCGAACCTGGAGAGTTGCATCATTCTTGTTGTGCCAGAGCATGCCCAAGAGAACGTCGCAATTGTCCAACTTCATAATGTGGAAATCGGCTTTTCCATGAGAATCTTGTATAGTCATTGGAAGAGCACCAATGAGCGGTACCACTTTCTGAGTTTGCCTCATGGCTAGCTCAGCTTCAATTTCTCCACCCTTTGCATCATAATCAAAGTGCATCTGCTTTAAGAATTCTGGATGGATGAAGTTCTCCATAGCTCCGGGGTCAAAGAAAATAAGGGCTTTCAAGTTGTTGACTTTTCCATAAGCTCTGCATAATTCATTAAAACTCTCGAGGTGTATACAATAAATATTGGGTACTAGTCCAATAGCTGGTCTAGCCCTCTTGGTCGGAGGTGGCCCCGGGGATCTGTCTGCCGTGGGAGCAGAAGGTTGCACTGAGGATATCGAGGCTCGCTCAGGACATGTATTGAACATATGCCGTGTTTGGAAACATTCGAAGCATCGGCCTTCTTGTAACAAGGTGTCTCATTGACGGTGTGTCAGACGAGGCCGTTGAGGTTGGTTTTCACGGGATTCCCGAGAATTTGTTCGTTGTTGCCGGGAGTTCTTCTGTGGTTCCAACTTTCCCTTCATGAGCTTGTAGCCGACCGCGGCATGCTCCATAAGCTCTTGCATGGTAGCAACTTGCTTGGAGAGACAATATTCCTACAATGGTGATGGTAGCCCAATGGTGTAGCGCTCACACTGGTCCTCCAAGGAAATGAACTTAAAGAAGGACACCGGAAGGTACACGTCGAGAAACCTTTGGTTATAGTCGTCCATGGTTTCGGTGGCAAGCATTTTCAAGTCGCCCCACTCTACCAAAATCCGGACTTCAAATATCAAAGTCATGTAACTACGTGCAAAAACTGTCTTTAAAGCTTGTCGGGTCCTTGGAGTATGCGGTTGTGTCGTGATTGAACTCCACCATTCCATAGCATTATCTTTAAGAAATCCCGCTGCTCGAGAAATCTTGGATTCTTCTGTATAGTTTCCCAAAGCATAGATGTTGTCGAATTACTATAGGAATTGCAATGCTTTCTTGCGATCTTTCACCTCGGAAAAAGTTAAAAATTCGATTGTTGTGCCGCCATCTTTGAAATCTTTCGGTTGGTTAAGCACATATCCCGGGTATGGATAATAAGGGTATCCATATGGGCCCCAACCATTGTAGCCAAGTGGTGGTGGTGGTGGGAGCAATGGCGGTGGCAAAGGCGGTTGCACTGGATCAGGGTCTAGATCAAGGTTAGATGGTTGCACCATATTTTTGAAGACTCCCTCGATCGGAAGCTCTTGTACGTTCTAGTACCAGAGGAGGAGGTTCCACTTGGGGCATCAGAGGGGGTAACATGTAATTCAAAAATTATTTAGAACTTTGCAGCATCGGAAGATTCTGCTGAGGATGCCGCGAAAGAATGTCGTGAAGCTCGTTGAGCAGAAACTGCAAATATTCTGCTGAATCCATGAGTTCCATGTCTTGGGTCCTTTATGGCTTATGCCCTGTAAGACAGAGCGACGAAGACGGGAGCGCGCCCGATGCGCAATGAAGTAAGGGTGGGAGTGTCTAATCGAAGCTACTCCAAATAAGATTCCAATAGCTCTGTCTGCTCTTTTCTAGGACCAGTATGCTTTCAGAAAAGCACACACCTGATGCTTTGATACCACTATCACAAGACGAGCACCACATGCCAATAGAAAAGAACAGGAACAGACTAAACAGACTTTTAGAACTTCAATAACAATTGAACAAAGAGAGAGAGAGAGAGAGAGAGAGAGAGAGAGAGAGAGAGAGAGACGACGCGCGACACGGACTGGCAGAATTCCACCCCAGAGAGTATTGGCCCCAAACCTTGGCGCCCCTTTCAGTATTTCTTTCGGCACCTCAGCTTCCACCCCCATGCAACAAGAACAGAAACCACCTCATCCCCCGCCTCGTTCATCCAATCGCCCCATTTTGTGCTACATATGTTGAGACTATGGGCATTACCAAAGCAAGTGTCCCTTCCCGAAGGGTCTCCGCCTTGTCATCGTTGCCTTGAGGCTAAGGATCACTACAGTAAAGATTGTCCCAAGCAACGGGCATCCACCTCGTCCAACCTCAATCAAAACCAACAAGAGTTCACATTTTCAAAGATCAACCTGATTGTGGTAAGCACTATTCCTCAACCGTCACCTTCTACACATGTGGTTACACCTAAGGATAGGGTGCAGAAAGTGGAGGAGCCATTTGGTGTCCTCACTCATCGAGCAGCCTTAGGCCTCAGTCTTAAGGTCCGGCTCTTCTGATTCCTCCTCAAAAACCTAGTTTGTCTGCAACATCTAACAAGCCACCCCTGGGTGCCAACAATCGACCGACTTATATGCTATTTGATATTGATGGGGCCTTCTTGGAAGCAGTTGCTGAGTTGCAACAGATCAAAGTCCTAGAACACGCCTTGACCAAAAGCGAGAAGCCTACAACAGAAACTATCCTGAGGAACACCTGTCAGCAAGTCTCTCTTTACGACAGATGCAAATCTAAGAAGTGACACCCTTACAATCATTTAGTCTTTGTACCCGGGTGCAGGGCCTTATGGCAGGCACCTCCCTGTACAGCCCTCAGAGTCTTACATGATCTCCTCTCTTGCTGCTCCTTTCGCTGATACAAGAATCCTCTTCTTACAGTGTCTATTCTAGGACAACACTTTTCAGGTGTTATAGTTGATGGTGGATCTGGCATCAACTTGATTCTTGAAGTCACTATGCTGGCATTGGGTTTCAAGCCTACTAGGCCCGCTCCATTCACGATGACTCTGGCCGACCAGAGAACCGTTTACCCCTTGGGAATAGTCGACAAGGTGCCTCTGCAAGTGCAGGACTTCACATTTAGCCTAGATTTTGTCGCGGTTCGTCTTCCCAGGGTTGAAGGGATTCCCCTTGCTCATCGGCAGGCCATGGTTTCGGCAGACTAAAGCATTACATGATTTGGGAAATGATGCAATGAGGATCCATACTCCCAATTCCCCAATGAAACCCATTCCACTTGAGGGAGGGATAGATCCAATAGTGCAGCATACTTCTTTGTCGATGGAATCCAACCCTGAAATTGAACAACCGACTCCACCTGACGGGTCAGAAGATGATCTGCTGGAGTCGTTGGAAGCTACCAAGTCAACGCCTTGTTATGGGGTCTCTATTCACTCTTTGCCTGAGAATGGCCCAGCTTTCAATGTCCATGATAGTGTAACGCCAAGCAAAGTGCAATCTCATTTGCATGAATTCGTCAATTCCGCAATCTCCGATGTGTCTGACTATCCGATCAAGTCGAGACTTACCTCTCCAAGGATGGCTACAAGTAACTGCAGATTCTCCCTCTATCGTCCCTCACCACACCCCTCGCTCTATCCTTCCATCTCTCCTAGCCCTCACTGTCCCTCTCCTAGCCCTCACTGTCCCTCTCCTAGCCACTACCTGCCCCTTCCCTCACCCCACCCCTCCCTTACCCCTCGCCCCTACCCTCCTTCACCTAGCCCCTACCCTCCCCCCTCGCCCCTACCCTCCTACATTCTCCCCTACCCTAAACCTAGCCCCCCCTCACCCCTACCCAACCTACATTCGCCCCTACACTCGCCCCTCTCCAATTCCCTCGCCCCTACCCAATCCACTTCACCCCAACCCAGCACCCCTCCCCACCCTACCCACCCCCCATTCCCCTTCCCCCTCCCCCCTCACCCTCGCTCACTGTTAGGCAGTCTTGGAAAAAAATCGGGGTCAATGTATTCCACCAGCTTCAATTCCAAAATCTAGGTTAGATTTTGAGGTTGCTTAATCGGCAAGTTTACACAAGTTCTAGAGTAATTATCGGCAAAAGCTTTAAACTTTGACCTCACAGTCGGTAGAATTTAAAGGTTGTCCCTATTTTCACTACTTCAAGGAAGTGTATCTTTCTAGCCCTTACCCAGCTCTTCCCTCTAGCCCCTACCTACTGCTAGCCTCTATCTTTTCGAAAAATTCTATCGGGAAAGATGACTCTTGGTAGCCACCGGACCCCCTCCTCCTCCTCCTCTTGGCTGCATTTACACTAGCTTTTGTGCCTTCCTTGGATTTTGTTTCGTCTTGGGCCTTCTTCAGTTTCTTGCTTTCTGTACAGCTTTTCTCATTGTGGCAGGAGACTAGACTGTGCAATTCACCTCTCAATTGTGTCCTAGCTTATCTCATTGTGGAAGGGTTGTCCATACTTCATTATGTTCTGCAACTATCATTGGTCTCTTCCTCCTCGAAACTCAGTATCTTCTCCAAACATCAACTTCTTCAAATGGAGCTGCATTTTTCTGCTAGTTCAATGTTCTTTCTAGTTTCAGTGTTTCTCTTATTGGGACGGTGAGTGGTCTTGTGGCGAGAAACGTGTAGCACGGCTACAATATCACTGGCATGGGACGTTCTACCGCTGAGTCGTGTTTTGCTATGTTATTCACTGTCGTCTGTGTTTTCATTGTGTTGGAGTGAGATTTCACACACACTGCATTGAGGAGCACCCAATGTAGAGAGCACGAACATTATCTCCGCTACAGATATTATAGAGGCTATACCAATTGAGTGGCTTACTCCTCTAGAGACAGCAGCTCCCAGATTGATGGGGGCCTTCACGAGCTTGGAGGTCCTTGTTGCAGTTCGATCTTGCTCGAAGTCAATACCCCACATGTTCTTTGAGGTTCAGGGAGAGGGTTGCCTTCACAAGGTCTCAGTAAAGGCTCCATTGATTGCAGAGTGCTGTTTTCAAGGATGCAAGTTGTGGGCATCCGTGAAAAGACCCCTGTCATAGGTCTTGACCCAGCAGATCTTGAGACAGAACACTGGTGGCTTTGGGCCTGGGAGAGTCGCCCTCTGTCACAAGTGCAGTGGGACAGGAGAGTGGTTCCAATGAGATCCTTTCTCTGCAGCCGATCACCCAGGGACTGCTTTGGTACAATGCTTGCTTAGGGCGTCACATACTGGCAGCACGAAGAGAGGCTCGCCCTACTGCAACTCTTCACTGGTAGGAGGAGGGTCTCACAATCGAGTTCTTGTCAAGTTTCTGGGAGCGTGGGACAACAGGCAGCCGAGGCGAGTTACTATGTTTCAATGGCTGGTTGCACACAAAGCTACAGCAGTTGGGAGTTGGCTAGTACACACTGGATTCTCGGGAGCATGTGCAGCTTGTGGTCATCCTTTGGAGAGTCAACGTCTTTGTTTGTGAGATTGCCCCATGGCTCAACAGGTTTGGCTTCGGGTTCTTCGGCTGATGCCAGCCCGACAATACACTTCGGGCCCTACGTTCCATTGAATTAGCTTTTACCAACAGGATGATAGTGATTCAGGGGGGGTCGACCCACCCTCCAGCTTGCCACAGAGCTCAACCCTCAAGAGTGCTGTAGTGATAGAGAGTGGTGTTGGAAACTCGTCTATGACCTGACACTCTGGTTTATCTGATGGGCTCGCTATTTCCGCATCTTTGAGGCTCGCCATGTTCCTCCGACAAAGACTGTTCGTGACTTTTGGCTGGAGCTAATTCATACACTTAGGGGTCAGTTTGAGAGACTTCAAGGCAGCTCCGACCGCATGCGAGAGCGTTGAGAGGCTTTCTTGAGCCTTTGGCGCCCAGGGCCTTTCTTCACCATAGTCTAGCGTGTGCCCAAATGGCGCTACCGGCCACCAATGTGGCTATTTCCTCCTCCCATCTCGTGATCTAGCCCTCATTGTACATACTTCTTTCGTCATTGGGAGAGTCTCCCCATGTTTTTGATGTAGCCCTCATTATTAGAGGTGGTTTGTAGCCCTATGGGTAGTTTTATTAACTAATGAAAGGATCTTTTTTCTCGGGAAAAAAAGAGTACCTTGAAAGGACTAGAAAAGTATTTCTACCAGCCTCACCTCAAAAAGGATGTGTATGAGTTTGTATGCACTTCTTTGGTGTGTCAAAAGGTCAAGTTCCACAGACAAAAAGCACCAAGACTCCTCCAGCCTTTACCTATTCCACATCAACCTTGGGAGAGTATGACAATGGATTTTATCTTCGATCTTTCTAAGCCTCAGATAGAGCATGATGGCATTTGGACAATTGTCAACAGATTCAGCAAGCAGACTTACTTCATTCCAATAAAGAAGACATTGAAAACCGCTCATTTGGCCAAGCTGTTTGTCTCACACATTTTTCGATTACATGATATGCCTAAATCTATAGTTTTAGATAAGAGATCCCTTATTTATGAGCATGTTTAGGAGAGCAATGTGGGAGAATATAGGCACACGGCTTAAATTCTCGTCCTCGTTTCATCCACAGATAGATAGGCAATCAGAGATAGCCAATTCAGTGGTTTTGGACTTGTTGAAGTCATATATCTTTGATCAAAACACTCAGTGGGAGAACTACTTGCATCTGTGGAGTTTGCTGACAACAATACGATTCATACATCTATGCGGAAGGTGCCATTTGAGTCGTCGAGGGTGCCAGAAAGGTTCCACCAATTTTGAGCACGACGACAAGATTTTTGAACCGGATCAATACACACATAATCTAGACACTGCTTTTGTGAAGGTACGGGAGGCTTTGGAGAAGTCTCAAGCACGGAATAAGAAGGCAGCAGACAAGTATTATCATAACTTGCAATTGAAGGAGAATGACTGGGTGCTACTTTGGTTTGAAAAAGCACGACTGCGAAAGCACAAGAGTAAGGATAGGCTTTTTCCAAAGCTTAGTATGTGATACAGTCTCGTGCACATGGCTCTGTGTGCCACGTGGACATGCTTCATCGACTTCCAGAGCCTAGGAGGATTAGTATCGGCAATATTGTGAACCTGCTTGCAGGACCTACATGTCCGAACAAGTCCATTAGGATTAGCCCTTTTGCACAAACGGTTTGTACACACATTTTGACGGCATGTAGGTCTAGGCTAGAGGAACGTGTCGGCCCAGTTCTCTTGTCAAATGGTTCATAGAACAGTGAGCTATCGCTCGAAAACTCCCATGTGCGCACATTTGCACACTTTCCCGACTTGGCACTCAAAAGTTAGTATAAAGGAAGCACTTCAACAAGCGTTTTTCATGAAAAGTGCAAAGCACCATATCAGCCCAGCGTTTGTGCATCTACAACCTTGGCATTTCGGCTTCCCATCACAAACAAGAGCCGGATCAGCCCAGCAGCCTCAATGTTTTTGGATTTCAACCCTTTTCCTTGTTAGAAAAGCATCCCGTTTGCTAAAGCAAAGTTATCGCTGCAGCCCGGGCCTTTGACAGCCCATTGAACCTCCTCGGCCATTCCTTTGCCGTATCGAGTGCTCCCATCGTTGTCCATCATTTGCTCCATCATCCTCTGCGTTTTCAGCCTTGCTTAATTGCGTCAGATCTTCTACATTTTTGCAGCCAGCCTTTACTCCATTCCTCTCACATCGAGAGTGCAAATCAGCCCTAGATCTACCCTTTGGTGGCCATCAGCAACCCTCATCGAGAAGGATCCAAGGGTGCATCAAATCCACCCCCGAGTGCTTCACTTGGAAGAGTTACCGCGCAACATTCTCCTTCGAGTTAAGAGAGTCCGCGTTTGAGGTATTGCATGTGTGTAAATTCCATTTACACAATCAAAAGCAAATACCACATCGGCAACGGTGTGGGGGTCCCTTGAGAGGGATGGTTGGGACCAACCATAGGGTCTCGTTCTGTGTGTGTGTGTGTGTGTGTGCGCGTGCGCGCCACGTGGACATGCTTCATCAACTTCTAGAGCCAATTTCCCAATTCTTCCTAGTGTCTAGAATCTTAAAAGAATTAGTACCGGAAATTTTGCGACCGTGTTCGCAGAACCTGCATGTCCGGATGAGTCCATCAGGTTAAGTTTTCCAATTTTGGAACCCTCTTGCATAAATGGTTTGTACACGCGTTCTAACAGATGTTAATACACTAAGGTGGGCATCTGGCATGACATGTATGTAGTTTTAGGTTAGAGAAATCCACCGAGCCATTCCCCTTGTCCATCGAATTCCCAGGTGGGCAGATGTGCAACAGTTTCGCCCACAAACTACCCCCTTGGTCAAATTTATTAATAAATCATTGTTATGATTTATTTGTAGGAAGTGGCAGAGGTTTTGTCCTACCTAAAGCCTAAAGGAGTTTATAACCTATAAATTGGCCTATAAAAGAAACCCATCGGTCCATCGATTGGCATCAATGAAGGAAGCGCTAGCAAAAGTTCTAGATTCATTTCAAGTTCCAGATTAGCCTGGCGTTTTGGGCAGAGATCAGCCAGCGTTTGCAGCTTTCAGCCCTACCGCCACCCCCATTATTGCAGATCAGCTCGCCTTTTCAGATTTCAGCCCTTCCCTTGCCGGATTGGTTTGGATCTGCAGTGTCGGTAGCCTCTCCGTTGCAGCCCGGTAATTCGGAGCCCATCGAGCCTCATTCCTCTGTGTTTTCAGCCCTTCATTCCTCTCACATCGGGAGCACAATTCAGACCCATATCTTCCTGTTGGTGGCCATACGCAATCCCACATCGAGAAGGAGTCTTGAGGAGTTACCGCGGCGACATTCACCATTTGAGTCGGTAGAGTGTGCACTTGAGGTGTGCATGTGTGTACATTCCATTTATGCAATCGAACGCAAATACCACATCGGCAATAATGTGGGGGGCCCTTGAGGGGGTTAGTTGGGACCCCTCAAGTGCATGTGTATACATTCCATTTGCGCAATCGAAAGAAAATACCACATCGGCAAAAGTGTATGGGGCCCTTGAGAGGGTTGATTGGGACCCCATCTGTTCTCTCTCTCTCTCTCTCTCTCTCTCTCTCTCTCTCTCTCTCTCTCTCTCTCTCTCTCTCTCAGAGTTACCGGGGAACGGAGTTTTGAGGCCTTGGAACGCCGGAATGGCGTTCCGGCCGACTGGGAGGGCATGGAACGTTTCGGAACGGGCAGACGTTACGGCAAGGCGGGCTATGACCGGAACGGCAAGGCAGGAACGGCCGGGAACGCACCCGAACGGCTGTCAACGGCTAGAAATGGCAGTTTTTTTGAGTTTTAAAAAAAGTGACTATTTGGGGCAGCAACGTCCATTTACACCTCCATAGCTTATATAATAGATCCTTCTTCCCCCATTCTTCACAAATGCATCAAGGTTGAAGGCCCTCTCTCCCTTGCTCTCAACTCTCAAGCCATAGGGCCTCAAGGCTCAAGCTCTCAACCTCTCTCTCTCTCTTGGGCTAACCCTCAAGGCTCAAGGCTCAAGCTCTCCTTCTCTCAGTCTCAACTTTCACGAGGTGAAGCCTCTCTCTCAAGCTCTCTATCTCAACTTCTCATTGCTCAAGCTCTCACGGAATCAAGCGTCTCTCTCTCAAGCCCTCTCTCAAGCTCTCTCTCTCTCACGGATAATCCATGGCCTCTTCTTCTTGTACAACCCCCTCCGTTCATGCGGGAAACACTCAAAAGGCGAAGGAATGGTCGTGGTGGGATGAAGTGACCTCGGAGGGCACCTTGTCGGCGGCGGGAGGTTCTCGTGCATGGGCATGCAAGCTATGCTCTTACACGCGGAAAGGGGGGCATGACAAAGTGAGGGCACACTTTCTTCGAGTGCCGGGACATGAGGTGAGATCATGGTGCAACGGATAGGAGAGTATGGCACCGGCTATGTGCCGCCATCTTCAGAGGCTCTCCGAACCACTTTGCTCGATCGAGAGAAGGCTATCGTGGACGTTTCCCTCATTGCCGAATGGGTGGAGCGATACGAGGAAGAGATCTATCCACGGTCTCGTCGCATACTCCAGTGGAGAGATGTACTTTGTGCACTCTCATGATGCCACCGAGAGTGGCAAGTCCGCCAATGTCCTCTCTGCAGAGTGGACAGCGACCATAGAAACAATCGGTGAGCAACACGTGGTGGTCTTTGTCACAGCGTGGGAAGGCATCAAACAGGGCAGCAGTCAGCAGCTATTATAGAGGGCCACTATCCGCATGTGACAGTGTGCTTTTGCATGGCACATTGCTTGAACAACCTTCTAGAAGACATCGGCAAGCTAAACTGGATCGCTCCAGTCATTGCTGATGTAGTGAAGATTGTTACTTTCATCAACAATCACAACTTGGTTTGGAGTGAGTACCTCAAGAGGTCGGGCGGCAAAGTGCTTCTAAAGTATTTAGACACCCGCTTTGCATGCAACTTTCTTCTTGTGCGCAGGCTGTCTGAATGTCAAAATGCGGTCCGACAGGTCTTCATCAGTGATGAGTTCACCACCTCCCCCTATGCAAAGACAGTTGCAGGGATTTTGTGCAAGGATAAGGCAGAGGATCTTGAGTTCTGGAAGGAGCTCAAGAGTCTAGACGCACAGGTAAAACCGGTGATTCATTTGCTTCGAGTTCTGGATGGCATGGATCCTTGCATTGGCAAGACTTATGAGGCATGAGCAGCTTGCACAGCTTGAGCCGAAAGTGGAGCGATATGAGGAGATCCATGCGCTTTGCAAGTCGAGGTGGAATTCATATGCCTCTTTTTTACACGGGGCAGCGTACATGATGGATCCAGAGTTCCAAGGTGCAGGGCAAGAGACAGATAGGGAAGTCATGAACCAATTTACAGAGATCTTAAACAAGATGGTTCTAGACAGAGATGGGCGACGCATTGTCAGAGATCAGTTGAGACAGTACAGAGAGATGCGGGGGTCATTTGGCAGTCCAGATGCTCAGATTGATCGCAGGAAGATAGGTTCAGTGCTATGGTGGGAAGACTATGGCTATGATGGCCCTGAGCTTCAGAGATTGGCGATCCGTATTCTCAGCCAATCAGTTAGTACCTCATGCTTGGAGCAATTGTGGAGTACCTTTAGCCACATTGCTTCCAAGAAGAGGAATCGGCTTGGAGTGGAGAAGGCTAATGATCTTGTCTTCGTTAGCGCAAATTTGAAAATGCTTTGCAAGAGTACAGACAAATCCTTTTACACAATGGGAGATGGAGCAACAGGCTCCTTAGGCAGGTGGAGATGCACATCCACCAACACCAAGTACTTCATCCATGGCTGAGATCGAGCCGGGCCTAGAGCTCGATGATGAGGAACGGGAGGATGTGCATGATTTACAGCCGGCTACTACGGATTGGGAGGCCTCTCAGGCTAGTGGCTCTTGAGTCTTGATTCTTTGCCATTTATCCTTACCTTTTTGTATGGCTGCTTGAGCCTTGCCCTCTTTGCCATTTGTAGCTACTAGCATCTTTATGGTATTTGTCACCTTCAGTCTTTTGGTATTGTGGTCATTGGTTTGCCCCCCTTTGGTTTTTTTATAGCACCTTGGCGGCCCTTGATGAGGCTTGTTAGCCATAATTAATTCCAAAGTGTTAGCTCTGACTACTACTATTGGAATTATTTGAGAGCATTGTATATGGGCATTGTGTTTGCTCAATCTTGTATATGTGCTATGTACTCTGGGCGCTGCACATCCCAATCAAGTCATAGTAAGGTTGAATGGTCTTCGAATCGTGTTTTCTGTGGGTATTAGAGTCAAAGGACTCTAGTACTACTTGTATTCAGACACATAACGCTAAAAAAAAACAATATTTGGGTGTTTTTTTAGCCTCCCGTTCCGCGCCGTTCCCGTTTCGGGCCCATTCCCGTTCCCCTGTTCCGTAGGAAGGCCCGTCGCCATTCTCGTTCAGCGTTCCGGGTAACTCTGCTCTCTCTCTCTCTCTCTCTCTCTCTCTCTGTCTCTCTGAGCCGCCTACCTCTATTAATCTTCATTTTATTTGTATCACTAGTGATTTGTATCCCTCTTTGTATCACCTTACCCATTATATTGGACCTCACCCCACCACCCCAATCTCAGTTTTAGTTTTTCAGTTCTTTGGAGTTTCTGTACTCAAACATTATATCAGATTCACCAATTGTAACTTTTTGGTCTCATAGGTCATTTTGGCCTTTTGAAGGCATAAATATGACATTTATTTCATTCATCTCTCTCTCTCTCTCTCTCTCTCTCTCTCTCTCTCTCTCTCTCTCTCTCTCTCTCTCTCTCTCTCTCTTCCACATCTCTACTACTCGCTCTCATTCCCTCTCTTCAGGAAGAGTAAAAGGAACCATCATGGTAAAGGATTTGTGGAAGTGTGAAACCTAGATCTTCACCACTTCAATTCCGTTGCACCTGACATTGGTATAAGAGCTTTGTGATTTTGCACTAATCCGCTAATCTTTGGAATTTTTTTCTCTCTAGTGTTCAAGTATGTGTTGTAGCGTTTCGCCCAAGGACGCTTCTCTTACTCACGGAACTGCAGGACTTGCCATTGCATGTGGGACCGTGTGCCTTGAGTGTAGGAAAAGCAAACACTGTATACAAGGGGTTACAATTGTGGTGCGCCTGCGAGAAAGTAGTTGAGTTGGTGTGAGTGCTCGACCACGTTGACATAAAGAAATCCTATCATGGATATTTGTATTCATAACTTCTTCGATATGACAGATCGCATTATTGAAGGTATGCATTGAAAGCAGGAAGATGTTGATTGCGAGTATCAGGATTTGTTAGCAGCCTATGAGAACAAAAAAAGGAGCCATCTAGATTAGCCTATTAGCTTTGGAGTCTTGGAATTGTTTGAACAACCATCTCTCCCACCTTCTTGGAGAATTCCATCATTCCAAAGTTTCCAAAGGAGGCATTGCATCGTCACTGACCTGTACACATCTTTCACAACAGATCGATTCCACGCCATTTGCACCATCAATCCGGAGCCAAGGGTTCAGCTCCGAGGCGACCACCGTGGGACTTCGCAGGCATCGTGAGCCTACATTCACAGCCACATCCGTTGCAGAGATGAGGATTCATCCAAGAGGAGCCTCTATCTTTGAGATGTTACTTTGCGGTTTCATGAGACATGATACAGAGGACTTGCCATGGTTCGTGGGCATTCCAAAGGGCATATCCATCTTCATCTCCCATTCGGCCTTGCTGTCGCCAATCTTTCTGCATAGGGGCAGCATAAGCTGGTGGTAACCTTCGTGGGCAACAACATTTTCATATCCCGCCATTCGCTTGACGAGCATCCATCCGGTTTGCAGTTTGGTTCACACCATCCAAGTTGGGGGAGCAAAGGTTATTGTTTGCCGGTAACCAACAAGGGCATCGTTGATCCAAGAGGCAGTCCAATGTTGCGAGTAGATGCATCATCACCAACCTTGTCATTTGGACATTTCCACATCACCTAGGGGAGCCTCTCTATCAAAAGTCGCCGTGGACGACATCATCTAGAAGGAACTTCATCCGAGACCATCTTATGGCATGCATGGAGTTCGGTACCAATACCTCACCTTAAGCAGAGGAGGATGTCACGTGTACATGGTTCTATGTGCCATGTGGGCATGCTTCATCGACTTCTAGAGCCAGTTTGCCACTTCTTCCAAGATAGGAGTGTCTAGAATCCTAGGAGGATTAGTACCGGCAATTTAGTGAGCGTGTTTGCAGGACCTGCATGTCCGAATGAGTCCATTAGATCAGGTTTTCCAATTTTGGAACCCTCTTGTATAAATGGTTTGTACACGTGTTTTGATAGATGTCATTACACTACGGTGGGCATCTGGCATGCCGTGCATGTAGTTTTAGGTTAGAGGAATCCAACGAGCCATTCCCCGTGTCCATCAGATTCCCAAGTGGCCAAATGTATGATAGTTTCAACCAGAAACTAACCCATAGTCAAAGTTTTTTTTTTTTTTGCAAGAAAAAAGATCCTTCCATTAGTTACAGATAACTGCCCGAAGGCTACAAACCACCTCTACAAAAGAGGGCTACAACAAAAAGCATGGGGAGACCAATGAAAAAGAAGTATGTACAATGAGGGCTAGATCACGAGATGGGAGGAGGAAAAAGCCACAATGGTGGCCAGTAGTGCCATCTAGGCGCACCCTAAACCATGGTGAAGAAAGGCCCTGGGCGCCATAGTTGCAAGAAAGCCTCTCGGCACTCCCGCATGTGGTGGGAGTTGCCTTGAAATCTCTCAAACTGACCCCTGAGTCTGTGTATCGGTTCCAACCAAATGTCCCGAACAGTCTCTGTCGGTGGAACAGGCCGAGCCTCGAAGATGCAAAAGCACCGGGCTCGCCAAATGAACCAGAGTGTAAGGCCGCAGATAAGCTCCCAACTCCACTCTCTGTCACTGCACCACTCCTGAAGGATGAGCTCTCTGGCAAGTTGCAATGTAGGTCGACCATCCTGAACCACTTTCATCTTGCTAGTGGAGCCAACTCAAAATGGAGTGTTGGGCATGTGAGAGTGGACCAAGCTGCATCACCCCAAAGTGTACTATCGGGTTGTAGAGAGGGTTGGCATAAATCAAAGAACCCGAAGCCAAACCTGGTGTGCCATGGGGCAGTCCCACAAACAATGTCGCTGACTCTCCATAGGATGGGCACATGCTGCCGAAAAGCCATTGTGTACCAACCAGCTCCCAATTACTATAGCCATGTGTGCTACAAGCCACTGAAACATAGTAACTCTCCTTAGCTGCCTGCTGTCCCACAACCGCTCCCAAAAACCTGTCAAGAACTCAATTGTGAGACCTTATCTTGCCAGTGAAGTGTTACAGCCGGGTGAACCTTCTGTGTGTTGTCAGTATGTGTCGCCCCAAATGAGCTGTGTTCTGGAAAAAAGAAACCCCTGGGTGATCAGCTGAAGCGAAAGGATCCACCAGAACCACTCTCTTGGGTCCCACTGTACTCGTACTAGAGGGCGGCTCTCCCAAGCCCAAAGCCGCTAGTGCCTTGACTCAAGATATGTTGGGTTAGGATCGACGACACAGGTCCTCCCACAGATTCCCACAATCCTACTCCTCTGAAAATAGCACCCTGCAACCTGTGGTGCCTCTACCGAGACTCTGTGGAGCCGCACCTCCCCGTGAATTTCGAAAAACATGTGGGGGATTGTCTCCGAGCAAGCCCTAATTGCAATGAGGACCTCCAAGAGTGTGAAGGCCCCCATCCATCTAGGAGCTGCTACCTCAAGAGGGGTGTGCCAATCAGTTAGTACTTTGTAATATCCTAACACACGCTCTACACCCCCCGCATGCCTCGTAACTGGATGCTCTGAGCCTCCTCAGGAAGGTCTGAAAATTGTAGCCAGTCACCGAATGTGCAGGTTGAACCCTCTGCCATGGGACCCCAAGAAACATGAGACATGTTGCTAGTCAAGTGGCCTCTCTGTGTGCTAACCATGGGTTTCTAAACAAGAGGCCGTCTCAAGCGCTCCTCCATGCAAGTGGGTTGGTCCTGCTCCAGGCCACTCCTCAGCTGCTCCCAGGACCTAAGCAGATTTGTGGCAAAGCGGTCCTCCCAACTCCTGCTCAAGACAACCCGGCACATCTTTGTGAAAATCCACGTGATGGACGAGCTCCATGGGCCACCCATATGAGGGACTCCAGCACGAATCCGATGTTGCAACAACTCCTTCTAGGGATCCTCTCCTAGAAGTCCTCTGACCAACAGCTTTCCAAGGAGGGCTCTGCTCTACCGTGCTGGGTCAATGATCCCTAACCCTCCCTGAGAACATGATAAGGTGATGACCTGCCAGGACACCTTGGCCCTGCCTGACTGGGTGTTGCACCTTGACCACAAAAAAACTCCTAATCAGCCTCTCCAGCTGGCTGATACAGAAACTCGAGAAGATCAACAAGACGTGATGAACCACATAGTAGTCAAAAGCACCTGGTTTTGAAGACATTAATACAACATTTCATCTCTCTCTCTCTCTCTCTCTTCAATTCAATTAGTTGCAGTTTATGTTTGTGTGTTGCTATTGATTTCTCGCTTGGGTGTCCAAACCTGTTACAATGGTATCAGAGCTGAGAAGATTCTTCTGCTTTGGGAATCCAAACTAATTTTCTGCAGCACACATGGATACAACAATGCATCCAATCTAGAGGACGACATCCGACCTACTACAGTTTTGTGGGAGGATGAAGAGAACCCAAATCCCAGCAGGGAAATAGGGAGAACCGAACAGAGACTCCAACAAGGGCAAGCCCTCGTCTAAGGAGTCGGGAGAGGACCATGGCAAGCCTCAATAGGGATCTCAACGGATCTGAATACAAGCGACAGCTTCAAGTGGACACTTGAAGCTGCTTTGTCAAAGGGAATACTCCAAGGATCTGAACTATGTGAAGTATCTGAAGGGTCATCTAATTGCTGAGACTTACAATAGATGGCAAAGGGTTGTCCACACTCAACCAAGTCAGCAACGAAGATCAAGGCTAAGATGGGTGCTGAAAGGCAGAAGCTGTATTCACAAGCGATAGCTTCAAGTGCACACTTGTGCCAGCCACCATGTCATATACTCCAAGGACCGAACTATCTGATGTATCTTAAGGTTCATCTGATTGCTGAGGTTTAAAATAGATGGCAGAAGGTAGTCCACTCATCGACCAAGTCAGAAATGAAGAAAAAGGCTAAGCTGGGTGCAGAAAAGCAGAAGTTGTATTCACCAAAAGAGTTTGATGAAGCTCTTTAGAAGAAAGTAAGCAAGTTGATGAAAACTAAAAAGCACTCTCGGAAGGGCAACAAGTCAAAGGATCATGCCCGCTATTTGGGTCGGGAATCTACTTTCAAGGAGGCAAGCGGATCAAAGAAGTGTGTTCACTTTGAGGACGATCCCAGTTCTTCTTTGTCTTCTAACAGTTATTCTTCTTCTAGTTCTAGCCAGACTCAAGAGACCCAAAAAGCCAACAAAGAACAAGAAAAGCAAATCAAAGAAAAGGTCTAGAAAGCAAAGAAAGCAATATAATACTTAGGAGGAAACCTTTTCAACCTCTAACAATTCAGACAGTGATACCCACAATTTTGGTACACTTTATGGTAAGACATGTTATGAGCCAGCGAGCACAACCTGGAAAAGAAGAGGAGAACGAAGGAGTTCAAGGATGGGGGCCAAGCGGTAAAGTTTGATACTTTTTCTGGCTACCAGGATGCCCATCAAGCTCTCTCTTTCATATAGCACTTTGGCGCCACTTTCTCTAGAGACAACTTCTCTGAAGCCTCTAAAGAACGAAAGGTGACACCTTTTCTAAAGGGAAATGCTCAAACATGGTGGGTCGGCTCTTCTTCTTTATAGCAAAGCACCAATAAATTGGGTGAAATTCGAGAAATTGTTTTCATCGGTATGGTTGACACAACAGTAATAGGCCAACATGATCACGGCATGGAATCATCTAAGAATGCAAGAAGATGACACATTGGCCACCCACAATCGACGTTTTTGGGATACTTTTTGCCAGTAGCTTCTTTTTGAAAAAACTCTTTTCTCGAGCAGATGGAACGGTAGTTTTGCAGATTACCCAACAAGATCTCACGATACTGTTTGAAACAAAATTCCAAGAGCATTTAAAAGCTCATGGAACATGCCATGCACGGTTTCTCCATGTACTCAAGCAAAGTGTAACAGGAGGGCACGACGTGCCAACTGAAAAAACAAACTAGAACAGACTTTTAAAAATTCAAAACAACTGAAGCAGAGAGAGAGAGAGAGAGAGAGAGAGAGAGAGAGAGAGAGAGAGAGAGAGAGAGAGAGAGAGAGAGAATCTACACGACACAAAGGCGCAGAGTTTGTAGCAAGAGGGCACCACGTGCCAACGGAAAAAAACAAACGCAACGAACTTTAAGCACTTCAAAACAATTGAACATAGAGAGAGAGAGAGAGAGAGAGAGAGAGAGAGAGAGAGAGAGAGAGAGAGAGAGAGAGAGAGAGAGCACAACACATGAGACATGGAGTGGCACAGTTCCACCCCAAGAGAGCACTAGCCCCAAACGATAGCGCCCCTTTCAGTATTTCTTTATATTGCTTCAACACGTTACAGCATCGGTGGCTCTGCTCCAGCCAGAATGCCAGAGAAAGAGCCCACCCTTTATATTTGAAGGCCCATGGCCATTTAAAAGCAGTACAATGAAAAGCATCAAACTTAAAAGCATCTCATCTCCAAAGCAAGCTAGCGCAAATTCACGGATTTCCGTACAACTACCAAGTCAGCAGCCAACATAAATTACAGGCATCCGTACACTGCCATGTCAACATTTCATTGTGATTTGTGGATGGTCTGTATAACCTACCAATTCATCAGTTTTTACGCAAGGCTTGTGTGGGTATGTGTGTAGCATCGTGCTTTATTCCCATAAGTTAGTTGGGCGTAAGGATTTTAATTGTAACATTTCTTTTAATGCTTGGGCCACTCAACAAGGAGCTGTAAGTTGGTGAGAACTTCTTCTTATGCTTTTGCTAGGGTTTAGGGCCCTCGACCAGAATCTGCAGGTTGGCTAGGGTTACGCTCAGGGAGCCCTAACCCGATTGGTCTTCAATGGCTTGACACATCAACAGTTTGTGAAAGAGTTTCACTCCCAGAATGCATTGGCCCCCAAACCCTAACGTCCTTTTGGTATTTCTCTATATTGCTACAACAAGGTACAAAGTCTGGGGGTTCCTCTGCTCCTCTGCAATCTACGACCTAGAAGGAGACCCCTCATTACATATTTAAAAGTCCTTGGCCCCCAAAAGCATCTGCTATGAAAAAAAAACTTCCCCAAAAGCACTGGAGTCCAAAAGTTGGCGCCTAAACTTGGCTGCACAAAACGCAAGCATGTTCGTACAATAGTGGCGTCAGTACGTGTACGCCCGGGCACCTGCCGCCGATATTTGGTCAAGTTCAGAAACTATCCGGGTCTTGATGCAAAGTGGATGGAGGAGGACTTAGAAGATTTTTTTATAGTTACTACAATTATATCTTGAGGCTTTTGGTTTATCTCCAACTATTCCATAAGTGCATATCAAATAAGCGGGTTGAATCTGGTACGGTGCGTGTTAAACAAAAGGGAAGACACTCCACTCTTCTGTCAAAAATTACCTAGATGGAATGAAGTCACCAATTTCTCTCTCAAATTTTAGGGATGCTAACAAGCTGACAATATTCTCACTTCATGAAAAGATGTATCTTTGTCAGGTGCAGCGGTGTTTAAGGATTTAGCACGGATCTAGGACTCCCCACAAACACAAGGTTACTTTACTTCACTTGAAAGAAACTCAACTGAACTGAGAGAGAGAGAGAGAGAGAGAGAGAGAGAGAGAGAGAGAGAGAGAGAGAGAGAGAGAGAGACGGAACGGCATGTCGGGTTCCAACCACCCTCAAGGACCCCTTGCTTTGTTGCAAGAGCAAGTACTTGCTTTATTGCTTGCACAATGTTGATACAATGACTAAATGCTGAGATATTGAGATGCTAATGGGTACTTGATGCAGATGCTTGGTACTGCTAAGATACTAAAGGGTACTTCAGTAGATACTGAGGGGTACCCGCGGAGGATCCTTGGTACTTGAGAGGATAAGTGCTTGTGAGAAATCACATCTTCATCATGCAAATCATCATGCTCATCATTATCATGCAATTCATCATGCTTGTCATTATCATTCAAATCATTATGCAAATCATGTAATTCCTGTATGTCTTGCTTTGGAGAAGAAGAGACTAAGAGAGTCTCCTTTTCCCGAATCTCTTGCATATGTGCCTGCACTTGAGAAAAGAATCAAAACAAGGCGGCTTTCCTTCCGTTGTGCTCATGCTCTATGGCTGTTACCATATACATGTGGTAGTGATGTGTGTGGACACACTAGGACCGCCGGGGCATTTTTTCCCTCTTTAGGAGGTTTTTTCCCCCGTGCATTGTATATACGTCCATCACTCTAGGGCTATCTATCTTTCCATTGCACACTAAGTAATACACTCTCTATTGTGTGCCTTGAGCTTCCCTCGTCTTTTCCAAGCTGTGTGTGTCTCTCTACAACCCTAATTCCAACAATTGGTATCAAAGCAAGTTGCGTCCTCTCGGGCTTAGTCGCCAGCTGCTCCAGTACACGCCTACTCACTTTCTCTGATTTCTGTGAGCTTTGGCGAGCGTTCGCAGGTCAACAAATATTTGGAGGAAGGTCGTAGAGCTTGGTCTGCTCAGATTTTTGATTTGGGCTCATTTCGGCCTCCGTTTCCACTACAGGCAGTACTGCACAAGCTATTTCGTCATTTTGTGCAGAAGTTCTTTCAATGCCGTTTTTTGCATAACAGGTGCCTTATAGTCTTCTACGGTTTGTGCTATATAGCACGTGTTGTTTCCGCTCCGTTTCTCCTATTTTCCGGCAGTTTTTACATCAGGTGCAGCATTTAACATGGCTGACAACAACAACACGGATGTGTTCAAGATGTTTGCTGTTGAGTACCCTATGTGGGCTTATATGATGCAACATGTTCTTGTGTCAAAAGGCATCTGGAACATTGTGTAGGGCATTGATGTACGTCCTCGTTTTGAAGATGTAGGCAATGTTGAGGATGTTGCAGGTCTTGCTGCAAGGATTCCAACTGTTAGAGTTGTTTTGCCTACGGCAGAACAAGCTCGTTGGGATGTAAAGGATGCGCAGGCTCATGCATTGATTGCGTTGTCTGTGAAGCGCACCATTGTTCCTCACATCCGTTCAGCAAAATCTGCAAAACAGGCTTCGGGATATTTTGGCTAGTCTTTATGCAAGTCGCAATGAGGCTAGAATTGCTTTGCGGCGTAAAGAGTTGGAGTCGAAGATTATGCATGGAGGAAGATGATATAGACAATTTCCTTGCTAGTGTCAAGAATATCAAATGAGCAGCTTATTTCTGCAGGTGAAGTCATTTCAGACAGTTTCCTTGTGTAGACTGTTCTTGATGCCTTACTAGATTCTTACCAGACTTTTGCTAGTACTTGGAGACTGATGACCCAAGGAAATCCTGAAGTTGTCAAGTTTGATGCATAATGCACATTGCTGTTACAAGAGTCACTTTCTAGAAAAAACAAGACTAGGCTACGTGCAATTGAACAGGCTTTTATTGCTTCTCAAAGAAAGGGTGGTAACAGTAATGCAGCCACTTCTTATGGTTCTGCTGCGAGTGGCAAAAATTATGTTCCTAATGCTTCTGCTGGCAGCACTTTGTCTGGGAATTCTGGTGATAAGGGCAAAAAGAAGATGTGTTGCCATTATTGTAAAGCTAATGATCTGATCAAGTCGTGTCCTAAGTTGAAGGCCAAAGAGGCTAAGAAGAAAGAGGGTGGTTCCACTGCAAATGCTGGTTCCACTACAAATGCAGCCATTTTTTAGTCTTCTGTGAAAGGAGACTGTGATACTGATATTGATGCAGAATGGGCTTTTAGCGCAGAGTGCACTTACAATCCTGCTGTCCATGGTGCATGCTTGTCAGTTGCTGCAGATTCACATGTGTGGTATTTTGACAGTGGTGCTACAAAGCACATTACCTCACATTGTGAATTGTTTACCTCTCTCGAGTCTGTCCCTCATGGGAAATCGGTCACTTGTGCCAACAATGCCTCTTATCCAGTTCAGGGAGTTGGAAAGATTGTGCTTACTGCTGCAAATGGCAGTTCCTTCACACTTGTTGATACACTTTATGTACCTAGGAACAAGAAGAATCTCTTGTCTGTATCCGCACTTGCTAGACTTGGACTTGTAATCAAATTTGTGGATGACAGATGTACAGTTCATGATCTCAGTTTTGGTGAAGAAATTGTTGCATCTGGCCTTTTATGCCATGGGCTATATAAGCTCACTTTGTATGATAAGTGTGGACAAAATTTTGCAAATGCTGTTGCAGATTCAAGGGCTATTTCAGATGCAAAACTTTGGCATGCACGTTTTGGTCATCTGAATTTTGCCAGTTTGCTGCGTTTGCAGAAATCTGATTGGTTGCTTCTTTGCCGCCTCTTGAAGCACTTGTCAAACATATTTGTGAAGGCTGTATTTTGGGTAAGATGCAGCGTTCTAAGTTTCCAAAGGATGGTTCAGTTCGGGCCACATGCAGGTTGCAGCTTGTGCATAGTGATGTTTGTGGGCCCATACAAACTCCGTCCTTGGGCAATTACCTGTACTTCGTGACTTTCATTGATGATTACTCCAAGCATGCATAGGTATTTCCGCTTAAAGCGAAGTTCGAAGTTTTTATGTGGTTCAAACAATTTCTGGCTATGGCTGAAAATGTCTAGAAATGTACTATGGGCACCCTCTGTTCCGATCGAGGAGGAGAGAATATGTCTCATGAATTTAATGCATTTCTGGCAAGTCGTGGGATAAAACACCAATGTACAGTGCCTTATACACCTCAGCAAAATGGTGTTGCTGAGAGGAAAAACAGGTCACTTACGGAAATGGCACGATGTATGGTCAAAAGTCAAGCTTTGCCGCATTCTTTTTGGCTTGAGACCATCATGTGTGCCACTTATGTACTTAACAGGTGTCCTACGAAAGCTTTATAGTCTATTACTCCATATGAAGCATGGCATGATAGAAAGCCTTCTATTGAGCACATGCGTGTTTTTGGCTGTTTGGCATATGCTTTGGTGCCACAAGTGCAGCGTAGAAAATTGGATGATAAGGCTGTCAAATGTATTTTTGTTGGTTATAGTGCTGAAAGCAAAGGTTACAGGTTGTATCATCCGCAAACAAAACGTATTCTGGTTTCACGGGATGTAGTGTTTGTGGAAGATTCTGTTCAGCCCTTACTGTCATGTACTAGAGACAGTAATGTAAGCTCACAGGACATTTATGACACTTTGTTGCCTCTTTTCAGTGGTGGAAATACGAATGTAAGTTCCAATGACGCAAATGTACAGCCTATGGGGGTTTCTGAAAATGTTTTAGATCAGCCTATTACTGATGCAAATGTACATGATGTACTTGATGAGGAAAGAGCTGAAAATGAGCAGGCTAGAGGTATGCCAAAATGGCTGGTGCACACTTTGCATGACAGTAAATTGGATGCACCTTTGTCTAGTCGTACTCGTTCAGGCTCTCGCCATGCATCTTATGCATCAGATTGTTATGCTTTGGCTGTGTCTAGCTTACATGATGTTGAGGAGCCTCTGTCTTTTGATAAAGCACAGAATTCAGAAAATTGGATGGCTGCCATGCAATCAGAATATGATGCACTTATAGAAAATGACACTTGGACTTTATGTGATTTGCCTCCTGGCAAAAAGGCCATTGGTACGAAGTGGGTTTACAAGTTGAAACGCAAGCCGGATGGTGAGATCGATCGCCATAAGGCTCGACTTGTTGCAAAGGGTTATGCACAGCAAAAAGGCATTGATTATGAAGAGACTTTTGCTCCCACTTGTCGTATGACTACTGTGCGTTTTCTATGTGCATTGGCAGCTCATTTTGGTTGGGATGTACATCAATCAGACATTGTTACTGCTTTCTTGAATGGTGACATATTTGAGGAAGTTTATGTAACGCAGCCTCGCGGTTTTGTCATAAAAGGACAAGAGGACAAAGTGTGCAAATGCAAGAAGGCTTTGTATGGGTTGAAGCAATCTCCTCGTGCTTGGTATGAGAAAGCTGACACTCATTTGGTTAAACGAGGCTTTCGTAACAGTCCAACAGAAAGCACATTGTATGTAAAGCGTGAGGGTGATATACTTCTCATTGTGGTTCTTTATGTCAATGATTTGCTGATCACTGGACCAAATGAGAGACATATTGCTGAATTTAAGGCTGATTTGAATGCTACTTTCAAGATAAAAGATTTGGGGATGTTGCATCATTACTTGGGTATACAGTTTAAGCAGTGTGATGGTGGTATTTCCTTGTGTCAGAAAAGTTACATAGAGACATTGCTATGTAAGTTTGGACTTGAGGATTGCAAACCTATTGCCACTCCCATGGAAACAGGTTTGAAGTTGAGTCTACATGATGCTGGTGATCCTGCTGATATCACTCTTTACCAAACTGCTGTTGGCTGCCTCATTTGTATATGCAACACGAGGCCGGATATTCAGTTTGCAGTCTCACAGTCAGTAGATTTATGCATAGCCCAGGGTCTAGGCATTGGCAGGCTATCAAGAGGATTTTCCGCTACCTTAGTGGCACTTTACATATTGCCGCCAGACTTACATGCTTTTTCGGACTCAGATTGGGCTGGTTGTTTTGACACGCGAGTGTCCACAAGTGGTTTTTGTTTCATGCTTGGCAGTTCATGTATATCATGGTTGAGCAAGAAGCAACCTACTGTGGCCACTTCGAGTTGTGAGGCTGAGTACAAGGCAGTCTTCACAGCTACGGTTGAGTGTGTATGGCTCAGACGCCTTATGGCTGATTTGGGTGTTGGACAAGACACTGCCAACACTATCTACACTGACAGTCAGAGCGCATTGGCAGTTGCGAGGAACCCAGTTTTTCATGCTTGCACAAAGCACATTGAGGTGCATTACCACTATGTCAGGGAGAGGCTCTCCGTAGGAGAGATCAGCTTGGCTTATGTGCCAACACAGGACAACCTTGCAAATCTTTTCACAAAGGCATTGTCTCGTGAGAAGCTTGAAGCTTTCCGCAAAACTTTGGGCTTACTCCCCTTTGTGGACTGATCATGTCCTTAGGGCATGGCACTTCCCTTTACTCATGTGCCAGCTCTCGTTCACCGCATCACTCCAGGGGGGATTTGTTACCATATACATGTGGTAGTGATGTGTGTGAACACACTAGGACCGCCGGGGCATTTTTTCCCTCTTTAGGAGGTTTTTTCCCCCGTGCATTGTATATACGCCCATCACTCTAGGGCTATCTATCTTTCCATTGCACACTAAGTAATACACTCTCTATTGTGTGCCTTGAGCTTCCTTCGTCTTCTCCAAGTTGTGTGTGTCTCTCTGCAACCCTAATTCCAACAATGGCTACCATTCTTTCTTCGTGTTCACGCTCTATTTCTGCTTTCCTTTCTTCGCGTTCTAACTTCATTGCTTCGCGTTCTAACTTCCTGTCCATAAACATCTGCTCCAAAGCCTCCATAGCAGTTGATGCAATCCTTGGCGTAGGTGGGGAAGGGGGAGGGTCGGAAAAAACTCCTGGTGAGGAAAACTCTTCTTCGCCGTTCCCATGCTCACCACCTCCATGCAAAGTATCCATTCCGCTTCGGGTGATGACGATCCACTGAAGTCTTGGGTTCTTAAGTTCACGAGGAACTTGGGTTCTTGCGGGTCTTAGTTCTTGGGTTCTTCACGTTCTTGAGTTCTTGAGGTTCTTGAGGGTCTTGGGGTTCTTGAGATTCTTGAGGTTCTTGCGGTTCTTCTTTCGCTTGCAATCTGTGTTAGAGAAGGATCTTCTCTTCACCCAAGTTCTTCTCTTTTTCACGGGCACACCCCTTGGCGGCCTTGCGCTCACACCAAGGTTGCTTTTTCCCACCTCACGTCGATTGGCCGGCCGCTAAGTGCACGGTCCGCTCTCAATGAGTGAAAAGAGGCACAAGGGGAGGCTGGACAAGCCCTTCTTTCTTGGGTTTCCTGTCACTCCTCAAAAACACGATTAAGAATCGACACGCCCAAGAGAACTTGGGTTATGTGTGACCGCAACAAGCAAAGAAAATTATGTGGTTCTTGTGGTTCTTTCCTTGAGTGATACAGAACACTGTCAAAGCTCTGATACCAATGTAAGGTGCAGCGAAAGTGAATGTTGAACTTTGCTCAAGATGAGTGCTCCGAACTGTGCTCAAGGTTCCTTTTACTTACAGAAGGGAGAGTCTTCCGTTCCTTTAGTGAGAGAGTGCAAGTGATCACAAACAAAGTGGATGAACGCTGTGAATGAAGGTGCTGAGACTCAGAGAGAGAGAGAGAAGAATACGACACTAGAATGTTGTCAAACCCTCCTCCGAAGGCCCCACTCTCTATGGCGAGAGCGGTCTACTTTTGATTGCACAAATCTCTACGATGCTTGGGCTTGCCGACGATGTCGACGACAATGAGGACGACGACGAGACGGGCTGAAATCTGAAAATGATAAGGGCTGAAATCTGGAAATTTTTATCTGCTGAATTCTGACTCTATGTCGGTGACGACGGCGATGACGACGATACGACGACAACACGCTGAAAACATAGATGCTGAAATCTGTGTTTTCAACTTTTCCGGGCTGAATCTGCAAACTTCGCAGGATCTGACCGTGCAGCGAACATCTGCTGCGGGAAGGTGAGATTTGCGGGGTTTGGGACTTCTACTGCGGGTGCTAATTGCTGAAAACTGAAAACACTGGTCTTCTTGTTGCTTTTACGCGCCGGAACTGCAAAAATGCTGAGGTCCAAGCTGATCACAAAACGCTAGGGCTGGTTCTTGTCTTCTGCTGCTGCCGGTTGTCTTGCAATGCAAAACGCTAGGCTAATCTGATGTGGTTCTAACGCCAGGCTGATGCAAAAGCAAAAACGCTGGCTGATCTGAGTTCTTGTCCAAAAAAATGCTAGCCCATCTGCAGTGGAGTAAAAACGCTAGGGATCTTGGGGTCCTGTTGAGAAGTTGCCTGTGAACATACTGGTTCTTGCTGCCTCTTTTGCCAGAAAGTGCTAGCGTTAGGTTTCTATATATACAAACTTAGCAAAATTGCCCTACCTAGTTTCCAATAAAAGTCACTTAAAAATAATAAGTGAAAAATGTCAAAAATAGGGAAATAGGTCTATGCACTGTAAAAATGCTCTTGATGGGTTCCGATGGTAATCTGATGATCATGATGTGTGCAACCAGAGGATATGCATCTAGTTTAAGTGTCTGGACATGCACGGTCTGCGAGAACAGACTCACAAAAGTACCAGATCACTTCCTATTCTACACTGACTTGACTGTTGATGTGTCACGTGACACATCAAGGATGCCATTATGAGAGCCAAAGCAAATGATCGACCCAAGCGACAAGCCATTGACCCCAATCACTTGGTTTTTCCTTCTTCTGCCACTCATTCGCAAGCTTCCGTTGGCGGTCGTAGTGCAGCGGCTCAAACATCATTTTAAACGATTTCACCCTCTCTTCCTACCCATTGTCAACGAACTCTAGATGCGTCATGGGATCCAAAAAAGGAGGAGGATGTGGATGCCTCCTTTGCCCGCTTTTTTTATCACGACCATATCCCTTTCATAAAGGCTCGGTAAGTTCCAAGTTCTCAATGCTCATAAATATTATCATTATTATGACCATAACTAATATGTCCGTTTTCCATTCAACACTCACATGACTTTTGACCTTTGTGACATGTACATTGTATAGGTCGGACTACTTCAAGGCAATGTGCACAAGAATTGGGGATTACGCCCACGCTACGTGCCACCCACTTCAAAGGCCCTCCGTACTACTCTTCTTGATAGAGAGAAGGCCATAGTGGAGATGGCAGCTGTAAACATGAAGCGACAATGGGCCAAGTATGGAATGACACTCATTGCAGATCGATGGAGCGACACGAGGAGGAGATCCATTCATGGACTTGTGGTTTATTGCAAGGGAAAGATGTACTTTGCCCACTCACATGATGCCACAGAAACAGGGAACTCCGCCGATGTGCTTGCAAGAGAGTGGGCGTCTTCCATAGAGATCATTGGCCCAGAGGTGGTGTTGCAGCTTGTCTGCAAATGGGGAGGCATCAACCAGGGCAGCCGGCGCCATTTTGGAGGGCATGAATCCCCGCATCAAAGTGTCATTTTGTATGGCACATTGCCTCAACAACCTTTTAAAGGATAAAGAGCGCCTACCTTGGATTGAGTCACTCATTACAAATGCGTCCAAGCTAGTGTCCTTCATCAACAATCACAATCTCCTTCGTACTGCATTCTTGAAGCGGTCAGTGGGCAAGGTTCTGTACTGTGAGACCCCCTTTGCCTACAACTACCTAATGGTTCATCGCCTATGCGAATGTCAAAGTGCAGTGCGGCAGACCCTCATCAATACGGAGTACACTTCCTCATCCTACGCAGGTTCAGTCGCAGGGATCTTATGTGCAGACAAGTCAGAGGATCCCCAATTTTGGGAGTCATTGAAGACTATAGACCAAATGGTGGAGCATGTACTCCACTTGCTTCAAGTAGTTGATTGCATGCAACCTTGCAATGGCAAGGTTTATGAGGCCATGGATCGCATGGTGGAGGCCCTCCAAACACTTGAGCCAGATGGAGACTGGTTTAAGGAGATTAGCCAGCCTTGTCAAAGTAGATGGGACTCTTATGCTTCCCCTTTCTATGGTGCGGCTTTTATGCTGGATCCAGAGTTTCAAGGTGCAGGACACGAGCATGATGGGGAGGTGACCAAGCAAAGGAACGAGATCTTGAGCATGTTTCACCCTGATCGAGAATAACACCGCAAAATCAAGGATCAGCTTGCTATGTACAGGGATATGCGAGAATCATGATCACACCAAGGTCTCCTCAGTTTTGTGGTGGCACGACTATGGCTCAAATGGGCCAGAGCTTCAACGACTCGCAGCCAAATGGGTTTCTCACATCGGGGATCTAGGTCGGTCAGACAGGGACTGCCCGGGCCAGTTAGCACTGAATTCTGATGAGTATGGAAGCTCGTGTGCGCCAAACTGGAATTTGGGCCACTCGTCAAGTCACTGCAACTTTATAAGTTGAAAGGGGCCAGTAAATTAACCCACATTGTAGATGTTGGTCAAATGGTAGTCTTCAATGATGGTCAGGAGACCGATAGGGACGCCATGGAAGCATCTCCTAAAATTTAGGGAACTGCTATTTTTGACTGGAAAATGTGTTCGCGTCATTAGCTCTGGAATGACAAGGGGAACAATTTATTGCTCTGCTGCCCAGTCAACTGATCCACCAGTTGAGATATTTTTAGCAGGGAAAGCCCAAACTCGGAAACTGGGCGACGTATCAGCCTGTGAGCGATTCTGCCACTCTGGGAGGCAAAAACGAGCTGCATATCAACAAAGGGGACGCCATTTTCAGCCTCAGGTGGATTGTAGCAGGTACAGAAGCTATGGAATGCTTACCTTGCCCTCTATGCACATATGGTGACAGGAGTGATGCCCTGCACGCTACATACTGCTCTCTTTCTCCCCTACGTACAGTATGTTATGCCCCACTAGTGGGCTTCTCATTTGACCTATGTACAGGTGTGGGGAAATATGCTTTCATGCTGAGGCAAGAGCCTCTTTGCACAAGAACCGGTGTAGCTAGCTGCTGCACCAAAGCAGGTCCACGAGAGGGTGATAACCTCTCGATTGCGCAGTAAATTGAGCACTGTTTGCTTGCTGTTTTTACTCTGTTTTGAGACTGTTTTGTGCCCGGGATGCTTCCAGAATCAAGGGGCACCAAGCCCAAGGTGCAGGGAACAGTGTAGGGACCGTCGTGTGCCCAAATCAGATAAAAAACAGGACTGAACCAGAATTTACAGTGACCTGGAATTTACTGTTTTGTGCTCCCAATTGAGGGATAACGCCAGTGGGATAGAGTCTTGAGCTTGGAAACTGATTCGGATTAATTTCGGTACCGTTATGTTGCCGAAATTCTGCCGAATCTGGAGCGTACTAGCTGGATGCAGGTGTTATCTTCCAAGGACTCTCTTTTTGTAATTCCTGCTCTCTAAATTAAAGAAATACCGAAAGGGGCGCCAGTCTTTGGAGCCTACAGGGTGTCGGTCTCGTGTGCGCAGTGACATTCTAGTCGTTGGACGCGACTGTGTTCTCTTCCCTTCTCAGTGCTCTGTGTAAAGTTAACAGGTAATTGAAATAGTACCTCCCTCTATGTTGTATAGGCCGGTTATAGTTTATAGCCACGTTGCATCCAGGAAGAGAAACCGACTTGCCGTGGAGAAAGCAAATGATCTTGTATTTGTGAGTGCAAACTTGCGTATGCTTTGCAAGTCGGCATCCAAAGTATCAGATCCCTTTCTACAGTGGGAGATGGAGGGAGAGGCGGAGATACTTGGGGAGGGTGGATCTACAGAAGTTTTTTACGAAGTGGATGATGCGGACGAGCCTGTTGGGGATGAGGATTGGGCTAACATCCATGATCTCCACGCCACCACTACAGACTGGCAAGCTAGTGGCTCTTCTAGTCCTTGAGCCTTAGCCTTTGACATGTTTCCATTTTGGCATCTATGTATTGAGCTCGAGTCCCTAGTGGCTAGTCTTGACTCTTGAGCCTCGACTCTTATCTATTCTTTGAGTTCTCAATGCTTATCTTTTTGTAGCGCCTTGGCTGGCCTTATAAGCCACACTTGAACTTATAGTCATGGTCTTTTTACTCCATCTTTCGGTCTAGACTCTATTGAGCTCTTCAATCTTTGAAGATGCACTTCCTAGATAATGTTATTTGTGATGCGCTTAGTATATTATGAGGTGTCTACAACCCCGGTAAATTAAATTTATGTCCACAACCACTAATGCGCACAAACGACATGTTGAAACTTGAAACATGCTTGAACATGATTCTAATTGTCCAACTAGATGTTAGAAGCTTGGTTTATAGTTGTTTACTAACTTATAGGTTGTTTTGAGGTTAATTTCAGCGTTTTTTTGTGGACCGTTCCGGCGTTCCCATTCCGGTCCCCGCCTTTACGTTCCAGTACCATTCCGGAGCCCCCTGTTCCCCGTTCCCGTTCCAAGTAACTGGGGGCGCCTTGCTTTTCTTATGAGAGCTGAATTAACGAGCCTTGAAGTGCACTCGCGCACACACACATTTTCAGTAAGAAATAGCTAGAGATGGGGGCGCCTTGGTTTTTGAGCCTCTTTTTTACCAATGGGTTGCCTACTTATTAAGAGGGCAATGGGTTGCCTACTTATTAAGAGGGCAGCCAAACAATTTTTATAATGGTGTGAACCTATTTAAAACCTATTTATTACCAATGGGTTGCCTACTTATTAAGAGGGCAGCCAGACAATTTTTATAATGGTGTGAACCTATTTAAAACTCAGTCAAAACTTACGAGTTGAAAACCAATGCTTACACAGTACTCCCCAGGCGTCCCTAGATGCAATCTTAGGCATGGATGCAATGCAAACATAAACTCCTTCGCGCGAAAGCATCTGCTTTCTCGGAAAGCACTCAAAATTATCCTGTTTTTCTTCAAAGCTTCTCAGAACCCATCTTTATTTATTTGCTTGCATCTTTACGCGTAATTCTTACTCAGTTCGGATTTCTCTCTCGGTCCATAGTCTTCCCTGTCTAATGCTCCCGTCACCCATCCCATGACGCATTGGGAACACCCCTTATCCGGTCTCTCCCACCAAACGTATGGGACAACTCCTTCGCAATGCTTAATATCACCCATCATATGACACATCAAAGATGTTTTTTCTTGATGGATTTTATCGATTCCTGTACATCTACAGTTTCCTAACTAAATAGTTCTTAAGTAAACAGTTGTCCTGAACTATAGTGCTTGTAAATATCTTTTCGGAACCTTGGGATAAGGTTCTAATTCCTGCTCAGTCATCCATTGAGCATCCAAAGTGGAATAGTTCTTGAACTTTACCAGATACTTTCGTGTAATCTTTCCAGACTTAAGGGAACGCTCTGCTCCAATAGGAGTATCTCTTTTGTTTCTGAAACCGACCCGTGGGGCGGTAGGCGTTGGCTTTCACCGGAAAATCTTTACTTTAGACACACACAGAGAGCACTTTGCAAAAAGAACCTGCGAGGGGAATTAACACTTGAATACACACACGACTCGGAAGCTAGAATGCCCCGAGCAGACGCCGACAACCTGTAGGCCCCAAAACTGGCACCCCTTTCGGTATTTCTTTATTCTTTGAGAGGATAAATTACAAAGTAGAGTCCTGGGAATCCTTTACCTGTATCCCTCTAGATACTACCTGATTTGGCCAAATTTCGGTAGCATAACAGCCCCAAAACTTGCGCGAAACCAATTCCCCTGCTAGAACTCACTTGCACTGGCGTAAACCCTCTTATTCCAACCCAAAAACAGTAAATTCAGGTCGTTGTATTTATTGGTTTTTGCCCTGTTTCCAACCCTAAACAGTCCTCGAATTGTTCTCTGCCAGTGAGACACAATTCCCAAAGGTTCTAGCGTCCGTATGGCTGAAAAACTTTTCTGCGCATACACAGCGCTGAATTTGCACCTATACGGTGAGGTTATAACCCTCACTGGTGCTTGCTTAGGAGTAGCAGCTAGCTACCCCTGTTCCTGCTCAAGGAGGCTCTTGCCTCAACACAAAATCATGAATCCATAGCTGTACATCAGTCAAATGAAGAGCCCTCTTGTGGGGCATCGCATAACTGCAAGTAGGAGAGAGAGAGAGAGAGAGAGAGAGAGAGAGAGAGAGAGAGAGAGAGAGAGAGAGAGAGAGAGAGAGAGAGAGAGAGAGAGAGAGAGAGAGAAAATGAAATGAAATGAAATGTTATATTAACGTCTTCAAAAGGCCAAAATGACCTATGAGACCAATCAGTTGGGGAGAGGGAGAGAGAGAGAGAGAGAGAGAGAGAGAGAGAGAGAGAGAGAGAGAGAGAGAGAGAGAGAGAGCAGTGTGTAGCGTGCAGGGCATCACTCCTAGCACCACACTGTACATGGGAGGGAAAGAAAGCACTCCATAGCTCTTAACCTGTGACAAAATGCAAATCAGGCCACTTCCCAGCTTAAAATTCAGCGCCCATTTTTCTGCATGAGGCAAGTTCATGAAAAATTGCCACTTGGCGCATTTACAAGCATTTTCCCGTTCCGGGTTTGCCGCCTAAAAATCTCCGGACCGGTGGCTCAATTGACTTCTTGGCAGAGTTGTAAAATGTTCCCCTAGTCATACCGGAGGTAATGACGCGAACACATTTCACGGCCCAAAATAGCAGTTCCCTAAATTTTAGGAAATGATTCCGTTGGGCTCCCAATGGTCTTCTAACCATCTATCCTCATTGGGACCACATCCAAAAGTGCAACGTGGCCCAACTATCGGATACTTTCAGTTGGTAGTCCCACCTTGACTTATACCTTTATTGAGTTCACTTCCTAGTATCCACCAACTTGCTAAGTGCGACGGGGGGACCTACATGATCTTGCTCTGAGCATAGACATCCTCTTACTATACGAATTCCAGTGCCGACCACTTCCTATCTGCGGGTGAAACTACCGTTCACATTGGCCATACAATGTCCGACCGTTTGCTACTCCAAAAAGAGGATTGGAAAGAAACCAACAACTAAAGTTAGCAGTTGCCACGTCCTCATGACATAATTAACAACTGCCACGTCCTCGTGACATACCCCCCTCTTGAAATCCAAACGTCCTCGATTGCATACCATAAATACACGCCACTGATGATCTTGTGCTATCAACACTCTTTTATTATCGCATGTATCCGCAAGAAAGGTCGTAACACATAGATACAAATGACTTAATGAGACCTTCATCCTTTTGTCATTTCCATTTATTACACTCAATTCATATGTACATTTCATGTGCTAGCTCTATCATTACCCCTCCTTTGCACACGTTGGGTTGGGGCATAGGTAGGTTGTAACCCAAAGGCTTCAAGGTAAAGCTGCAATACATTTGGTGACTCTGACAGTTCATGCTCTTCCATCCACTTTGCATCCATAGGCGGATAGTTCTTGAACTTCACCAAATAACGTCTTGCAACTTGTCCTTTAACTTTTCTGTCCTTATGTGCCAAAACTTGCTCAGGTACCAGGATCTCATCAAGTTCTTCAACTTCTGGCTGATCCTCATCTGGCATATCTTCTGGCACATCATCCACGAAGGGTCTTAGAAGACTCGCATGAAACGCATTATGAATCTTCCGTGCAATTTCAGCCTGTAAACCACATCGCTGATCTTGTCAAGCACTTGAAAAGGCCCATAGTAACGCATACTGAGCTTAGGAAACAGCAGTTCCTTGCCCTTCATCTTCTTTAACCTTGACTTTTCGAATCTTAACAGAACCCAATCACCAGGACGGTGACAATCAATAGCCTTTTTCTGTTTTGCCTGAGTCTTCTCCCAAGCAACTTTAATTTTCTTGTACATTTCATCCATGTTCTCAACATATCGATCTGCCTCAAAGATCTTGTCCTTTGTATGCAAAATGGAAGGAACTTTTTTGCCGCCTTCAACAATCTCAAAAGGTGCTTTGCCAGTTGACGAATGCACCATATTATTGTACGCATATTCAAGCATAGGCAAATACTGTTCCCACTTGCCTTTATTATCTGACACATAACATTTTAGCAGATCTAAGATAGTAGAATTAACCTCTTTTGATTGTCCATCAGTTTGTGGATGAAACAAAGACGAAAACTTGAGCGTAGTGCCCATGTTCTCAAACAATCCTCTCCAGAACAAACTGGTCATGCGAGGATCACGATCACTGATAATCGATTGTGGCATACCATGGTACTTAAACACATTGTACATGAACAAGCGTGCCATCTAATCAGATTTTATCTTCTTCCTGACAGGGATAAAATGGGCCTGTTACTGAACCTGCAAATAATGGTCCATATACCATCATTCCCTGTTGGCGTTCTTGGAAGATCAAAGATAAAGTCCATAGCAATGCTTTCCCATGGCTTATCCGGAATCGGCAGTGGTTGTAACAACCCTGGTGCCTTTTGCTTGTCAAACTTGACCTTTTGGCAAACTATGCATGCTCGCACAAAGGCATCCACATCTCTCTTTAAGGTAGGCCAATAGAAGAATGTCTCTACATCTTTAATTGTCGCATCAATGCCACGATTCCCTGCATACGGTGGGACATGACTCTTCCATGACCTTATGTCGCAGTGGCCTAGTGACACAAAGTCTGCCATGCATCATCATAAAACGATCTTTGAGGAGGTATTGCTCATGATGTTGCCCCTCTTGTAACTGTTCAAATATCCTTGCAAAATCTTCATCAGCAGTATATTGTTCCTTCATGTCATCTAGCTCATGATGATAAGGAATTGACACAGTTGAAATTTGTGGCTTTCTTGATAACGCATCGGCCACAACATTCTTCTTGCCTTCCACATGCATAATCTGAAAGTGGAACATGAAAAGAATGTTTGCCCATCGCATATGCTTTTCAGATAACTTTGACTGTGTCAAGAAGTATCGCAAGGTCTGATGGTCTGTTAGGACAACAAAATCAGCACCTAAGAGGTAGTGCTTCCAGCTAGAAAGCGCATGAATCACGGCCAAGAGCTCTTTCTCATAGACTTGCATAGTCTTCTCTGGCCCTTGCAAAATTCGGCTTTCATAGGCTACTACCCGTCCATCTTGCATTAGCACTGCTCCGATGCTACTGCCACACGTGTCACACTGGACCACAAATGACTTCCTGAGATTTGGCAAAACAATAACTGGATTTGAAGTCAACTTCTCCTTTAAGAGACTAAAAGCTAAAATCTCTTTTTGGGTCCATCTGAAAGTGACCCCTTTCTTTTTAGGTCCATCTGATGCTATCTCTGCAAAATTTCTGATAAACCTTCTATAGTAGGAACACAATCCCAAGAAGCTTCTGACATCGTGCACAGTCTTCAAGTCTGGCCATGCCTTAATAGCTTCGACCTTTGCAGGATCCATTCTGACACCATCCTCTGAGACTATGTGGCCAAGAAAGTGGATCTCTTACAGGAAAAATTCACTTTTCTTAGGATTGACAAGTAGCCTGTGATGACTGTGCAGCTCTTCGAACACAATGGTCAAGTGACGCCTATGCTCCTCTTCATTCTTCGAATAGACTATCATGTCATCAAAGAACGTCCCAATAAGTTGTTGATGCGAGCGGAAAATCCGGTCCATCATTCTGTTGAACTGGCGGGAGCATTCGTTAGACCAAACGCCATCACTAGAAACTCATAAAGACCAAATGTCGTTCTAAACGCAGTTTTGTGCACATCCTCTGGCCTTATACGAATATGATGGTACCCACTCTTAAGGTCTATCCTGCTGAAAATTGCAGCACCCTCTAAACAATCGAGAATATCATCAATTTGAGGAATAGAAAACCTATTCTTGATGTATTCTTATTCAAGGCACGGTAATCAATACACATGCGCCATAAGCGATCCTTCTTCTACACTAGGAGCACTGGGGAGCAAAAGGGTGAACAACTAGGATGAATCAGCCCCTTCTCTAATAACTCCTCAACCTGGCCCATAATCTCTTTTTGCTGCGCTAGCCGCGCTAACCCTGGCACCAAATCTATCCGATGGTCCTCATGTCTCTCTGGCGGCAATTGCGACGGTAATGAATCAGAATAACAGTCACTAAGCTTTTGCAAAAATGCTGACCTTTCTTTATCTAACACAAATAAATTTGATTGATCACTATTTGAGACATCACGTGCAAAAATCAAGTACACAGAAAGATGATTCTTTATTACAGAAGTGATAGCAGAAGCAGATACAATAGGGACTGACTCTCCTTTAAGCTTTACATCCAAGATGTGAGTTTTGCCCCTATGTTGTACAGTGATCTTTTTGTTGTAGGCATCCGAGACTCCATGCACTCGGAACATCCACGGGATCCCCAACAAGGCGTCACATCCTTCCAGCGGCATGATGTAGAACTCTTCTGTGTCCACATACGACTGAATATGTAGACGCAGTTTTCCAATGATGGGAGTAACACACTCTGAGTGGCCAGGACATGCCAACCCTGCATGTGTTGTGTACCCCAGCTCTTTAGCTCTGATGCCCAGCTTCATAGCTAACTCTGGTGAGATAAAGTTGGCTTTGGCACCTGGATCAAAGAAGATGAGTGCCGTCTGATCCCTAACTTGACCCATGTCCTGCATAACTTACTGGCATTTGTACTGGGCCTGTCACCCACCATGTCTGGCACCAAACCTACCGTGGGTTTAGGCTTCTTGCCTTTCTGGTCTTCTTTATCATCTGCGTCAGCTGGTCTTTTCCTTTGTGGACAATTGGTAGCAAAGTGACCAGGCTGCTCGCAAATAAAGCATTTATTTTCAGCCATTAGGACCTTCTTTTCCTCGAGCGACTTGCGCACAAAAGGCTTCTTTTTCTGTTTCTTTGCCTGCGCTCCAGAAGTCCTGGCTGAATCCTTGTCCTTGGTGGCCTTTTCTGACCCCTGTGATGCATCAGGAGCCGTTTTCACAAAGGGCTTCTTTGCTGAATTTTTCTTTTGCTGCCCTCCTTTGTCGTTGCTCGGAAACCCACTGTCCTCTCCTTTCAACAAGGCAAGACCAGTGTTCGCAACTTCCATTAACTGAGTGAGGGTAGCCACTCTGTTCTTGGTACAGTAATCGCGAAGTCCTTTAGGCAGCACACAACAGTCCTTCTCTATCTGCTCTGTCAATGGCACAAATCTGTAGGAGGTCACTGAGTGTAACGCTTTACAAAACCTCCTATTGTACTCTAGCAAGCTCTTGCACGAAGCTGAAGTAAGCTGGTGCCAATCTGTCATGACGTCGGCTTCAAATTCATTTGACATTTGCTTGAAGTAAACCCAAGTGGCGGGTGCGTGTCCTTGCATTAAATGTGTCGTCCACCATGTGAGCACATTGTCCTTTAAGAAAGTGGCAGCTTTCCTGACTTTCGAGGCCTCTGTAAAATTCCCTCCTGCATAAGCTATATCAAACTGCTGGAGGAAAGTAAGAGCCTTTGCTTTATCTTCAAAGCCACTGGAAGTACTGAACTTTATAGCTGCACCATCTTCTTTGTAAGCTTTCGGCTTCTCCAGTGTCCCCAAGTTGTCATATGGAATGGCCTGCAACATGGGCACTGTAGTAGGCATGATCGGCACATCTTGGCCATTGACATTTTGCATCAAAGGTGCGATATCTGGCTGCTGTCCAGAAAAACCTGCCATGCCAAAATGACCCTGTGGCACCCCAAACTGGCCCTGGTTGCGCTGAAAACCCTGTTGCATGCCGATACTTCTATACATGGGGTTTGGCATGATGCCTTGCATACCCCCAAACATTGTTCCAAGCATGTACGGCTGACTTCCAGGCACGTAACCAGCCATACTTTGGAACACTGATCCACCCCCAAAATACCCAGGATGTACCATGGGTGGTGGCAAAACTGGGTGCATAGCCTGGTATCCAGTACCCTGTCCATTCAAGACAGCATGCTGGCTCTGAAAGGTGGCGGGCTGAACTGGTATAACTTGTGGAATAAGCGTTCTAGCCACCTGTTCAAGCACGGGAGGAATCTGTTTTGGAGCCCTTGACTCCACAACATGCGAGTGTTCCCTTTCCTGCTGAGTCGCATTAAGTACTTGGGCTTGAGCTTCAACAAGCTCCATACGCACTGTAGGTTGCCTATTTTGCTGTTGCACTGGTGGCGCTTGCAAGAACTCCATAAACCTTGGATTCTGCACCAGCTGCGAAAAGACATTCACCGCGGCAACTAACCGAGTCCTGAACGTATCATCCTCAAGTTGCCCAGTCATAAAGCCCTGTACTACTGTCATGTGACACATCCAACCCTATGTATCCGTGGACAAGCTACAGCACGACAAGGGTTCCGTCAGTCCAGCCAGTCTAGATTAGCAAGTGTTCTAGCACTTTTGTGAGTCTGTTCGCAGACCATGCATGCCTAGGCACTTAGTGTAGATGCATATCCTCTGGTTGCACACAGCATGATCATAAGCATTCCCATCAGTAGCATTTTTACAATGCATAGGCCTATTTTCCCTATTTTTAACATTTTTCACTTATTAAGTGACTTTTGTTGGAAAGTAGGTAGGGCAATTTTGCTAAGTTTGTATATAAACAAACTAGAGCTAGCACTTTCTGGCAGAAGAGGCAGCAGGAGCACTCGCTCAACAGGCAACTTCTCAGCAGAACCCCAAGCCCTAGCGTTTTTGCACCAGATCAACCAGCGTTTTTGCACTTGCAGATTCCCGATGACAGTAGACAACAAATCAGCCCTAGAGTTAGCAGATTTTCCCGCAAGGTCAGTTATCAGCCCTACTGTTTTTGATTTGCAGATCAACCTCAACGTTTTTGCAGATCATCGCGACAGAATCAGCCATAGGACCAACATTTTCAGTTTTCAGCCCTTAGACACAACAGAACAAGTTCCAAACCTCGCAGATCTCACCTTCCCGCAGCAGTTCCTCGCCGCACGGTGGGATCCATCGAAGTTTACAGTTTCAGCATCTGCATCGCGCGTCGTCGCCATCGACATCATCAACGACATAGAGTCAAAATTCAGCAGATAGAGATTTGCAGATTTCAGCCTTTAGCGATTTTAGCTTTCAGTCCGTCTCGTCGTCGTCCTCATCGTCATCGACATCATCGGCAAGTCCAAGCATTGTAGAGATTTGTGCAATCATAAGTAGACCGCTCTCGCCATGGAGAGTGGGGCCTTCGGAGGAGGGTTTTACAACTTCTCTGGTGTCGTATTTCTCTTCTCTCTCTATCTCTCAGTCTCATTTACTTGCACGCACAGTGTCCATTCACTTTGTTAGTGATGATTGCACTCTCTCATTAAGAACAGAAGGCTCTACCTTCCATAAGAACGAAAAGGAACCTTGAGCACAATTCGGAGCACTCATCTTGAGCAAAGCTCAAACATTCATTCCGCTGCACCTTACATTGGTATCAGAGCTTTGGCAGTGCTCTGTATCACTCAAGGAAAGAACCAAAGAACCACATAATTTATTTATTTTTTGCTTGTTGAGGTTGCACGAACCCAAGTTCACTTGGGCGTGTCGATTCCTAATCGTGTTTTTGAAGAGTGACAGGAAACTCAAGAAAGAAGGGCTTGTCCAGCCTCCCCTTGTGCCTCTTTTCACTCATTGAGAGCAGATTGTGCACTTAACGGCCGGCCAATCGACGTGAGGTGGGAAAAGGCAACCTTGGTGTAAGCACAAGGCCGCCAAGGGGTGCACTCGCAGGAAAGAGAAGAACTCGGGTGAAGAAAAGATCCTTCTCTAACACTGATTGCAAGCTAAAGAAGAACCTCAAGAACTCAAGAACCAAGACCCCCAAGAACCCAAGTTCCTCGTGAACTTAAGAACCCAAGACCACAAGAACCCACAAGAACCCAAGACTTCAGTGGATGGTCATCACTCGAAGCAGAATGGATACTTCGCTCGGAGGTGATGAGCATGAGAGAGGCGAAGAAGAATTTTCTCCACCAAGAGGTTTTTCCGACCCTCCCCCTTCCCCATCTATGCCAAGGATTGCACTAACTCCTATGGAGGAGTTGGAGCAGATGTTTATGGACAGGAAGTTAGAACGCGAAGCAAGAAGAGTAGAAAGAATGGCAGAAATGGATCGCAAACACGCAGAAAGAAAAGCAGAAAGAGAAGCAGAAAGAAAGGCAACCATAGAGCGTGAGCATAAGCAAGCGCGACACACGCAAGAGTTGTTGCGACTCTTTTCTCAAGTGCAGGCACAAATGCAAGAGATTCGGGAAAAGGAGACTCTCTCAATCTCTTCTTCTCCAAAGCATGATACACAAGATTTGCATGATGATTTGAATGACAAGCATGATGATTTGCATGCTGATCAAGATGTGATTTCTCACAAGCATGATGATTTGCATGATGATCAAGATGTGATTTCTCACGAGCATGATGATTTGTAATAAGATGATGTGATTGTTCACAAGGATGATGTGTTAGTTGATACTTTCTCTAGTGAAGCTAACCTCGTTGCAGATTCGATCAATCACGAAGAACCCACCTTGGCTCTCGAGTCGAGGTCCACAGAACCCCCACAGGAAGATTCGATCAAACAGGAAGAACCGATCTTGGCTCTCGAGCCTCGGTGCAAAGAACCCTTACAAGAAGTACTATGTGTTCGAATGATTTGTCAACACGCATTGTACGAGTGTTTCATTCGTGATCGTTTCCTGTATTTTCGTCAGCATCTTTATGTGATCCCTTTTCCTAGGCATGACATATTGTACGTTGAGCACGTTTCCCTCATGAATGAGCACGAATGTATGCGGATTATTCATGAAAAGCTGAAAAGTATGCATTCACGGAAGTCACATTCCACGTCTCTTCCTTGGCATGACACATTCGTAGAAAAGAGCATATGAAAGTATGAGCACCAAGCATGGGCATTTCCATTGTGAATTGCCACAGTTGATTGCTTTAGATCAGAAGAGAAATATTCGATCTCATCGTTTGCGTGTGTATGATGAACGGTTTGGCATTCCGTCACTATGTTCATCTACATTGCATGCACAGTCTTTTAGGAAGACAATATTTTTTTCAGTCACTTTACATGAAATAGGTATGTTCGTGTTTTTGTGTTTGAAGTGGTTTCAGGAATTTTCAGCCATGGAGATTCTTGAAGAAGAAAGAAGCATGACTCTAGACGAAGTTGAAGCATTGAAGGAGCCACAGAAGACTTTGTGTCGCTTTCGGCGCGGCCCAAGAAGCAAGCGTTGCAAACCTTTATGAAGTTCAAGTACTGCACGACCCACACATCAGAGTTGGCCGACGAAGAGTCCCTTCCAGGATTCCGAATGCTATTGGCGATCTCCCTCGACGCCAGAGAGTTCGGTACCAGTACCTCACTTTGAAAAGGAGGGGATGTCACGTGACACATCCAACCCTATGTGTCAGTGGACAAGCTACAGCACGACAAGGGTTCCGTCAATCCAATCAGTCTAGATTAGCAAGTGTTCTGGCACTTTTGTGAGTCTGTTCGCAGACCGTGCATGCCCAGGCACTTAGTGTAGATGCATATCCTTTGGTTGCACACAGCATGATCATAAGCATTCCCATCAGTAGCATTTTTACAATGCATAGGCCTATTTTCCCTATTTTTGACATTTTTCACTTATTATTTTTAAGTGACTTTTGTTGGAAAGTAGGTAGGGCAATTTTTCTAAGTTTGTATATAAGCAAACTAGAGCTAGCACTTTCTGGCAGAAGAGGCAGCAGCAGGAGCAGGAGCTCAACAGGCAACTTCTCAGCAGAACCCCAAGCCCTAGCGTTTTTGCTTGACAGCATAAAGCTAGCGTTTTTGCACCAGATCAGCCAGCATTTTTGCACTTGCAGATTCCCGGCGACAGTAGACAGCAAATCAGCCCTAGCGTTAGCAGATTTTCCCGCAAGGTCAGTTTTCAGCCCTAGCGTTTTTTATTTGCGGATCAACCTCAGCGTTTTTGCAGATCATCATGAGAGAATCAGCCATAGGACCAGCGTTTTCAGTTTTCAGCCTTTAGACACAGCAAAACAAGTCCCAAACCTCGCAGATCTCACCTTCCCACAGCAGTTCCTCGCCGCACGGTGGATCCATCGAAGTTTACGGTTTCAGCCTGGAAAACGCAGATTTTAGCATTTGTGTTTTCAGCGCGTCGTCGTCGCATCGTCGCCATCGACATCGTCACCGACATAGAGTCAGAATTCAGCAGATAAAGATTTGCAGATTTCAGCCCTTAGCGATTTCAGTTTTCAGCCCGTCTCGTCGTCGACATCGTCGGCAAGTCCAAGCATTGTAGAGATTTGTGCAATCATAAGTAGACCGCTCTCGCAATAGAGAGTGGGGCCTTCGGAGGAGGGTTTTACAACGTCTCTGATGTCGTATTTTCTCTTCTCTCTCTATTTCTCAGTCTCATTCACTTGCACGCACAGTGTCCATTCACTTTGTTAGTGATCATTGCACTCTCTCATTGAGAACGGAAGGCTCTACCTTCCATAAGAACGAAAAGGAACCTTGAGCACAATTCGGAGCACTCATCTTGAGCAAAGTTCAAACATTCATTCCGCTGCACCTTACAACTACTGGAGGGACCTTCACATTGACAAGAGGTACAGTCTGACGTGCCCGTGAGCTCTCGCCAATCTCAAAAACCATAGGGATTCCCTGTCTGTCCTTTGAAGAGGAACCCTCTTCCATAATGCCCTTCCCATTGTCGGCCATAGTGTAATCCCGCGTTCTTGCACTCTGTGTCTTTACCCAAAACAAACGAGGCTCACTCTTTGACGAAAAAGTGATTGATGTTCCGGCAACGGAACCTTGAAACCGGCCCGTGGGGCGGTAGGCGTTGGCTTTCACCCGAAATTCTTTACTTTAGACACACACACAGAGCACTTTGCAAAAAGAACCTGCGACGGGAATTAACACTTGAATACACACACGGCTCGGAAGCTAGAATGCCCCGAGCAAACGCCGACAACCCATAGGCCCCAAAATTGGCGCCCCTTTCGGTATTTCTTTATTCTTTGAGAGGGTAAATTACAAAGTAGAACCCTGGGAATCCTTTACCCGTATCCCTCTAGATACTACCTGATTTGGCCAAATTTCGACAACATAACAGCCCCAAAACTTGCGCGAAACAATTCCCCTGCTAGAACTCACTTGCACTGGCGTAAACCCTCTGATTCCTGCCCAAAAACAGTAAATTCAGTTCGTTGTATTTATTGGTTTTTTCCCTGTTTCCAGCCCTAAACAGTCCCCCAAGTGTTCTCTGCCAGTGGGACATGATTCCCAAAGGTTCTGGCGTCCGTATGGCTGAAAAAGAGTCAAATTTTTGCGCATACACACCGCTGAATTTGCATCTGTACGGTGAGGTTCACCGGTGCTTGCTTAGGAGTAGCAGCTAGCTACCCCTGTTCCTGCTCAAGGAGGCTCTTGCCTCAACACAAAAGCATGAATCCACACAGCTGTACATTTGTCAAATGAAGAGCCCTCTTGTGGGGCATCACATAATTGCACGTAGGGGAGAGAGAGAGAGAGAGTAGTGTGTAGCATGCAGGGCATCACTCCTAGCACCACACTGTACATGGGAGGGAAAGAAAGCACTCCATAGCTCTTAACCTGTGACAAAATGCAAATGAGGCCTCTTCCCAGCTTAAAATTCAGCGCCCATTTTTCTGCATGAGGCAAGTTCATGAAAAATTGCCACTTGGCGCATTTACAAGCATTTTCCCGTTTCGGGTTTTCCGCCTAAAAATCTCCCGACTGGTGGCTCAGTTGAGTTCGCGGCAGAGTTGTAAAATGTTCCCCTAGTCATACCGGAGGTAATGACGCGAACACATTTCACGGCCCAAAATAGCAGTTCCCTAAATTTTAGGAAATGATTCCGTTGGGCTCCCAATGGTCTTCTTACCATCTATCCTCATTGGGACGGCATTCAAAAGTGCAATGTGGCCCAACTATCGGATACTTTCAGTTGGTAGTCCCACCTTGACTTTATACCTTTATTGAGTTCGCTTCCTAGTATCCACCAACTTGCTAAGTGCGATAGGGGGACCTACATGATCTTGCTCTGAGCCTAGACATCCTCTTACTATACGAATTCCACTGCCGACAACTTCCCGTCTGCGGGTAAAACTACAGTTCACATTTGGCCATACAATGTCCGACCGTTTGCTACTTCAAAAAGAGGGTCTCAAAAATAAAACAAAACCCATTGGAAAGAAACCAACAACTAAAGTTAGCACTTGCCACGTCCTCGTGACATAGGTAATAGCTGCCACGTCCTCGTGACAGTTTCCTCAACCTCAAGGGGTTCCTCGACAATAGGCTGACTCCGAGACGGTCCCACATATGGCTGAAGAAGCTAACATGGAAAGCATTACGGACCCTCCAATTAGGAGGTAGCTCTAATCAAAATGTAACATCATTCACTTGGACAATCGTCTTAAACAGCCCATAGTAAAGGTTGGAAAGATTAACCACCTTCCCCTTATGAGTCGCTTGTTTCTGTAGTCTCACCTTCTCAAACATGAGTAAGACCAATTGACCAACTGTCAAATCTAAATTCCTTCGGTGCTTGTCTATAGCCTTCTTATATTTTTCCTGAGAGCATAAAATTGCTCTCTTGACTTGCCCATAAACAATGTCCAAATCTCAAACAAACTCATATGCTGCAAAGATCTTATCCTTAGTTAAAAGGATGAGTGGAAGTATGTGCTAACGATTTTTAAAAAATGCCTATTGATATGAATCTTAGGAGATCCTTTGAGACTGTAGGTTCCGATGCGATGGTAGGAGGGAAGAATGAAGCCAAGTGCGACACGAGCAAGGAATGGTGATGGCGGCACGAGCAACAGGGGTTGGAGTCAGCAGGTTGCGATGCGATGGTAGGAGGGAAGAATGAAGCCAAGTGCGACACGAGCAAGGAATGGCAATGGCGGCAAGAGCAACAGGGGTTGGAGTCAGTCCCAGTCGTAGTAGGAGTGAGCACGGGATGGCGACAGGCGAGGAGGGACTGTGGTGTTCTTTTTTTGTTTTATAAAATACGATCCCGGTACCAGCGTTACAGGAGAGTGTAGTGACTAGGGAAGATGCACTCGACGTCCTCGTTTGTCCTGCCCGTGGTCGATCACTGGTTTTGGAATGTGCAGATGGGATTTTAGAGCACGCAATAGGATTTAGGTATCGACGAAGATTCTGCTAATAAAATAAGAACCCACCAGTATGTCATGAAGAAAAGGATGAGTGGAAGTAAAGGCTTATCATAAAGGATCTCAAAAGGAGCTTTCCTTATAGAGGAATGTACAATATTGTTATATGGGTACTTGACTAGAGATAGATACTTTTCCCAATCAAGAATGTCTGTCCAAGACATTGGATTTCAAAATATCCAACACAATAAAGTTAGCAATCTCACTTTGCCCATGCGTTTGGGGATGATATGCACAACTTTACCAAGGTTATCAAACAAGGCATGCCAAAACTTTCCTGTCGCGTGAGGATCTCGATCACTCACACTAGACTTGGTCATCCCATGATGCGTGAAAATTTGTGCTAGAAAAACCCTGACCATATGATCTGCTTTGATTGTTTTCTTGACTGAAATAAAGTGAGCTTGCTTACTAGATCTGTCCACATGATCTCTAGTTTGAGTCTTAGGGAGATCCATAATAAAGCCCACGGCAATACTTGATCAAGCACTCAAGCGTCTTGTGCCAATCGTACTTCACTTTTTTGAAGCATTCCTTGGCACAGTTAACTTTTAGATTTGGCCAAAAGAAATAACATTCCAATGCCAAAGTCGTAGGGAGAATACCCCGGTGACCTGCATATGGCGAAGCATGTGCTTCATCCATGATTCTCTCCCTCAATGGTGCCGCCACATAGATTGCTTGGTGAAGGTAGAGGTGCACATCCCGAATTGAATGGGGATACTCGTTCTCACCGTTCTGTAGCTTTCTTTAAATGGAGACTTCTGGGTCGTCTAGATACAGGTCAGGAAGTGATTCCAATTCCTAGTGATACACAAAAATGATTGCAATCACCCTTGGCTGTCTAGACAATGCATCTGCAGGCACACGAGTCGTAGGAAGTATCTAGAAATGAAACAAAGACAAGAAGTTTGCCCTTCTCATCTGCTTCTCAGACAATTTCCATTGTGTCAAGAAATACCGCAAACTCTGATTATCTATTTTGATCACAAAGTCTGCTGTTAAAAGATCATGCTTCCACGTAGATAAGGCGTGAATCACAGCCGTAAGTTCCTTCTCGTAGATTGAGGCATGCAACTTTATATTCTTGAGTGGTCTACTCTCAGAAGCCAATGCATGGGCTTCTTGGTTGACAACTGCACCGATGCAATCACCTAAAGCATCACAGTGAACCTCAAATGGTTTCCTCAGGTCTGCCACTTTCAGAATAAGATTATGGCTCAAAAGGCATTTCAGCCTGTCAAAGGCAGTTTGTTGTCTCATTCCCCATTTAAAAGAGATCTTCTTCTTTGTTAGGTCATGGGGTGGTGGTCCTGCTACATGAGCAAAACCTCGGCGGATGAATCTTTGATAATATGAACGCAATCTCAGAAAGCTATGTACATCATGTACAGTAGTGAGAATTGGCCAGTCTTGAACAACCTAGATCTTTGTTGATCCATACTTGCCTTATTGTGAGAGACTATATGGCCTAACTAGTGAATCTCCATGCACTTTTCTTTGCAGTGATATGCAACCCATGCTTACACAATTCTTGAAACACTGTGTCCAAGTACTTCTGATGTTCCTCTTCTAATCGTGAAAAGACTAAAATGTCATCGAGGAAAACTCGTGTAAAGGCTCAGTATAGAGGACTGAACACACGATCCATCATTTGATTGAATGTGGCAGTAGCATCGATTAAGCCAAAAGGCATGACCAAAAATCCATGAAGTCCAAAGGTTGTGCGGAAAGTAGTCTTATGCACATCCTTGAGGGCTATCAGCTATGCGTATCTGATGATACCCACTCTTTAAGTCTACCCGACTAAAGATGCTTGCACCCTGTAACTTATCGAGAATGTCATCAATCCAAGGGATCAAAAAGCGATTCTTGATTGTGATCTTGTTTAGAGATCGATAATCTATGCACATTCAAATTGTGCTATCTTTCTTCTTCTGCACCAGTGGAACCGGAGAGTAGTAGGGAAAAGTACTTGGCTGTGTCAAACCTCTCTCTAGAAGCTCATTGACTTGCTTCAAAATTCCCTCTTGCTGAGCAAGACTTACCCTATAGGGGGAGTGATTAGGAGAAGATCTACCCGGTATGAGATCAATGCCATGATCTTCCAGACGTTCCGGAAGTAGCTTATAAGGAAGAGTTTCAACGAAACAATCCTTGTACCATTCAATAAATTGAAAACCACTTCTATCAAGAGTCGAGAGCGAGCTCTCTTTAGACTTATCCCTCTCTCGTGCAAAAATCAAATAAGCAAAAACACACTTCTTCATTTCCTTTTTAATAGAGATATGGCTCACAATAGGGAATAGCCAATCCCCACCATAAGCAAGAATTTTAATTTTCTTGCCCTCAAAATCAAAAGTGAGGGACTTCTCCACATAATCTGGATAGGATGGATGTGGAAGTACCATGGCATACGTCACATCCTTAGGGACAGGTGCCATTAAAAATGATTCTCGACCCCCGTACTCACCAATCCGAAGATTGGGTTGTCTTTGCACAGGAGTTGCATTGGTAGTCAACCCTCCAAATGCATATCCGGATGTGATCGGAGTGCCTAATTGATCGGGCGTGGGACTCAAGCGCTTTGCACTATCAATAGAGATGAAGTTGTCTGTAGATCCAGGATCATAAAGGATTGATACTCGCTGGTTGTTAAGAAATCCCCAACCTTTGAGAAGTTGACGCTTCCCTTTCTCTGTTCCGTATTTCCTTGTACATCGGGAATAGAGTTTAAGCTTGGTGATGCGGGTTCCTTCTTGGTTTGCTCCTCCTTCAAACATGCTTGTTTCTATCGTTGCTGCCGAACAGGGCAATCGGGCTTCATATGTCCGTCCTTTCTCTCCACAGTGGAAACATCTTCCTTCTTCCTTAAAGGTTTGTACTTGGGTGGGCAAGAGATATTTGAGCCGCTTATCTGGGCCCTCAAGCTTCTTATATTGACCAGGGTCCCCAAGAAGACGCTTTCTGCCTTGGTTGCATTATCCTCATATACCGCTCTCTTTCTTGCATGGTAAGGGCTTTGTTCCATTCTCCTAAGAGTTCCTATAGAGTGTAGGTCCTCGGCAATGATTGTTAACTCTATCATCCTTTCAAGGATATTGTGAGGATACACCTTCATGCTTTTTTGAAGTTGGGTTTGTAAGCCTACTTCGAACTTTTGCATCTTTTCCTCGTTGGAAATCTTCATGAAGGGCGTCACTTTCAGAAGAACCTGCCAATACTTGTTGGCATAGTTGGTGACTTTCTCATGTTCTTTTTGGGCGAGCCAATCCCATCATAGTTACTCGGAATGCGGAACGCGGAACCGGAACAACGACGGGATCCTCATGAAACAGGGGAACGGGGAGGGGTCCAGAACGGGAATGGCGCGGAACGGGAGGCATAAAAACACCCAAATAATGCAATTTTAAGCTTTGTGTGATTGAATAGAAGTAGTATCAGAGTCCTTTGACTCTAACACTTACAAAACACTTGATTTGAAGACCACTCAGCCTTACTATGGGAAACGTGTGTCGTGTAGACTTGAGAGCTTGAGAGGGGGAGAGAGGAAAGGGGAAGAGAGAGAGAGCTTGAAAGTTGAGAGAGAGAGGGAGAGAGCTCAAGAGAGAGGAGGAGAGCTTTTAGCCTTGTAGACTCTAGAGTCTAGACTTGAAAGCTTGAAAGAGGCTAGAGCTTGAGAGTTGAGACTCGAGAGGGTAGAGCTTTAGCTTTGGCCCTTGAAAGCTTGTGCATTGTGAAGGTAGGGGGTGGAGAAAGGGACATTTAACAAGGGAAAGGCTCACAAGACAGATCACCAAAATCTGAAAATATTCCCATTCCCAGGCGTTCCGAGCCGTTCCGAACCAGCCATTCCGGTATCAAAAGTCTTTACGGAACGTCTGACCGTTCCGGGCCGTCCCGGACCATGTACGCCCCCCGGAACGCCGTTCCGGCCTTCCCTACCCATGGGATGGCGTTCCCCGGTAACTATGAATCCCATTCCTTTTAGATATCCTTCTCGAAGTCGGGCGGAGAAAATTGTTCATAAAATTCAGCTTTAAACTGAGTCCATGTTCTGGCTTGAGTACCTTCCAACAATTGCTTGCTGTCTGCTTTAGATACATCCCAACATGATGCAACTTGTATTTTTTGGTGAAGTTTCCATTTGCAAAAGCAACTTCAAACTACCTAATGGAAGATTGCGCCTTCGAGACATTCCTCCGTCCATTGTAACTGTCAAACTCACCGGATTTGAAAACTCGCATCCTGTGGTGACAGTTGCAGCTATCCTTTTTGAACTTGGGCTTCTCTTTCGTGTCACGTAAAGTAGTAGGCGCTTTCCTCTTAGAAGAGGGTTTAGATACTATATGAGCGGCTCTTCTTTCTTTGTGCTTGCGATCCATTATTTCTTTTCTTTCTGCGGCCTCCAAGCGTGCTTGCTCGCGCTAACGCTCAAAGTCGGTCTGTCTTTCTGCTTTTCTTGCTTCTCGTTCTAACTTCCTGTCCATCATCATCTTGTCGAAAGCCTCCATAGGAGTGAGTGCAATCCTTGGCGTAGATGGGGATGGGGGAGGGTCAGAAAAACCTCCTGGTGAAGAAAATTCTTCTTCGCCACTTTCATGCTCATCACCTCCATGCGAAGTATCCATTTCGCTTCGGGTGATGACCATCCACTGAAGTCTTGGGTTCTTAAGTTCACGAGAAACTTGGGTTCTTGTGGTTCTTGGGTTCTTGAGGGTCTTGAGGTTCTTGGGGGTCTTGAGGTTCTTGGAGCTCTCGGGTTCTTGAGTTCTTGAGGTTCTTCTTTAGCTTGCAATCTGTGTTAGAGAAGGATCTTCTCTTACCCGAGCTCTTCTCTTTCCCACAGGCGCACCCCTTGGCGACCTTGCGCTCACACCAAGGTTTCTTTTTCCCACCTCAGGTCGCTTGGCTGGCCGCTAAGTGCACGATCCTCTCTCAATGAGTGAAAAGAGGCACAAGGGGAGGCTAGACAAGCCCTTCTTTCTTGGGTTTCTTGTCACTCTTCAAAAACACGATTAGGAATAGACACACCCTAGTGGACTTTGGTTACGTGCGACCGCAACAAGCAAAAAAAATTACGTGGTTCTTTCCTTGAATGATATGGAACACTGCCAAAGCTTTGATACCAATTTTAGGTGCAGCGGAGATGTGTTGAACTTTGCTCAAGATGAGTGCTCCGAACTGTGCTCAAGGTTCCTTTTACTTACGGAAGGGAGAGCCTTCCGTTCCTTTAGCGAGAGAGTGCAAATGATCACAAACAAAGCACTGTGAATGAAGGTACTGAGACTGAGAGATAGAGAGAGAAGAATACAACACCAGAATGTTGTCAAACCCTCCTCTGAAGGCCCCACTCTCTATGGCGAGAGCGGTCTACTATTGATTGCACAAATCTCTACAATGCTTAGGACTTGCCGACGATGTCGACGACGATGAGGTCGACGACGAGACGGGCTGAAATCTAAAAACGCTAATGGCTGAAATCTGCAAATCTTGTATCTGCTGAATTTTGACTCTATGTTGATGACGTCGATGCAACAACGACGCGCTGAAAACGCAGATGCTGAAATCTGCATTTTCCGGGCTGAAACTGCAAACGCTCGCTAATCTGACCGTGCGGCGAGATCTGCTGCGGGAAGGTGAGATATGCGAGGTTCGGGGGTTCTACTGCAGTGTGTCTATGCTGAAAACTGAAAACGCTAGTGGCTAATCTGCAAACCAAAAACGCTAGGCTTCTGTTGTCCTGCTGTCGCCGGGTTGGCCTGCAATTGCAAAACACTGGGCTGGTTGTGCACTTGAAGAAAAACGTTGGCTGTTCTTGGCTGAAAACGCTGGGTTTTTCTGATGAAAAACGCCCGGCTTGCTGCCGGGAAGGTCTTGCTAAGAAGGTGCCTGTTGAACACACGGTTCCTGCTGCCTCTTCTGCCTGGATTTTCTAGCGCTAGCTTTTCTTATATAGTTCCTGACTCAAATTGCCCTACCCAGTTTCCCAACAAAAGTCACTTAAAAATAATAAGTGAAAATTGGCTAAAATGAGAAAATAGGTCTATGCACTATAAAAATGCTCCTGATAGAATCTGATGGTAATACTGATGATCATGTTATGTGCAACCAGAGGATATGCATCTACTCAAGTGTCTGAACATGCACGGTCTACGAACAGACTCACAAAAGTGCCAGAACACTTCCTAAGCTAGGCTAACTGAACCCTTGTCATGAAGCAGCTTGTCCACGTACACATAGGGTTAGATGTGCACGTGACATTTGCAAACCATCTCGGATTCCGTTTCCAGAATCCCTAAGCGTAGGCGGAAGCTGTCAAAGTCGATGATGCGGAAGCGTAAAGACCAAGGTGAGTGAGCACGAGAGAAAGAGAGAGAGAACGAGAGAGAGAGTCTCCTGAACCAATCAACCTTGGCAATGAATAACTGAATGTGCACACAGGTTGCTTATAAATCAAGCTCAGTAAATTGCCATATCCAAGACTTTGACAAATAGGTAAAATAAATACCAAAAAGCCAAACTAAACAATGGGATCACATTGGACAGTTGACTTGAGATGCCAAAACTTTAACACCCTCTCTGCAGCTCATAGTGGACATCAATAGTGAGACCAAGTCGATGAAGAAGCTACCATGGACACCCTAGTAGAAGGCCTTGGACTACTGGATACACCTCGGTGTTGCTCTCCTCAACTTTGTACCTGAAAGTAATGCCATCTTGAGCATTGGTTGCCTTTGTAGAAACTTTGAACTGTAGACCACACTACGTCCAATAATCCCCATTTGTAAACTATGAACACATCACGTTCAAAATATAAAACTCCAAGATAATGAATTGTGGAACACATCCTATCCATGATCCGACCAACAACAATGAATTGGCGCACTCATGCATAGTGTTTTAGACTTCTGATTGCTTCCCTTCCAGATGCATGTGCATTGAACTCTGACCTACACGTCCAAACACCAATAACTTGAACTCCAACACAAGGGTCCAAATTAATTATAGGGAGCATTGCTTGCCCCTCTCTGCCACTCACAAGCCTCTCTCTGGCTGAAGCTAGTGGTGACACCTGTCATTTGACTAGAAAACTGGTGTCGAGGCCACTGTGGCCACCGCCCCATGTGCCATGTCGATCTCCTCTGCCAAATCTTTATTACCATAATCTCTGTCCAGCTTGCCTTTATCCTTGTCTATCTGTGAGTTCCTGCTTCTCCCTTTGGCTTCAAACTCTCGGCCCAAAAAAAGCGTTGAGTCACATTCATGACAACTGTGACCATACCTCGTGGGTACTGAGGTAGCTAACTGAGTATCGGTACTGCAATCCTTGTCCAACTGATCTTTGCCAATGTCCTCTAGCGAACTCCTTGTTGCTAAATTGGCTTTATCTTACAGAAAAATAATTCAAAATGAATTATTGTATTTATAAGTGAAAGGGTTTTCTCGCTTGGAACCCCAAGGAAAAATAATTCTGAATGAATTATTGGAATTTTAAGTGAGAGGGTTTTTCTCACTGGAGACATCCGAGTACAGAGTATTCCTAGTGCGTCATTCAAAGTAATGACGGGAGCACTGAGAACGGGAATATCTGTAAGGCCACCAGGAATGGGTACTTCAGATGCGTCACATCGGATGGGTGACAGGGAGCACCGGAAAGAAGTATCCGACCATCCGAGGATGGACATCTCTGATGCGTCATAGGATGGGTGACATAGAGCATCGTCAAGAAGATTGTACCGTAAGTTCGGTAGGAAAGGACATGGTGATGGGTATTTCCTGATGCGTCACAAGGTGGGTGACGGCCCACGGGTGCATCGGAAAGGGGATATCCATAGTCAAGAGGAAATTCCGAACTATGTTAGTATTGTGCACAAGGAAAAGCAAGCACTTGAATGAAGATGAGTTCAGAGGAAACTTTGAGGAAAAACAGATGCTTTCTGAGAAAGCGGGATTGCTTTTCGGGAAAGCAGATGCTTTCCCGCGAGGAAGTCTATGTCTGCATTGCAACTGTGCGTGTGATTGCATCTAGGAACGCCTGGGAAGTGCTGTGAAAGCATTGTTTTTAACTTATAAGGTTTTATTGAGTTTTTGGGCAGATTCAGACTATTTTTAAAATACGTCGGCCGCCCATTTAATAAGTGGGCAGCCATCTGAAAAATAAGGCAACAGATCAGCCAGTGTTTTCTCTTTCTCTTTTTCTGGCAGAACAGCGGAAAAAAAAAATGATGAAAAAAAAAAACCGAACGAGATCTTTACACGAGCAGCTATTCATGCCCGTGGCTAGGAGCTATAAAAGCATCACATGCCCTCACTCAGAGGGGGGGATCAGTTTTCACAAGGAGGAGATGCTACTGCAGATTTCAGCCGTAAAGAAGACGTCGCCGGTGATGCCCATGGCTGCCCCATGTGTACCCGATGTCGCCAAGACCCAGTGCGCGAGTTCCCTCGCGAAGAAGTGCCTACGGAGCGTGTTTCCATCGCGAGAAGCTGCTGTTTTTCTCTGTTTTCAGCCCAAAAACGTCGTAGACGCGGCTGATTTACGAGAAGGAACCCGAGAACACACCTCTTTTGTGTGTAGGATTGGAAGAGAGGAATTTCTATGTAGACAACTCTTCCGGGGAATTGCTTTTCGAGAACCGAGTTGCGTTTCGAGCGTCAAGACTTTGAAGGTAATGATTTTCATGTTATGATCTCTGAGTATTTGATTGTAGGTGTACTTCCTCTTCGTGAGGGAGTAGGAGCAGAGGAAGGTATGAGCCTCTGCAGGAGAAAAGCACTCTGAGGAACTAGAGCCAGATCAGCCCAAGGGTTTCGTACCCAAGTTTGGGAAGTAGATCCACGGATCGAAGAGAGGTAGTCTCTCGAGTTGTGATCCGGAAGTTGAGATTCCCAAGTAAGGACTTCGCGTCCGGGAAAGCAGAGTTGTTCTACGGGAGGAGGACTCTGGAAACAGAGTTGAAAAAGAGAGTTGCAAGGATGTCATGCCCTGAGTCTGGAAGGTGAGATCCAGAGGCGAGAACCTTGGTTCTCAAGGATTTGGAATAAGGAACGGAAGTTCCTTGGAAAAGGGTTTTGCCCTAGGAATCGGAAGCAGAGGCTTACGGAACCATGAAGTCTTATTCTAGAACGAACGTGGTAATACGTTCCGGTTCAAGTGCTTGTATAGACTTCTCCTCAGTAATAAAGATACTATTATAGGGGGGGGGGGGGGACCAGCCCATCTTCTGGTCCCCAGTACTGTGTCGATCTTCTCACTCTCTATCTCTCTCTCTATCTATTTCTCTCTATATCCTCTAGCTTCAGTAATAAGTGATAAATCCTATTTATCTGAATGTATTTTATATTGTTATGTGCTCCCGTTTGTGACACTCCTCCATTTGCTTTTGACTTCACAAACTTGAACCAAACTATTTTTTGGGTTTCTTGAGACCTGTGCCTGTGCATAGGCCGTTGACTGGATGGTCGACAATCTGTTATCCATAGCTTTTGGTTGGTTTTGGTCGATGTCCTCGGGGGTGCTCGAGCAAGGGGAGGCGAGGCCACTTTGAAGTTGCAAGAAATGGAAACTTGTATACCTTCTCGCACTCATAGGGCCATCGTACTAATCCCAAGCAATTCCGCTCCACTGGCATTCTCAAAACGCTCCAAAGATTGGGTACAAAACCCTCTCTTAAGTTCCACTTTCCTCGTCCCTTTCCGAGCCGCTCCACAACTCTTCGACTCCCAAGTCGCTCCACAAACTTGTCCTCGAGCCATGTCAAAAACAAAGTTTCTGTTGCCTTTGCAAATCCTTCTTCCAAACTACCACCCCAAGTCCCTCTATACTGCCCACCCCTAGGTGCTCACAGCACAAAACATACGGCTGGAGAGCGTCAATGCCAAGCTGCTCCAAGGCAGCAGCTTTCAAGATGCTACCTGCAGGAGGTTGGCTGACGTCTGGGGCGTCTCAAAACGCAAAACACAAAGGGGGGCGAATCTTTCTGTTGTGTGCGTTTTAAACACAGTAACAGGGAACGGGCGGAACGGAGCCATTCCATACCGAAACGGCGTTCCAGGCTACGGTAACAGGAACGAACAGGCAATCCGGTTCGGCGTCCTGACAGGGGAATGACGTTCCAACCAGCCAGAATGAAGGGGGGGGAACGGGCCGGAACGGCAGCGGCAGAATTTGAATTTTGAAAAGCGGCGGCAATTTTAAAATTTGAAAACGAGCGGGGGCGCCTGTTCCGTTTGAACTTTGGGGGTGGTTCACACTAGAGGTGTGTGTGTTGGGGGGGGGGGGGGGGGGGGAGAAGGGAGGGGGAGTCTTTTTTTCTATAAAAGCTCACCCTCACCCTCACCCTCACCCCTCACACTTTCATAGCCCTCACTCTCAAGCTTGAAGCGCCTTGAAGCCATTCTCTCGAGTCTCACCCTCCCTCTCAAGCTTAAAGCACCGAGCGGCAAGCCACTCTCGAGTCTCGCTCTCACACCCCCTCTCAAGCTTGAAGCTTCAAGCCGCTCTCACCCTCTCGCTCAAGCTTGAAGCTTCATCCCTCTCGCAAGCTCCATTCCTCCATCGCATCCCTCTCTCAAGCTCCATCCCTCTCTCAACTTTCAAGCTCCATCCCTCCATCCCTCTCTCGAGTTTCAAGCCTCAAGCCTCAAGCCTCAAGCCTCAACCGCCATCAATATGGCACAAGCTTCCGTATTACATGAAGGTCCCTCGGTTGTCAAGAGAGGAAAGAAGGATGAGCCTTCATGGTGGGATGAGGTGCATTCCGAAGTCTTGGGCAAAGATGGCGGTACAAGATCATGGACGTGCAAACTATGTGGCTTCCACTGCAAATCCGGGACAAGCAAAGTCCAAGCACACCCCCTTCACGTAGTGGGGGAGCAAGTGAAGCATTGCAAGAATGTGACAGACGAGAAGAACAAGGAGCTTGAGATCAAGGATGACATTATGAGAGCCAAAGCAAATGATCGACCCAAGCGGCAAGCCATTGACCCCAATCACTTGAAATTTCCTTCTTCTACCGCTCATTCGCAAGATTCCAATGGGGGGTAGTAGTGCGGCGGCTCAAACATCATTTCAAACGATTTCACTCTCTCTTCCCACCCATCGTCAACAAACTCTAGATGCGTCATGGGATCCAAAAAAGGAGGAGGATGTGGATGCCTCCATTGCCCGCTTTTTTTATCACAACCATATCCCTTTCATAAGGCTAAGTAAGTTTGAAGTTCTCAATGCTCATACATATTATCATTATTATGACCATAACTAGTATGTTCGTTTTCCATTCAACACTAACATGACTTTTTTAGCTTTGCAACATGTACATTGTATAGGTCGGACTACTTCAAGGCAATGTACACAAGGATTGGGGATTACCGCCCACGCTACGTGCCACCCACTTCAGAGGCCCTTTGTACTACTCTTCTTGATAGAGAGAAGGCCGTAGTGGAAATGGTAGCCGTAAACATGAAGCGACAATGGGCCAAGTATGGAGTGACACTCATTGCAAATGGATGGAGCGACACGAGGAGGAGATCCATCCATGGACTTGTGGCTTATTGCAAGGGAGAGATGTACTTTTCCCACTCACATGATGCCACAGAAACAGAGAAATCCGCCGATGTGCTTGCAGAAGAGTGGGCGTCTGCCATAGAGATCATTGGCCCACAGGTGGTGTTGCAGCTTGTCACAGATGGGGAGGCATCAAACAGGGCAGCCAGCGCCATTTTGGAGGGCATGTATCCCCGCATCAAAGTGTCATTTTGTATGGCACATTGCCTTAGCAACCTTTTAAAGGATATAGGGCGCCTATCTTGGATTGAGCCACTCATTACAAGTGCGTCCAAGCTAGTGTCCTTCATCAACAATCACAATTTCCTTCGTGATGCATTCTTGAAGCGGTCAGGGGACAAGGTTCTCTTTAAGTACTGTGAGACCCTCTTTGCCTACAACTACCTAATGGTTCATCGCCTATGCGACTGTCAGAGTGCAGTGCGGCAAACCCTCATCAGTACGAAGTACACTTCCTCATCCTACGTAGGTTCAGTCGCAAGGATCTTATGTGCAGACAAGTCAGAGGATCCCCAGATTTGGGAGTCATTAAAGACTATAGACCAAATGGTGCAGAGTGTACTCCACTTGCTTCGAGTAGTTGATGGCATGCAAGTGCACCAAGGGTTGGTGCAATGGAATCGGCAGAGGGCTGCAAGGGGGCAGCGTATTGAAACGCACGCAATGGAACAAGGGGTGGGAGACAGTATCGGAGGGGGCATTAACGCGCAACGTTTTAGAACGCTATGGGCAGAGGGTGAGGTGAGAAATGTCGGTGACAGGGGTCCACGGTTCTCTTCTTCTCCGGGATCTCTTCTCCAAGAGTTGCATCTCCACGCCAAGGGCTTCAAGCACGAGCTACACCAAGCTCTGATACCATGTCAAAGTTGACGATGCGGAAGCGTAGAGACCAAGGGGAGTGAGCACGAGAGAGAGAGAGAGAGAGAGAGAGAGAGAGTCTCCTGAACCAATCAACCTTGGCAATGTATAACTGAATGTGTATACAATGGAGGCAAGGGGTTGCTTATATAGCAAGCTCAGTAAATTGCCATACCCAAGACTTTGACAAATAAGTAAAATAAATACTTAAAAGCCAACCTAAATAATGGAATCACATTGGGTAGTTTACTTGAGATGCCAAAACTTTAACAGAAGCCTCCTGGCTTGTTAGGTGCAGCGGAATGAATGTTGCGCTTTGCTCAAGATGAGTGCTCCGAACTGTGCTCAAGGTTCTTTTTGTTCTTATGGAAGGTAGAGCCTTCCGTTCTTAATGAGAGAGTGCAATGATCATAACAAAGTGAATGGACACTGTGCGTGAAAGTGTATGAGACTGAGAGATAGAGAGAGAGGAGAGATACGACACCAGAGACGTAAAACCCTCCTCCGAAGGCCCCACTCTCATCAGCGAGAGTGGTCTACTATTGATTGCACAATTTGGTACAAACTGAAGTGCATGGGACTGATGTAAGTCTAGGCTATGTCGGCGATGACGACGGGGATGGCGAAACCGACCTAAGGGCTGAAATCTACAATCTTTTATCTGCTTCCAAAAACGCTATGGGCTGAAATCTATTGTTGCCGAAAACGCTAAGGAAAACGCTGACTTTGCTGGTCTTTAGGGCTGAAAATCTGCTGCTGCTGTGTCGGGGTCGGAATGGCTATGAACAGAGGGCTGAAATGCACCTGCTGAAAATGCCCAAAGGCTGAAAATCTGCAGCGCTTCTTGATGGGATGAAAAACGCTAGGCTGCCTGAAGCATGGCGATGGGTTGCTGATGCAAACGCTATGTCCTGTGATGGCTATGCAGTGAAGATCTGATGCAAAACGTTGAGCCTGTGGTCTGCAGTCATCGGAATCTGCAAAGCAAATCGCTGGCTAATCTGGTGATGAAAACGCTAGGTCTTGGCTTCTGCTCCAAAAACGCTAGGTCTCTTGGGGGGGTTCTGCTGAGAAGGTGCCTGTTGAGCATGGAGCTCCTGCTGCCTCTTCTACCAATTAGTGCTAGCCTAGGTTTGCTTATATACAAACTTACTCAATTTGCCCTACCTACTTTCCAACAAAAGTCGCTTAAAAATAATGAGTGAAAAATGTCAAAAATAGGTAAAATAGGCTAAATGCACTGGAAAATTCCCCTGAAGGATTTTGATGGATTCTTATGGGAATGCTTATGATCATGCTGTGTGCAACCAGAGGATATGCATCTACACTAAGTGACTGGGCATGCACGGTCTACGAATAGACTCACAAAAGTGCCAGAACACTTGCTAATCTAGACTGACTGGACTGATTGAACCCTTGTCGTGTTGTAGCTTGTCCATGGACACACAGGGTTGGATGTGTCACGTGACATGGCTCCGTTCTGAGAGATGGAGTACTTGCAAAACACAAACACAGTAGCAAACAGTCGTAGATCTCATGTACAATCATCATTGTTGCTCCTGGTATGGAAAGCAGCCTCCGTACGCAAACTGATCGCGAGAACTTGCAGATCTAACCCAGCAGAGTCTTCCTCTTATGTAGCACTGGCAAAGTCTGTTGAGACTAGGGCACTAGGGTTTCTTTTATAGCTGCAAGGGACCAACAGGAATAGGGGGGTGTTACAAGCTTGGACACTCCAAGCGAGAAATCAATAGCAACACATAAACAAAAACTGCAAAATCATTGAACTTGACTAGAGAGAGAGAGAGAGAGGAGTCGACCAAGCACGGCAGAGTTTCGAGCCAACACACTACCCCAAAGACTTGCGCCCCTTTTGATATTTCTTTATTATTTCACTTCACAAAGTAGAACTTCCGCGGGTCCAACTCTCTTTGAGCCCCGGGGCTCTACGTCCAGATGCTCCTCGGAAGAGTGGCCCAAGGGCACTTATAAATGTACAAGGGATGCCCAAAAGCATTCGGTCTAAAAGCACTGCACCCAAAAGCTTCACGTAAAAACTGCCAAAAAGCTGTCAGGACTATCAAGGGATATGGGGTTCGAGAGGGGTTCAGAACAGTGTCGAGCCACTTGCTGTGGGAAAAGAGAGAGGGAGAAGACGCACAACACCGAACAATAGGTAACAACCACTTTAACAATGTAAACAAAGCATTAAACGCTTGAAATTGATAGCATAGACGAAGTTTGAAGCTTGGTTGTCAAAGCGGGCCGTTAACGGCACCATGACTTGGATTAAATGAGAATTAAGGAGTTTAAGCTCCTTACAAAAGTCTGAGCGAAGTTGTAACTATGATTAATAGAGCATAAGCTATGTGGGAGCCGATAATGATGGAGAGAGAGAGAGAGATGGAAACCTTGATCATCATGAGGTCTTTCTGTAGAACTCTTCTTCCGAGAAGCCCTTCTTTCACTTAAAGCCACTCCAAACGAAAAATGAGCCCCCAAAATGACAAAAAATTTACCCTTATAGGGCAAGTTGCCTATTTCTAGTAATTTCTGTTTTTATCGGCCATTGTCGGCTCTTTTTAGCATGTATACACGTGAACCATTGCCTTGCCGAAATTCTCAACATGTCTCCCCATTGCGGAAACACACCCCTTATGTGACGCCCCATAATCTGGGCGCGTCAGGTTGAGGTGCGTGGTGGGCGCGTTCGCTTTCAAAGGGGCCCGGCTCGGACGGGACCGGCTCGGGCGGAGGGGTGTTTTGTCTTCAAGGGCCTGGCTCGGACGGGACCGGCTCAGGTCGGGGTGTTGCTTCAAGGGGTCCTGGCGCGGACGGCACCGGCTCAGGAGGGCCCGGCTCGGACGGGACCAGCTCGGGTCGAGTTGCTTCTTCAAGGGGTCCTGGCGCGGACAGCACCGGCTCAGGAGGGCCCGGCTCGGACGGGACCAGCTCGGGTCGAGGTTGCGTTCCATGGGTCGACGGCCGTTTGCGTTTCGCGGGTCTTGCGTTCCGGGTCCCTAGCCCCACGTAGCCTCAGGCTCCGCCGCACTCACAGAGGGTCATAGCGTGCCCTGGGGAACCTTGCGTTGAACCCCCACGGTGCACGAGTGCGTGGAGTGAGGCTAGCGTGTCTAGGTGGGGGGTCCCCTCCCGTGGCCGTTTTCGGGAGGCTCATACCCCTTATATACACCCCCGGTTGAAGAGAGTTCGACGTCCTCGTCGAACGTGGGCAAAGAGAGCTTGGCTATGCATGAGGCCAAGGGACTAAGGGGTGCATATAAGTACAAAGTGAGCAAAACTGTTCCCAAATGCAAGTAGGTAGGCATGCTTTGTTTTTGTACTTTTGAGAATGAGTGTGTGTGTGTATTTTTGGGTTTTTGGCAGAAGGCTGAAAAAGTATGCTTTGAACACCCAAGTAGAATTCCCCATACTTGAGCATTCCCCGAATAGGTAACCCGATGTGCGCGGAGCCACCTGCTGCGTTGGTCCGCGCGGAGGCTTCTTGAAAGCCGAATGTGAAGGAAAGTCCGTCGCAATGCAGCACTTGCGAAGTTGGTCCCTGTTTGGACGTCATTTGGAGGGCAAGCTCGGGGCCCTGTGGTCTCTTTGTAGACTTGAATGGGTCTTCAGCTCAGCATGGGCCACAAAACGTGGCCGGGGCGCGACGAACACAGTTGGGTTGGTCCGTCGCGTTTTTGGTTGTTCCTGTTTTTTATATAAAGAGCCCTGTCTGGCTCGCATCTTTCCTTTTTGTCATGTGGAGGTGCCCGGCTCGGATCGGGGCCGGCGCGGGTCACGGGTGACGGCCCGGGGTTTGGACGCGTCACGGGGATGGAGGACGTGGGTTGCTTTTCCTGGAGCTCTTTCACCGAATTTTGACGACCCGACCCGGGAGGTTGGGTTGGGGCCGTCGTGAGGAACGTGCACGTCGGGCACGAGGGTCTGCAGCTCTTTGCCTGGAGCTCTGGACGGAACCTGGAGCTCTGATACCAAGTGTGACGCCCCAGAATCTGGGCGTGTCGGGTTGAGGTGCGTGGTGGGCGCGTTCGCTTTCAAAGGGGCCCGGCTCGGACGGGACCGGCTCGGGCGGAGGGGTGTTTTGTCTTCAAGGGCCTGGCTCGGACGGGACCGGCTCAGGTCGGGGTGTTGCTTCAAGGGGTCCTGGCGCGGACGGCACCGGCTCAGGAGGGCCCGGCTCGGACGGGACCGGCTCGGGTCGAGTTGCTTCTTCAAGGGGTCCTGGCGCGGACGGCACCGGCTCAAGAGGGCCCGGCTCGGACGGGACCGGCTCGGGTCGAGGTTGCGTTCCATGGGTCGACGGCCGTTTGCGTTTCGCGGGTCTTGCGTTCCGGGTCCCTAGCCCCACGTAGCCTCAGGCTCCGCCGCACTCACGGAGGGTCATAGCGTGCCCTGGGGAACCTTGCGTTGAACCCCCACGGTGCACGAGTGCGTGGAGTGAGGCTAGCGTGTCTAGGTGGGGGGTCCCCTCCCGTGGCCGTTTTCGGGAGGCTCATACCCCTTATACCTTATATGAGCCATAGCGTTGCACTACTAGTCCCCAAGCACACTGCTTATATGAGCCATAGCGCTGCACTACTAGTCCCCAAGCACCACGTCAATCGTGCCCTCAATAAAAAGATAGGGGCCTTTGGGAGAGCCCGCCCAATTGCCACATCAGCATCAACGTCGTGCCGTCGGACGGCATTGGCTGCTCAAAAACCACCAACATCACCACTGTGGCGCCGCCGCCGCAACAACTCCAGACAACAGCCCGCACAAGGTCATAATAGCCCACACATGAGAAGAGTCCCTCCCTCTACTAATGCTCTCTACAGTGGACACGGCCCAACATATAAAGCACGGTCTCCGCTGCCCGGCCCTCGCATATGGGGTAATCCCTGCCACGTGACAAGCCCTCATCAACGTGATGTATAAATTCAAGGGCTCAATGGGTATCCTGATAGCCTGAAAACGTGTTAAACTTGACCCCATCCTTGAACTCCTTTGTCTTCTTGTTCTTTTTCTCACTGTCAAACGAGGACAAGCTCTACTCCTCTAAAATTCTAGATGGCTCCTTGTGCCTTCTAGACTTTCAAAAATCTGCTTTTCTTGGTTTTTTCTCCCCTTTGTTCGCCTTTTCTCACCCTCTCTGGAACTAGAGAACGATGAACTATTGGAACTCTCTGAAGACGAAGAAAGATCCAGGTCATCCTCAAAGCAATACACTTCTTGGATCTGCTTACCACCTCAAAAGTCAACTTCCAGTCAAAATAACCAGGGAAATCCACTCATTTCTTTTGCTTTTCATCGATCAGTTTGTCTTCTTTTCCAAAGCTTTCTCAAGCTAATTCTGCGAGTACACTGTCTGCTTTTCTGCACTCAGTTTTCTTTCACCTTCCTTACCGTCTTGAGAGGAGAATCAAGTTTCAACGACCTCTTGCTATCTCAAGTGCATCCATCAATCGGGTAACTCTTCAGGAAAATTTTCTTATTGTTTTTAGCTTTTCTTTTTGGTGTCGTGTTATCCATACTTGTTGAATGTCAACTTCATGGTGCAGGAGGCAGAGTGGTTAAGGATTATCTTCATCAATGGCTGGGTGATGAGTATTGCCCAAAACCAGCAAATGATGAGAATAGTAGACGCTATTCAAAAGTGTACTGCAACTGCTTGTTGGATAAGCAACGGGACATGGGAGCCATTCTTATGCAAATGGTTAGGGACTTGGAAACATTCTCTTCCAAGAAGAGCTTTCATGGATCTTTTTCATCTGTAAATGCTGCCATTGATCTCGTAATTAAGAAGATACAAAGTCTTGAAGAAAAAAACTAGATGCATTGCAGCAACTTTGGATATATATCTCTAGTGATGTCGAATATTCCTCCCATCATGTGCGTCACTTGCAAAATGGTGCTTGTTATGCAAGAGGTAGCTTGTGAATAACTACAACTAGGATTTTAGAGCATAAAGTCAGTACATAAACTTTTGACTTGGTAGCAGGCACAGTCTACACGAGCATACTATACCCATGCTATATATATCACCCCCTCCCTTGCATACCCATGCTATATATATCACCCTAATTGTCAAGCAAATGGCTCCTTATGTGATGTACATGCCCCACACTGCGTGCATATCATAGTTACCCAGAACACAGAACGGGAACGGCGACATGGACCCCCGCAGAACGGGGGAACGGCCAAGGGTCCAAAACGGGAACGGCGCAGAACGGGAGGCTTTAAAAACACCCAAATAATGCAATTTTTAGCTCTACATATTTAATATTTGAATACAAGTAGTAGTAGAGTCCTTTGACTCTAATACTCACAAAAAACTCGATTTGAAGACCCTAGGCCGTGGATAATACGAGAGGGAGAGGAAGAGACTTGAGAGGGAGAGAGCTTGAGAGAGAGAGAGAGAGAGAGAGAGAGAGAGCTTAAGGCTTAAGCCTTAGACCTTGAGGGCATGTGGATTTGCTTGAGAAGGGAATGGGTGTGAGGGGGTGGATTTTAAGTCCTTGAACACTAAAAAAAACACCTAATGTTCACTACAAATTTGCAAAAAACTACCCATTTCTCTCCATTTTTTAGAGTTGGCCGTTCCGGTATCAGGTGGTCACCCGGAACGGCAAAACATTTCGGGACATTCCGGCCTGGTAGGGAAGGAGGGAACGACGTTCCGGGGCCTAGGGAATGCGTTCCCCGGTAACTATGGTGCATATATCCAACACACGTGCATATGCTGATAACTTTGAAATTGGTAGAAAAATCGATGGCATAACTTTTGTTTAATTGCATAAATCAAGGCAGATTTGTGATCCTAATGTGTAACCTTCATGCCTAAGTTGTGGTAAGGAAAAAAGCCAAATACCTACGTCATTAATATTTCTCCACCCCAAAAACGTAATTGGTTTTGTATCTATTTGGTTGCAATTGAGATATAAAGTTTCTAGATTTGTGTGCCATTATCATTGAAGTTTAAGTTGAAAGGTTAAAATGTTTGTAAGAAGCAAGCATTAACTCGTATAAGGAAAATTGTTTCTCTTATTCTTGTTAAAGAGCATAAGATTAAATACTAAGATCCTAAATTGTTTGGCAAAGAGATTGATTAAGATGCTTAGAAGGCAATGCACGGCTAGATGTGCTTGAAGGAGATGAGGCATACATATATATATATATATATATATATATATATATATATATATATATATATATATAGAGAGAGAGAGAGAGAGAGAAGAAGAAGAGAGTTATAACATCGTAGGAAACTATCCCAAGAGACCTTAAAGATCTAGCCGACGAGGAGTTGAACTGAAGACCTGTTATTCAAGAGGGAAATGGCATAACCAATCTACCACACTTAGTTGATAAAAAGGTTAAACCATTTTCCTCTTTTTATTAGCATGCGCAGACACACACCCCCCGGGGAAGAAGAGAGTTTTAACGTCGTAGGAAACTATCCCAAGAGACCTTAAAGATCTGGCCGACGAGGAGTTGAACTCAAGACCTGTTATTCAAGAGGGAAATGGCATAACCAATCTACCACACTTGGGTGATAGAAAAGTTATACCATTTTCCTTTTTTTATTAGCGCACACGCACACCCAAGAAGAAGAGAGTTTTAACGCCATAAGAAACTATCCCAAGAGACCTTAAGGAGTTGAACTCAAGACCTATTATTCAAGAGAGAAATGGCATAACACACAGAGAGAGAGAGAGAGAGAGAGGGATTGTGACCTTAAAAAAACATTGACCTCTCAAGACACTCCGATCAAAAGCCACCCAACAATAAAGTCTCTTATTGATAGATATGGTTATATACGGTACACACAAAACTGTTCAAAAAGCTTTGTATGTAAACAATACAACTGGTCCCACCTACTAACCCATGTTCTTGTGCAGCTTACTACATTTCTTTGCCCTATGTTGTTATAAGAGAATACACTTCGCACTTCTTATTCTTGGTTGTGACATGTAACATATGACGTAATGATCACTCTCTCCTCTCTCTAGTGCATTATAGAGGTTGAAAGCCTTTCATAAGCGTAAAGGGACTAAACCTAGTGGTAACATGCTTTGCATCATGATAAGCAAACTCCAAACTAAAGAGGTAACATTTCCAGATGGATTGCTTCTTGCTAATGTACACTCTTAGCATATCCTCTGGCACTTGAATAAAACTTGCAAGCTACTTATCTATCTCTACATGATTGGCAGTAAGATATTGATTTGTGCTCCCCACTATTTACATACAATCCTCTAGAAATAATTGGTAAACGTGGGTTCACCATGACTCACAAATTTGTGGGGTAATATACATAATTGGCATAGATTTTAACAACCAACCTGGTTAATAGTGGACTTGATTGGAATAAACTTACAAAGTTTAAGCAATCTATCTAAATCATCCACATCGAAGCATTACCCCTTAGAGCTCAATAATCAAAAACCAACATGAAAGCTCTAAAAGGTACTCAACTAAACAACACCGAATCATTTTGAGAACTTGCTCTACGCATTTTTACAAACCAACTCTTTTGCATAATGCACAACTTCTTCGGGGCTTAATCTTGCATCCAAGAGTATAACATCGTCCTCCTTTTCGCTGATTGCTAAAGAATCTACCTGTGACAATAACAAAGCCGGAGGCATGAAGTGGATCCCTTGTTGGAACCTCTCTTTAACTCGTGAAGCAAAGAGCTCTATCGGTCCGTTCAATAAAAGAAAAGTCACTCGATGCGATGGACTGTGTGATTCGCGGTTGCCTTTAATCTGTTGATTGCCATACAACTCTTTAGACTTTCTAGAGAATGACTTCAAACTATCGCTTATCCAGCTTGTTTCTTCTCGATTTTCTTCATCTTCACATTGTGTTTCAAGCATCCTTTCAAAATCAGCTGTCCTTAAAAGCTCCCTGTATGATGGCTTCAAGGCAGAACAAGCGAGGACCACTGTTTTTTCCCGCAAGATATAATCAATCAAAGTGTCCCGAAGAGTCTCAAGCCATGGCAATCGATCAAAATCTATCAATGGAATCCCTTGCTTCATCTTCTCTGCAACATAACAAAAAGAAATCTCTCTCTCTCTCTCTCTCTCTCTCTCTCTCTCTCTCACACACACACACAGGGCCATCCGCGAGATTCCACAACGACATGAGCGGACGGGGCAAAGGGAGGTAGAGAGGTTCTTCTCACACCTTGCTACTAAGCTACACCTTACACCCCCAGTTGGAGCTAGCAAGCATTTAGATTAGAGCTCCCCAACATCTCTCGTACACATGTATACGTGCCCATTTATTTTCTTGTGTATCATGTTCATTTTCAGCACTTTATCTTTTTCTTGGATATCCAGAGGACACACATGTACATTGTTCCATCTCATAGGCCTACTTCATCCCCTAGAAGACATTGATAAAGCTCTCTCTCTCTCTCTCTCTCTCTCTCTCTCACACACAACCATATTCAACAGTAAATTTCTAACACACCACCACAAATATGTGATTGTAATGTTAATTGTATCGCGAGACAAAAAAACCTACCCAAGGAAAACTGATATGTAAGACTTGCAAAACAAAAAAGAGAATCGGATGACCAACCTTTACTCTCTTCAGAATGGAAATCATCAGCATCAAGGAAAGAACAGCCAATTGATTCTGCTAGCGACTTTCCAATGGTCCTAAAACATACGTTAATCAACATTAACTGGTTGATTAACTGTCGGTATTCATAAGCTTCACACACACAGACAGTGTATTTACAATCTTACGATTTGCCACTGCCAGAAACTCCCATTATCACAATAGCCCGACCATGGGATAGATCAGAACTGCAAAATTGCATTTCTGTACGCTCTCTTTCTCTCTCTGGTTCTCTTTGGGACCAGAAAGGCATACTCTCTGCACCAGGTGTTCTTCTTATCCGGATCTCAAAGGATAGTAAAGGCAAAGAAAAGGGCTACTGTGATGTGACGGAGGAGGAGCGTTCCAATCCTGTTGCGGGGCGCCTGAAATTTTGACCCCGTTTTTGTACAACGGGATTTGTTTCGTTACCTCAGCCTGCTCGAAAGCCTCCATTGCTTCGCTTGGCGCCTATGTTGCAGGTAGTCCATCGTGTGCGCTATAACCTGAGGCAAAGAGATTTCAAAAATATGCAGCGCAGGAAAAAGCCGCCCGTAGCTCGCTTAAGTGTATTTACTATGGCCCCTTTACCCTAGCCAATTGAGACCACAGGGAAAAGGAAAAAAAAAATTGGCATAAAATAGTGTGAAAATAGAATATTGAGAATTGCACTAAAGGGATTGATGTATGTTTGGGAAAAAGAAATTCACCAAACACTACCCGGCCTCTATCTATACAACACAAGGAATGTTTAAATCCTAGTTGATTGTCCTATTGAAATGCGCATTGAGCTTTCTCCAAACAAATATTTTTGTGAAAACACTTTGCAAATTTCACTTGGATTCGGAGTGAAAGTTATGTCCCTTTTTGGAACTATACTTGAACAACATCAACTATTACTAGATCCATGAATAGCATTTGGGTCTTCCTAGTCCCCAACACACACCTTCCCAGTCTTAGTTCTCAATGAGTATTATCCCTAGCAATGACACGCAAGCCTTTCTTGCCTTCTATGAAGATACATGCATGGTTCCTTTCAATTTTAGTGATCTTATTTGCAAAGATTTGTGGAGTCTATAGGGAACAATTTGCATCCGAAGAGTTCCATACAAGAGTTCGATCTCCAAAAGTATTTAGGGTTTAGGGGGAAAGGCAGCCTGATAGTATAGTAGGTTTGAAGGCAAGATGTTAGACTCATGGTCAACAATGATGGGTGTTATGCTTGCTTTGTATACGACTACCTTCAACCTAGATGATTGGAGGAGTTACTCTTGTTGGGGTGAGTGATCCTTATGCAAATAGGGTTTTGAGGGCTAGCAATCCCCATCCAAGATAGTGGGTGAATTTTTTTATTGTTTCATTTTTTGTATTTGGTGTTGTGTTATCCATACTTGTTGAATATTAGCTTCATGGTGCAAGAGGCAAAGCGGTTGAGGATTAATCTTTGGATGATGAGTATTGCCCAAAAGCAGCAGATGATGAGATTATTAGATGATGTTAGAAAGTGTACTACTATTGCTTGTTGGAGAAGCAACGAGACATAAGAGACATTCTTATGCAAAATGCTGCCATTGATCTCATAATCAAGAAGATACGAAGTCTGGAAGAAAAAAACTAGGCGTATTCATTAGGACTTGTTTGGGATCTTCTTGGGCCCTTTAAATTGGACGCTTAGTGAAGTGCTTAAAATGCTAATGAAGGTTTGACCAAGGTAATGGCATAGATCTGAAAATACATATTTGTATTTCTTTTAAAAAGAAAATAGGTCTCAATCATATCTAGTCACCAGATCCTCTCAATTTTTTTGGTGTTAGTGCAGCCCCACATACCACTCCCCCACTTTTGAATTTGAAGATTTTTGTCACATTTCCCTCCCCCCCCTTTTGGAGGTGTTGAAAATGCCTTTCTCTCTCTACACCCTCTCTCTAAAACGAGTTTGGAGGGTTATGCTTGGGTTAAGGCTTCTTTTTTCCTCTCTAGAAGCCATAGCCTGCATTTTTGAATCTCCTATACCTCCCTCACTCTCTCCACCCTCTCTCTCTCTTGTAATATCTCACCATAGCTCTTTCTCTTTCTATTGTGCATTGCTGCAGACCTACACATCCTTGCAAGCTTCATCTCCATCTCCATTGGCATCTCCACCTCCATCTTCAGCTCCACCTCTACCTCCATCTCCAGTTGCACCTGCACCTCCATCTCCATCTCCAGTTACAATGTCTATACGAGACATCACCAACAAGCCTTCGAAGTTCAGATTACATATCCATTTGGAGCATGAGTATTCAACTTTGCGAAGCAATCGAGATAGTGGGTCTATTCCAATGGACATGCTAAGATTGCAAGGGAGGAAAGCCATTGACCTTTGGATGGATGGAGCAATTTACCCCCTTGATCCTTAGACAGGTGCATCTCCACCATTTTGCAACATCACGCAGCTCTTACTCTTTTTGGGTGACGACTACCACGGATCGTTAGGCTATTGCCAGAGGCTTTACACTTTGTACTTGCAAGAGCTCTCGACACGTAATCAAATTCAAACAAAACTAGACATGCTGCAAGTTGCAAGCTTAGCTAAAAAGGAACAACTTCGAGCATCAGCCTTGACTGCAAAGGAGAACTTCATGGTGCAAATAGAAAAATTAAGGAAGCAACTTTTAGATCAGAAGGTGAAGCTCGACAATGATAAATAAAGCATCGATCGGGTTGTAGAAAATTACATGTGTCTTCGGCATTCCACTCGAAATCTGAGACGGTGCGTCGACCACTTTACTCACCTTCCTATGGGATTCAAAAAGAGACATCGAAAGCGCAGGGCTATGGGGCTCCTTGTTAAACTTGGAGGCGCTCATAAGAGAAGTGCGCCAAACAAGGTAGTTGCAGGTTGTAAGAGAGTAATTTGTTACTAGAATTTAGTAATTGACTCCTTTTCTATTTACTTTTTGCAGAGAATGTGTGAAAGCATTTCTAGGTTGCATTAGTACCTAGGAGTTGTTCAAGGCGTCCATACTTCGGCACGTGGTTGATGAGAAAGACATTCCGAATATGATCTCTAATCCCGCACATGCCACATTGTGACAATCCCTTCAGAAACTGCTACTGAAGGAGATTCATAATATTATTTCCCTTGCGACATGCTTATAGTGTGCGACTCAGTCGAGATCAGTGATAAGGGTACAAAGCATTATATACATGCATAACAGGGCATCTCTATGCAGCAAGGAAATGGATTGATCAATGTTACCAACCCCATACAGTATGGCTATGGCAAGAAAACCGCAAACAACAATGTTTCAACCCTGCTAGGCAGGTACGAGTGGGTGGATGGCAACATGCCAATGTCCTCAAAGAGTTTTGTTTACAACAGGTTCAACAACATTTACATTGAATTAGAAGCCCTACAACGAGCTATGATCCAATATTATGATATCACAATAGAGGAGACATGTGAAAAAGCTATATTTGTGTTGAAATTAGATGAATGTTAGGTTGTCAAAGGCTAGAGGGTGGAGCGCACAAGCCTCATAGTAATGAGTAGGGCACTGGTGGGAAAGGGGTTAGAATGTGAAGAGGCGGCCGAGTTGCTTGGCAAGAGGCGGCAAAAAGCAAGATTTTTATGGGGTGCAATCAAAGAAGAACATATGGTGGCAAGCGGCATAGGGACTTCCACACAAGGACCATGAAAGTTTGAGGTGGTATTTCAATTATTCAAGTATTCAAGAGGCAATATATCGACAATGCAATCGGGAACTCCTCGATGTCCCTGGCATTGGCAACTTTGAAATAGAGTGGCGACTTGAAGACCCTAAAATGCATGTTGGACACTAAGGGTTGTGCAAATATTTTATTTCCATGCATTTCCTGTTACCATGCAAAGATGCCTAAGGATGCATTGAGAAGGGCACATGGGTCACAAGATCAAAAGTTCACAAGCAAGCAGGGACTAAGCACCCGAACGATAATCAAAAGGCAAGTGGGAGGCACGTGTGGTTCAATGACATCATGACTTGCGACCAAAGCAAGCCACCATCTTTCAATTCCCCTTAATCAAGTGCAGGTGTGTTCCTTGCATTTCAGACTTAGAATTCTGGACAAGTTGCTAATGCTCCACATAAATTATTCATGGAACATGGATCTAGAGGCACAACAAGAGGAGTGCATTCGTGCGCTTGGAATGACTTTGTCATTGGTGGGGCTTTACTCCGGTGCAGTAAAGGACCGCAAAAAGCTAGCAACCACACAGGATAACCCTAATAAGATATGGGTGGGACAAAGGCAAGACACTTGCTTTCAAACTATGGTGAGGCTCAAAGCCATACTCCTTTTCAGATATGGAAGCAAGTGTGTCACATAACAACCTACCTTGGCAACGAGGCAGCACTAGGACTCAAAAGAGCGTGTGGCATGCAATAAGATGATGAGGCTCCTTGAGCGGCCGCACCTTAGTGAAGATGAGATACAATCATTCAATATGTCTATTAATAAATTCACAGAGTCAATAGTCGATGCATGGGGTGAAACCCGCATCACACATTAGATGCATATCTTGTTCATCCACGGTCCATACTTTCTTGATGAGTATGTATCCCTTGCACTTTGGAGCAATCAAGGGATGGAAAGGTCACCCTATGAGGCAAAGGTTTCCTATTTTAAGAGCAGTCACCATGGTGGTAGCAAGATCCGCAGCAACGCATTTCACGAGATGTTCAATTGGTTCTACCGTGCACTAACCAGTAGGAAGAAGCAAAGGGCATGGGGAAACTTGTCTCTTAGGTGCCATATTGTGAAAGCCGTGAGTGTCCGACGAATGCAAGGATACCATGGGTCGAATGCACACGAGAGAGCATCGGCGTAGAGGAGAAATCGGCAAAGAGTAGGGTGCTTGTGGCTTCTCACTCAGTAACAATTGTAATTTTCCCTTTTTGGAGCAAATTAATGATAAATTGTAATCTCTTAAAAAGTTGGGTCCTATAAATATCAAATTGAGTTTTTAGAATCTTTATTAGTTGTGAGTTCTCTCTCTCTCTCTCTCTCTCTCTCTCTCTCTCTCTCTCTCTCTCTCTCTCTCTCTCTCTCTCTCTCTCTCTCTCTCTCCTCCCTACTCTCACCTCCCGCCGATGGAAACCAACAATGAAGAAACAAAGAGTAGGGTGCTTGTGGCTTCTCACTCAGTAACAATTGTAATTTTCCCTTTTTGGAGCAAATTAATGATAAATTGTAATCTCTTAAAAAGTTGGGTCCTATAAATATCAAATTGAGTTTTTAGAATCTTTATTAGTTGTGAGTTCTCTCTCTCTCTCTCTCTCTCTCTCTCTCTCTCTCTCTCTCTCTCTCTCTCTCTCTCCTCCCTACTCTCACCTCCCGCCGATGGAAACCAACAATGAAGAAACCAACAACCAGGAAACAAATAATCAAGAAACCAACAATGCCTCGAAGAACTTGGACAACATTAGACTTTAGCAGTTCATTGATACTCTCGGTCCACCCCACATGCGCAAACATCGAGCAGATACAACAGCTGAACAAAGAGGCAGACTTGCGGGCCGAGAGCGAGCGCCAAGAGCAAGCAAACTTTGATCAGGCTCAAGAAGATATGCAGAGGGCAAGAATGCAAGAGTTGTACAAAGAGGAAGAGAAGTATCTGATTGCAGAAGCAAAGAGGACCTACAAGATGCTCCAAGAGCGACGATACCCACACGACAAGATTGTTGAGGTCTTGAGCATAGAGGTCAGTACAAAGTACAAGAGATGTCAGGACCAGAGACCTAACACAAATTCACAATTACTCTCGGATGCGCAAGTGGTCGATCTCATAGAGAAGGTTTGTAATAGCACGATTCAAGAAATCTATGAGAAGTCCTTGGGCGACACGAGGAGGATAAAAGAAGAACAACAGAGGGCAAGGATGGAAGAGGAAAGCCGCCTTGCAAGGGAGAGAGAAGAAGCAAAAAAGAGGAAAGGGCCAAGAAGGCCACACAAAAGAGCCCCAAGAAGCCACCCCAGAAGAGTCCAAAGAAGGCCAAACAAGCCCTAGCTAAAGAAATGGGTGAAAATAGTCATGCACCAAGAGGGAAGACGGGTGAAGAAGAGAAAGAATCCTCCACAAACTGTCAAGGAGTCCAACCAGTGTGATGAGAGGTGCAAGAAGTATCGCAACGATAATGCCCCTTAGTCTCGCACTGCCGAGCCTCCACCACCACCACCACCACCACCTCTCAAGAAGAAGCGTCATTGGAGACCTGGCACATGTGCACAATCCACAAGTACCAGAAAGAGTACACATCTTATCATCCCTAAGGCCCGGCTCGTGAAAGAGATTATGTATGAGTACTTAGAGAGTGTAACAAGGGTGGAAGCAGCGGCACTAGGTGCATTGCAGCAAGCAATGGAGGATATCATTGTATCCCTCTTTCAAGACACCGTTTTGGCAATAGCCCATGCTAAGCGTGTGATTATTAAGCCCTCGGATATAAGCTTAGCACTTTGCTTACGTGGTGATTGCTTTTGTAAAACCTAGATAGGAAAGCCGGTATAACTTCTCAAGTGGCATCTTTGCCAGCTTTATCACGTAACTATTTTTAAAATGAAATTATCATATCTATGTTTGGCAATTGCAATCTATTGTTTGAAATTTTAAGCTTGTGTTGGTTATGGATTTGAATGTGGTTACTTAGGTCAATTGCTCTAATCAATCCGCTCGTGGGGTACGTGTGAGCTAGAAAATAGAAATATGGGCTAACGTGGCCCATCCCGAGCCCCATGGGCTGTATGAACCCCGTCATCGTGCACCCAATTCAAATTGTTGGCACATGCGGCCAGGGAACTGCTTGATATTCCGTCGTGTGCATGGAGACGGGGTTCATATGGCACGTGCGGCTTGGGATGGGCAACAAAACATTATGTTAGTATGCAAATTTCTCGTGACGCACATTAAATCTGCAAGGTGCTCAGAACAAATGTTTTTACGCTCGTGGGATCCGTGTTATTTGACAGGTAGAAAATATAGCTCATGTGGTGCCCATCCCGAGCCCCATGGGCCATATGAACCCCGTCGACATGCACATGGCAGAAAATCTAGCCGTTCCGTGGCCCTGTGTGCCACGGAGCGTCTGTGGCAGTTTGATTCCGGTGCATGATGACAGGGCTCATACGGCCCGTGGGGCTCGGGATGGGCCACGTTAGCCCATATTTCTATTTTTTGCTCACACGGACCCCGCAAGCGGATTAATTAGAGAAATTGACCTAAGTAACCACATTCAAATCCATAACCAACACAAGCTTAAAATTTCAAACAATACATTGCAATTTCCAAACATAGATATGATAATTTCATTTTTTTAACAGCTACATGATAAACCTGGCAAAGATGCCGCTTGAGAAGCTACACCAGCTTTCCTATCTAGGTTTTACGAAAGTAATCATCACCATTTAGGTGAAGTACTAAGCTTATATCCGAGGGATTAATAGTCACACTCTAAGCATGGACCATTGCCAAAATGGTGTCTTGAAAGAGGGATACAGTGATATCCTCCACTACTTGCTGCAATGCTCCCAGTGCCCCTGCTTCATGGCACACGAAGCCACAAAACAGCTCGATTTTTGGCCATGTGTATGGAACGGGGTTCATACGGTCCCGTGGGGCTCAGGATGGGCAAGAAAGCATCATGTTAATACGCAAATTTCTCGTGACGCACATTGAATCCGCAAGTTGCTTAGAACAAATATTTATACGCTCGCGAGATTCGGGTAATCTGGCTAGTGGCAATTACTGCTCATGTGGTGCCCCTCCCAAGCCCCATGGGCCGTATGAACCCCGTTGTCGTGAACTTGGTGGAGTATCGAGCCGTTTTCGTGGCACCAACTTTTGTCAAACTGCCAAAAGTCACTCCGTGGCACACATGGCCACGGAATGGCTCGATATTTTGCTAAGTGCGCGAGGACGGGGTTCATACGGCTCGTGGGGTTTGTGAGGGTAAGAAAACATCATGTTAGTACGTAAAATTTCTCGTGATGCACATGGATCAAGACAAAACTTCACTCAAGTTGATAATTTTATTAGTTTCAAAGATACATCGAGACGTGCAATGCATGTGACTAAGATAGCCTTTTTTTACAAGATCATTGAAAACATCTTGGTCTAAGCTCCTTAAAGCTATTTTTTCACTAATGCATGATACAATATCTTCCTTGATTGTTATTCCTTGCTCAAGGCAAAGGCCGCAATATCCTAAAACGCTTTCGGCACCTTTCTCACCAAAACTATGGATTGCTGCCTCTTTGTTTACAAGAATACATTTGTGGGCATTTAGGGCTATAGGAAACTCGACCAAAACAAAGATTAGCACTCTACACGTGTACATCTTCACTGATGCATAGTCTGTATACTCATTTGTGATTAGTCGGATCATCCCTATATTGAAGCTTGGGAGATAATTCCATGAGGCAGTGTCCTTTGAGTCACCCTCCATGCTCGCGAGATCCACTTTTCTGTTGGGCAAACCGATCCATCTCCAAAGAAGACTGCAAGGAAACAATGTCAAATTATGATTCTAAGAAACAACAATGAGAATTGAGAAGAATGAAGTACTTACTAGTGTTGCATCATCTTGCTTGCAAAGGTTCTTATTGGTTATGTCAATTGTGCCAAGATTAGTGTGCTTTGAGCACATGAGATGTTTGTGGGGAGTGAAGCTACTCTCAAGACACTCTTGTAGAAATCTTTCTCCTCATCAATGGTTTGTAGAGTTGCCGCCATGAGGGAATCCATGGACTTATGTCCCTCTGGCAAGGCTAGCGTGTTGATGAGGGGAGCACATGAGTAGTTCACTTCAAACTTGGCCTTCTGAGTGGGTTTTACTGTATCACGAACCCCATCATATATTGCAAGAACAAAGAGGGCTTTGTCCTGATGCATTTCAAGAGAGTGGGTAATGTCATCAAGGAAGAGAAATTCTTGACTGTCCATTATAATTGGATGCAGGGTGTGCAAGAGCATCTTTGGGATCTCACCTTCGACATCCTCCCCTTCTAGGTCTTGGTCAACTTCTTCCAAAGGAGGCTCCCCTTGAAGACATAGGAGGGCCAACGAAGCCACTTCTTGGCTAGACATCTTCTCCTCTTTGGGCTCCGCCTCCTTTACAAGAATCCTTGGAGACAGCTTGTTACATTCACTTGCTTTATCTTTTCCCTTGTTGTTTTTAATTGCCTCCATCACCATCCTAGTGATCTCCATGTTCCACCTTATAAATCCCATGCCAATGTTCCCCATGCCCAGTCTATGAGGTTGTCCTCCTCTTCCTCTCGATAGTGTTCCTTGGTGAGCCCTTTGATCACCCTACCCAATTTGAAGCGAAAACTACTTTCTTCTTTGAAGGTGTGCTTGAGGAGATCAACTGGCACCAAAAACCTTCTTCATCTTCAAAATTGATGGATTACTCTACTATATGTGTCTCCATGTAGGATGTAAGTGCTTCAAATGCATCATCATGAGGTTTGATGATAGCCTCCATGTTGATGGATACCTGGAACACAACGCTAAGCTTTTCCATCATGTGTCCTAGGTCATGTGCAAGGAGTTGGGCAACGAGGGCTTGATTAGCAACATCCATTCTTACTGGCGAACTGCAAGGGACAATGGCACGTCCGTGGGGAATAAGTGTTTTCAAGGTCCCGTAGCCGTTCCGTATCATTGGGACTACATACTTTGCATCAAAGAAGAAGATGGATCGTTCTGTAAGCTCCGACGTAGTGCATCCAAAATATAGCAATGAGCCAAAATCATAGTTGCTACAAACAGAAGTGAGAAGGCCCTGCAAAATATACAAATAGCATAAAATTGACAGTAAATTCAACAGATCCACATACCTGCACAATCATGTATGCAAGGAGTCCATAGCAAGCCTGGCACGAGAGAGAGAGAGAGAGAGAGAGAGAGAGAGAGAGAGAGAGAGAGAGAGAGAGGGTGAGAGAGATTAGAAGAGCACGTGCATATGCGCCTCATAGAGAGAAGTGCCACATTGGCACGACAAGAGAGAAGGGAGGAGAGGAGAGAAGAAACACACGAGCACTGGGTACAATCTCTCGTTGTGCAAGAGTGAGCATTTTCCTCTTGCACGTATTTTATTTATAGATTCTTCAATACTCAAAATGAATACACATTGGCTGGCTGGCACAAATAACCATAGCTTGTAATGAGCACTTGAGTAATAAATGTACATATCCCTTATCCATAACAATAGTGGTGAGCCTCGAAAGTTCCGAAGAGCACCTCTAGAAGCTCCCATTCCATAAATGTTGATGAGAAAAATATATACACAAGCCAAACACCATGCCCACAAAGTTTTCTCATTAGAGACACAGCGTTTGCTACAAACAACACTAGAAATACTTACAATTAGCAAGAAAGTGCTTGCGATCGGCGTAGCACTTGAATAATAAATGCACATATCCCTTATCCATAACATACTTCGGGGTTGAAAAAGCAACTGCCCTCAGTTGCGAGGTACATAAGTGGTGGAGTCGAGTGCGAGGTACAAGACGCTAGGTACATGCCTGCATAACACAATGAGTAACTAAAAACCAAAAGAGTAACAATGATTAGTAGGAAGCAATTTAAAAGTGGAAAAATGTGTAATGGGTGTATGGTGTGATGCAAGTGCTTAAAATGAAGTAAATGTGCATAGATACGGAGTGCAACATTGGTCAGAAATGTTGTTCCAAATAGACCACCAGATGTCACCTTCCACCTTGCCATACCAATCCATCATATTGTTTCATATCAATACATACCAAATGTGGTGCGCTAGTTCCACATATAATGTAATCACGGAGAGTCCTACCGTACCAGGCGTAAGTACTCTAGGACACATGTATTGACATCCATAATTTTCCATAACATTATTGCAAATCGAAGAGTCCTACCTCACTATGTGTAGGCACTCTAATACACATGTCAATAACCATAATTTTCCATAACAAGGTGTGGAGCGGAGAGTCCTTCCCTCTTCACGCGTAGGAGCTCTAACATGTGTAGAATTTTTGCCATTCTAGTCCAGTTCAGCCCATAAGATCCTTGCCATAACAATGTACATTGTCTCAACTAGTGTGTTGGGATAAGTTTCAAATCACTAGAATGAAAATAGTGATGCTCATGTATGAATCTTGTTAATACAAAGTGCAGATGATAATGAGAATTATTAAGGTTAATCATCACACAAGTTAGCCATCTAATATTTCAATTAACTTTCCTCAAATGTAAGTGCTTATATTGTTATGAAAGGCCATGTTTATTAGTACATTCATAAATGAATTCCTTGGATACCCATGCTCTTAAATGTAAACACAATACATTAGAAGTGTGATTTTCAAATGCTTTATCAACAACTGTTTTTATATTTAGCAGCTCCAAGAAAAAATGGTACTAAAGTTGAAGTAGTGCAAGAGATTTATGATAGATAGTGCCACCTCACTTAGAAAATAGGTGGTTTGTTTATTTATCGTCCACCACAGTACTACATAAGCTTTGCACTCAACTACTCAGTAAAAAATAAAAATAAATAAAAAGAAATTACTTACAAGGTGCTATCATTCACTGGGCCATCTCGATATCTAGAGTGAATAACTAAGAAAAAGAAAAATATGTTCTAGCACAAAAATAAATTAATCTCTACTTAGAGGAACTTCAAATTCCTACAGTGAGTGGGAAGAAAATGCTTACAAAGCCATCCTTAATTATGCCTTTTGAGCTAAATTAATACTTAGAGCAATGAGCAACAATTTTAGAGGTCAAAGTTTAACGAGACTAAATATTATTCTCTCCAGTTTGACCTAGATAATGTAGCATGATGAGTATGATCTTAAGAGCATAACGAGATTGCTAGAGTCTCGCTCATTCAGGCTTGTTTAACATATACAAAAAACTTGATTCAACAATTTAGCATACACTAAAAGACAAGTAGCCCTTGATTGTATAACCTTGTAGCTTCACAATCACTTGGCTCTGTGCAGGTGCGATGGGCAAGATGGTCTACACGGATGTGAACTCCTGCACAAGTACAAACCATCACAATGATCTCTCGTTCGTACTTCTTTGCTGACCATAGCCATCCATCCCTCAAGCCAATTCCCCTATGAGGGTTTCATCATGAAATTTTGTGAGCATGCTTCTAGACTTTCACGGCCTTCATTGTAGCCATAATGCTACATACCTGCCATTGACCTTCACTCAAAGTAGGGAATTGATCGCACAAAGGCTTGCCCGTGCTTGAAGGATGTGAGGTGAGAGGAAATGGGGAAGCATTGTTGCTACAAGGCTTGGGTTTTTTTAGTAATAATAATTATTATTTTATTGCCCACGTGATCCTGTGCTAAAAAAAGAAAAAAACTTCCATAGAGCTGCACACCTCCTCTTAGTACTACTCGTGCGCTCTCCTTAATTCTATTCATCATCTTTGGACTCTTCCTTATCGATTCCTACCTGCTTTGTGCAACTTTGGGGCTATGTGATGGAAGAAAGGTCTTGTGTATGTGTTGCAAATTGCCACACATATGATTGCTAATGCGAAAGACGGTGTGAAAAGGGATCAAAAGGCATGGGTTAAGGTTGTTTCCATGACTAGGGAATAAAGGCAACCTTTGTCATACTCTCCATGGACCACATTGGTATGTGTAGCTTGTAACTTTACCAATTGCTTCAATATACCCTCACATTTAATGCATCAATTGATTTTGTACCTATGGAAACCTCCCCCGCACCCAAAGAATTATACCACAACATAAAGCGAGTTGGGTCCTAGTAAAACTCTATTCATGCATTGACCAGTGAAATGGTTCAACATGTAGTTGTTTAGGAGGCCTAGTACATCCTATCATCATCTTATTGTATTCTATATGCAAAATCCAAACTCTCACTACAAAGTTTGTTATAGGCCACGAACAAAGCCGTAGAGATATTGGACATGTGTAAGCTATGATACCACTGCTACAAACGGGAGCGGGAAGGCCCTGCAAAATATACAAGTAGCCTCTAATCGATGGTAAATTCAACAAACCCACATGCCTGCACAATCGTGTACATAAGGAATCCATAGCAAGTCTGGCGAGAGAGAGAGAGAGAGAGAGAGAGAGAGAGAGAGAGAGAGAGAGAGAGAGAGAGAGAGAGAGGGTGAGAGAGAGAGTAGAAGAGCACGTGAAGATACGTCTCCTAGAGCGGAGTGTCACACCGGCACGGCAAAAGAGAAGGGAGGAGAGAAGAGAAGAAACACATGAGCACTGGGTGCAATCTCCCCTCGTGCAAGAATGAGAATTTCTCTCTTACACGTATCTTATTTATAGATTCTTCAATGCTCAAAGTGAATACACATTGGCTGGCCGGCACAACTAACCATAGCTCATAATGAGCACTTGGAGTAATAAATGTACATATCCCTTATCCATAACAATAGTGGTGAGCCTTGAAAGTTCCGGAGAGCACCTCCAGAAGCTCCCATTCCATAAATGTTGATGAAAAAATATATGTACAAGCCAAACACAATGCCCACAAAGTTTCCTCATTAGAGACTTTGTGCGAAAGCATAGCGTTTGCTACAAACAACACTAGAAATACTTACAATTAGCAAGAAAGCACTTGCGATCGGCATCGTTGATTTGTAGTTGAGAAGCTTTGTAGATGTGTCGTATCTTTACTTGCTCGCTTCCATCGGCCGCATGCTTCATCTTCAATATATGACCCTTCCAATGATGGGACTTTAGACCAATGAATTGACAAGAGACTTTGTGGGCTTCCTTTGTGCTTGTCCGCATTGTCACCCACATGCCTATCACAAAGGTTGTGGTTACCCAATGGCCATTATCGTCTTGCTGGTTGGTGAAAAATAATGAGTCTACCCTTGAATGAGGTCCATGACTCATGCTATCCAAGCTTTTTGCATTGTGCAAGCTAAAGCTCCCTTACCCCTAAATCTTTGCAAGTTGAAGATTCCTAAAGCCCGAAGACTTTTAAGCTGAAGCTCTCTAACCCTAAAGCTTTGCAAATTGAAGGTCTCTAAACCCTAAGCTAAGCTCTACAAGATGTATGTGAGCCCCCAAGATGAGAGTGGAGAGTGGGTGAATACCTCCAAGAAGGGGAAAATGGACTGTATTACAAGCTCTCCATAGCAAAAAAGGATCCAAAATTCAGAACTAGGCTTAGGAGAGAAGGGAAAGGTAGATTGGAGAGAGAGGAGGCCAAAATGGCCTCTTTTAATAGGAGAGAGAGTGAAAACCAAGATTTTTGGTTCTAGAGAGAGGAGGGGTAAGATCTGGTATGTAGAGAGAGAAGGAGTGAGTGGAGGGAGGGAAAAGTAAACTTGAATGTCAAATTAATAATGAGGGGGCATTTTTGGGGCTAGCCCATTTTTTGAGGGTGGCCCATTTACTCCAGCCAAGAGTATTTAGAATAAAAAATAGAGCCAAATCTTTTATTTTTGAAGATTTTGGAATTTTCATGTCCATTTACAAAAAAGATAAGCCTACACTCCAAGTTTTGACCACTAGAAATTAGGGGATGACATACCCAACATTTTTGTCCACATGGCTTCCTCCTATTGATCCACTACTTAAACAATGTCATTAGGCTTGGGGCAGATTAAAGGGCCCAAGAAGACCCCAAACAAGTCCTAATGTGTAGCAACTTTTCCTGATCAGATAGGCATTTTCAACACTTGGTGGTACCCAATACATTTGTAAGGGATATATATCTCTAGTGATGTCAAATATTCCTTCCATCATGTGTGTCACTTGCAGGATAGTGCTTATTATGCAAGAAGTGGTGCATGCTAAGTTGGTGAATACTACAATTGGGATTTTAGCGTATAAAGTCAGTATGTATGTTTTGACTTGGTAGCAAGCACGGTCTACACGAGCACATTTCCATGCTATATATATCACCTTGATTGTCAAGCCTTATGAAACTGATAGAAAATTCGGTGGCGTAATTGCCATTTAATCGCATAAATCAAGGCAGATTTGTGATACTGATATGTAACCTTCATGCCTAAGTTGTGGTAAGGAAGGAAAATGATACCATATACATGTGGTAGTGATGTGTGTGAACACACTTAGGATCGACAAGGCATTTTTTCCCTCACTAGGAGCTTTTTCCCCTCGTGCATTGTATATACGCCCATGACTCTAGGGCTATCTTATCTTTCCATTGCACACTAAGTAATACACTCTTTGTCGTGTGCCTTGAGCTTCCTTCATCTTCTCCAAGCTATGTGTGTTTTCCTGCAACCCTAATTCCAACAATTGGCATCAGAGCAGGTTGCATCCTGTCGGGCTTAGTCGCCACGAGCTCCAACACACGCTTGCTCACTTTATCCAATTTCTATGAGCTTTGGCGAGTGTCAGCAGGTCAACAAACACTGCACGATAGCTCGTAGAGCTTGGTCTGGTCAGAATTTTCAATTAGGCTCATTTCGACCTCCGTTTCCACTATAGGTAGTATTGCACAAACTATTGTCATTTTTTGTAGAATTTTTGTCATTGCCATTTTTTGCATAATAGGTCCCTTACAATCTTCTATGGTTTGTGCTATATATCATGTGTTGTTCGTGCTTTATTTCACCTTTTTTCGGGCAATTTTCACACTAGGTGCAACATTTGCCATGGCAAACAACAACACATATGTGCTCAAGATGTTTGTTGCTAAGGATAGATTGGATGGGGACAATTACCCTATGTGGGCTTATATGATGCAACAAGTCCTTGTGTCAAAGGGCATTTGGAATATTGTGCAGGGCATTGATGTCCGTCCTAGTTCTGAGGATGTAGGCAAGGTTGAGGATGTCGGAGGTTTTGGTGACAGGATTGTTGCTTCTAGAGTTGTTTTGCCTATGGTTAAGCAAGCTCATTGGGATGTAAAAGATACACGGGCTCATGCTTTGATTGTGTTTTCTATGAAACGCACTATTACTCCGCATATTTGTTCAACAAAATCTGCAAAACAGGCTTGGGATATTCTTGGTTGTCTTTATGCAAGTCGCAATCAAGCTAAAATTGCATTGTTGCGTAAAGTGCTGGAATTGAAGATTATGCATGACAAAGATGAGATGGACACTTTCCTTGCTAGTGTCAAGGATATCAATGAGCAACTTATTTCTACAGGTGAAGTCACTTTTGACAGTTCCCTTGTGCACATTGTTCTTGATGCTTTGCCAGATTCTTACGAGACTTTTGCTAGTACTTGGAGACTTATGACCCAAGGAAATCCAAAATTTGTGAAGTTTGATGCATTATGCACATTGCTATTGCAAGAGTCGCTTTCCAAAAAAGACAAGACTAAACAGTGTGTAGTTGAACTGGCCTTTACTGTTGTATAAGCTCACTTTGTATGACAAGTGTAGGTAGAATTTTTCAAATGTTTTGTGGATTCAAAGGCTGCTTGAGATGCAAAACTTTGGCATGCAAGTTTTGGCCATGTGAATTTTTCCAGTTTGCTGCATTTGCAGAAATCTGATATGTTTCTTCTTTGCTGCCTCTTGAAGCACCTGTCAAACATGTTTGTGAAGGGTGTATTTTGGGTAAGGTACAACGTTCAAAGTTTCCAAAGGATGGTTCAATTAGGGGCACATGCAAGTTGTAGCTTGTGCATAGTGATGTTTGTGGGCCCATGCAAACTCCGTCCTTCGGAAATTATCTTTACTTTGTGACTTTCATTGATGATTACTCTAAGCATGCATGGGTGTGTCTGCTTAAAGTGAAGTCCGAAGTGTTTATGTGCTTCAAACAATTTCTAGCTATGCCTAAAAATTTCTCAAAATGTACTATGGACCCTCCGTTCAGATCGAGGGGGGGAGTATATGTCTCATGATTTTAATGCATTTTTGGCTATTCATGGGATAAAACACCAATGTACAGTGTCGTATACGCCTCAACAAAATGGTGTTGCCTAGAGGAAAAATAGGTCACTTACGAAAATGGCTCGATATATGGCTAAAAGTCAAGATTTGCCGCATTCATTTTGGCTTGAGGCCATCATGTGTGCCACTTATGTACTTAACAGGTGTCCTACGAAAGTTTTGCAATCTATGACTCCTTATGAAGAATGGCATGATAGAAAGCCTTCTATTGAGCATATGCGCGTTTTTTATTGTTTGGCTTATGCTTTGGTGCCACAAATGCAGCGCAAAAAATTGGATGATAAGGCTGTCAAATGCATTTTTATTGGTTATAGTGCTAAAAGTAAATGCTACAGGTTGTATCATCCTCAAATAAAGTGTATCTTGGTCTCATAGGATGTTGTGTTTGTGGAAGATTCTATTCAGCCCTTGCATATACTAGAGACAGTAATGTAAGATTACACGACATTTATGACACTTTGCTGCCTCTTTTCAGTGGTGGAAGTTTGAATGTAAATTCCAATGAGGTAAATGTACAGCCTATGGGTGTTTTTAAAAATGTTATAGATCATCCTATTATTAATGCAGATGTACATGATGTACTTGATGAGGAAAGGGCTGAGAATGAACAGGCTAGAGGTATGTCAAAATGGCCGATGCATACTTTGCATGACAGTAAATTGGATGCATCTTTGTCTAATCGTACCTGTTCAAGTTCTCACTATGCATCTTATGCATCAGATTGTTATGCTTTGGCTCTCTCTCTCTTATGTGATGCAGAGAAACCTTTATATTTTAATGAAGCACAAAATTCAAAAAATTGTGGATGGCTGCCATGCAATCATAATATGATGCCTTATAGAAAATGACACATGGACTTTATGTGATTTGCCTCTTGGAAAAAAGGCCATTGGTACAAGTGGGTTTACAAGTTGAAACGCAAGTCGGATGGTCAGATTGATCGCTACAAGGATCGACTTGTTGCAAAGGGTTATGCACAACCAAAAGAAATAGATTATGAAGAGACTTTTGCTCCCACTTGTCGTATGACTACTGTGCATTTTCTATGTGCATTAACATCTCATTTTCATTGGGATGTACATCAATCAAACATTGTTACTGCTTTCTTGAATGGTGACATATTTGAGGAAGTTTATGTAATGCAGCATCGCGGGTTTCTCATTAAAGGGCAGCAAGATAAAGTATGAAAATGTAAGAAAGCTTTGTATGGGTTGAAGCAATCTCCTCGTGCATGGTATAAGAAGACCGACACTCATTTGGTCAAACGAGGCTTTCCTAACAGTCCAACCGAAAGCACATTGTATGCAAAGAGTGAGGGTGAAATGCTATCGATCTAGTATGGGAAGTCTACCTCGACAGGCATCAGTAGACAAAACACATGCTTGCACCAGTTTTCATTGCTCGAGTCCTCTTGAGTGTTTACAGCAACATTCGTCTGCTGATGTGCAACCTTCGCTACCATATCCCTCTGAAGTAGTGCATGTTACGTGTGTATGTACGTATGTAGCCGTGTGTGAAGTGTAGCGTGTATACTATTGCATGCTCTATACTCGCATAGCAGCCACGTGATAGCCACACAAAAGAAGAGAACGATGGAGCATGAGCATACCCGTATGCAGAGAGCCTTCCAATGAGCAATAACTGTGAGCGACTCAGATGGAGATAAGGTGTGTGGGGAGAGAGAGATCCGTTGTTGTGGATGTGTGTGCACGCGCGTATGCACACGTTCGTTCACAGGGTAGAACGGGACCCAAACCGGTTTGTGAGTATGCAGAGAAAGCCAACGGGTTCATATAAATGAACCTCAATACAAAAAATAGAGGGTCCATTATGAAGCACCCACCTTTGTTGACTGGGGATAAGGATTGCCTGGGGATGGCTTCATATTTATCTGCCCAAGAGAACATGTGTGAGGTAGCGATATTCCAGTGCATGTGAGTAGAGGGGAGGCTTTTGAGAGCAAGCACCAAAGAAAGGGATAAGTACCCGTCAGATGCAAACCAACAATAGACAAGGGAATGTTCATGCAGGTGTTACACCGGCTTTAAAAGCTCCTACACCACCCACATGAAATTAGGTGTGAAGAGGGCCACTGAAAATCCATTTAAAGCATGTATGCCAATCATGGTAAGGAGTGAGAAATTATGTTTACCTATTGTTATCCACCCACCAGAAAGCTAGGTAGGTGAAACTAGATTAATGAACCGTACCAAGGTGAGGGAGGTCAACCAAGGATACCTTCATACAAAGATCAACCAGGGATGCCTTCCCGCCGTATTATTGATGAGGTGGATTCAAAATCTGTGGTCTTCTCTAGAGACTCAGTGAAACTTTTCTAGAGAATAGCAGCTCTAGATTAGCACACCAGAAGGGGAGCTGTCAGCCAAGGGTTAGCCAAAAACTTGCCAGCTAGATAAGTGTGTGTGTGTGTGTGTGTGTGTGTGTGGTTCTCCCCCGTCCCAGAGGAGAGATCCACTTCGTGGAGGATGGTCCACCAAGTGGACCAATACCCCACCAATTGTAGTAATTGCTTCCTAAAAATTTCAATGTTTTATAGCTCAGTCACTTTTACTATTTTAACAAGGTTTAAATGCGAGATTAGTCATTTGTAATGTGTTTGAACCCAACTTAGATGTAAGTACATCCAATTGTTGTATGATAAAGGGGTCCTCCAAGGAGGAGAGTAAGGTATTATGAGATCCACATACCTGATGTCTCATGATTTCAATGATGTCACTCCAAATTTGTGGAATATGTCGTGACGTTGGTTACTGTACAATACTTCAATCCTGCAAGATAACTTGAAAGTCCACACCTGATCGAGGGTGGTCAATGCTTACAGTATATGGATTATATGTTAACATGTGGATGCTTGACCAATTTAGGAGCCCATCCCTTTGGATTGGGTGGATCAAGCTAATAATAATGTAACTTGTATTAAAGAGTACGCAATCCAATTCTTAGGGTATAAATACCCATATCCTGACAAAAACCGTTTGATTGAAGTCAGGATAAATTAGAGTCGCTATATTATTATCTGATATATTATCTAATCCCAATTGCTAAGTATGGCACTAGTCCAACCAAAGACTAGTAGGGAAAATGTGTGTGTGTGTGTTTAAGTATGAAAAATCCCCTCATACTTGAACCATACTTAGACAATTGCATTAGATAATATATTAAATAACAATATTTTAAAACAAGATGTCATAAATCATTTCATATAGACCAATACAACATTCCGTATCTAATGGATAATACAATCATTTAGATCAAAAATCTGATCTTTGCTCATTACACTATAATATCTTAGTGTTGTATCTTATGTGCCCATATGGCCTTTGGGACGAGCTTCCACTACATCTGCATGTAGAAGGATCTAGCTGGTACATTGGACGATCTTCCGTTACTGCTACAGTTTCCATTGTAATCCCAAGGAAAGAATCTCTTACCTGTCACCATCCAAGAAACACAAGCCTATCAGAACTGGCATTACTTGGAAAGACAGGTGTCAACGACTCCCTCCCCTTGTTATTGGTGTCAAAAATTACAACAGAAACTAACACCATAACCTACATCAAATATTATGTTTAAATAATGAGTTCTTAATTTAAAAAAACCGTAGATCATCATTAAAAGACATAATAAAATCTGCAATCAGTTCAAAAGTTAAACACACTAAGTAGGTGCCAAGAATCGCTTGTTTACCTGGTCACGTATAGTAGGCAAGTTTGAGATTAATAGTGTCAAGCCATATTAGTTTAGTAAGCATTACTGAACTTAGGATAAAGGACCTCACAATGTGTTTAATACCAGACATCCAAATCAACTTTGAGCGTCATTCAGGCCTATGTACTGAATATAACCAAGTTGATTTCAAGTTAGGACAGGGTCAGCTCCATATATTTTATCAAGTATTCATATGCCTTACTCGGAATGAAAGTTTATCTTTGCAATACTCTGTTTGAAGCACTATGTAAGAGCATTTTCTCTAAAAATAAAAACATATGTACAATCGCATCTTAACTCAATCAAGCATGGAAAAGATATGTACTGAGTAGGTACGACATATACTGAGTAGGTGATTCCTTACACATACTTAACCGTACATGAAAAACAATTATACATATGTTAAGAAACCAGTACCTCGACCATCATGCAATGCTTAAATACTGAGTAGGTGCAAGAGCACCTACCTGAAGTCCTTGCTGTGAAGTTGTAGCTTGAGAAATGCTATCGATCCAGTATGGGAAGTCTACCTCGACAGGCATCAGTAGACAAAACAGATGCTTGCACTAGTTTTCATTGCTCGAGTCCTCTTGAGTGTTTAAAGCAACAATCGCCTACTGATGTGCAGCCTTCGCTACCATATCCCTCTGAAGTACTGCATGTTACGTGTGTATGTACGTATGTAGCCGTGTGTGAATTGTAGCGTGTATACTATTGCCTGCTCTATACCCGCATAGCAGCCACGTGATAGCCACGCAGAAGAAGAGAACGATGGAGCATGAGCATACCCGTATGCAAAGAGCCTCCCAATGGGCAATAACTGTGAGCGAGTCAGATGGAGATAAGGTGTGTGGGGAGAGAGAGATCCGTTTTTGTGGATGTGCGTGCACGCGCGTATGCGCACGTTCATTCACAGGGTAGAACGGGACCCAGACGGGTTTGTGAGTATGTAGAGAAAGCCAACGGGTTCATATAAATGAACCTCAATACAATAAATAGAGGGTCCATTATGAAGCACCCACCTTTGTTGACTAGGGATAAGGATTGCTTAGGGATGGCTTGATATTTATCTGCCCAAGAGAACGTGTGTGAGGTAGCGATATTCCAGTGCATTTGAGTAGAGGGGAAGCTTTTGAGAGCAAGCACCAAAGAAAGGGAGAAGTACCCGTCAGATGCAAACCGACAATAGACAAGGGAATGTTCATGCAGGTGTTACACCGGCTTTAAAAGCTCCTACACCACCCACATGAAATTAGGTGTGAAGAGGGCCACTGAAAATCCATTTAAAGCATGTATGCCAATCATGGTAAGGAGTGAGCAAATTATGTCTACCTATTGTTATCCACCCACCAGAAAGCTAGGTAGGTGAAGCTAGATTAATGAACCGTACCAAGGTGAGGGAGGTCAACCAAGGATACCTTTGCGACGGTCGATGGAGCACAGCGAGAACACAGACCAACAAACTGTCAATCCGAGGACGTAGCTGACCCGACTAGGGCATGGAGGCAATCTCTCAGTTGTCAACCCTGAGCTAGACACGAACAACACTCTACAGTCACTAATCCTACCACAACACTACCATAAAGCAAAGAAACAGACAACGCATCCTACAAAACACTACAAGCTCGAAACAGTCTCAAATCATATCGGAATGACTCGAAATCGGAGGGTAAGACTCACAAGGACATATCCTATGTGGCCAAACACCTAAACCCTGAAAACCATAACTGTAAGACCTCTAATCACTGTCACGATAGACTCAAAACAACAATTCCAATGTGTCCAGAACTGATCTACAAAGACATCAACACGAAGAGCTTCTCGCCTTGATAACGACTACTCGATCATTCAGAACGGATGTCGTTTGAGGTACTTACGACCAAATATAGCTCGTAGCAGGCGGGCTCGGGATGTGGTCCTCAGCTTGCATTGCTTGCGTCGATGCAGAGAGCTCCTCGATGCTAACACGCTCTTACTCTCATTATCTGCAATGTGATTAGTGTGCGCGACGGTGTGTGTGCGTGAAGCTCCCTACTGTGTGCTGCAGAACCCACGACTGTATATTATTTGAGATAATGTAATGTGTCCTTTACAAAGCCTTAGGTTTCAGCTTATATACAAAGCCTTCAAACCTAATGTCCAGCCAAATGACTTGAACTGTCCCTAGGCTTCTACAGAGCTTAATTACAAGAAACTGAGGTGGCTTTACTCATGATACAAGCATCTGCGGCCAAAATACAAGTGCTGATTTAAAATATGAGGTTCCCGTAAACATTACAAAAGTGGCCGTAATGGCTCAAAATAATAATAACGGGATATTCGATGACGCCCATGAACTCGTATCTTCATGTTGCAGCATCCATCTTCACCTTCATTACTTCATCACCATCTTCATGTGGAATCTTTACAGAATCTTTGAGGAATCTTTAATGGAATCTTTATGGAAATGTTTTTGAAAGGGCGTCCTTTCAACACCAATCATAGTAAAGAGTGAGCAAATTATGTCTACCTATTGTTATCCACCCACCAGAAAGCTAGGTAGGTGAAGCTAGATTAATGAACCGTACCAAGGTGAGGGAGGTCAACCAAGGATACCTTCATACAAAGATCAACCAGGGATGCCTTCCCGCCGTATTATTAAGGAGGTGGATTCAAAATCTGTGGTCTTCTCTAGAGACTCAGTGAAACTTTTCTATGGAATAGCAGCTATAGATTAGCACACCAGAAGGGGAGCTGTCAGCCAAGGGTTAGCCAAAAACTTGCCAGCTAGATAAGTGTGTGTGTGTGTGTGTGTGTGTGTGTGGCCCTCCCCCGTCCCAGAGGAGAGATCCACTTCGTGGAGGATGGTCCACCAAGTGGACCAATCCCCCACCAATTGTAGTAATTGCTTCCTAAAAATTTCAATGTTTTATAGCTCAGTCACTTTTACTATGTTAACAAGGTTTAAATGCGAGATTAGTCATTTGTAATGTGTTTGAACCGAACTTAGATGTAAGTACATCCAATTGTTGTATGATAAAGGGGTCCTCCAAGGAGGAGAGTAAGGTATTATGAGATCCACATACCTGATGTCTCATGATTTCAATGATGTCACTCCAAATTTGTGGAATATGTCGTGACGTTGGTTACTGTACAATACTTCGATCCTGCAAGATAACTTGAAAGTCCACACCTGATCGAGGGTGGTCAATGCTTACAGTATATGGATTATATGTGAACATGTAGATGCTTGACCAATTTAGGAGCCCATCCCTTTGGATTGGGTGGATCAAGCTAATAATAATGTAACTTGTATTAAAGAGTACGCAATCCAATTCTTAGGGTATAAATACCCATATCCTGACAAAAACCGTTTGATTGAAGTCAGGATAAATTAGAGTAGCTATATTATTATCTGATATATTATCTAATCCCAATTGCTAAGTATGGCACTAGTCCGACCAAAGACTAGTAGGGAAAATGTGTGTGTGTGTTTAAGTATGAAAAATCCCCTCATACTTGAACCATACTTAGACAATTGCATTAGATAATATATTAAATAACAATATTTTAAAACAAGATGTCATAAATCATTTCATATACACCAATACAACATTCCGTATCTAATGGATAATACAATCATTTAGATAAAAAATCTGATCTTTGCTCATTACACTATAATATCTTAGTGTTGTATCTTATGTGCCCATCCTTTGGGATGAGCTTCCACTACATCTGCATGTAGAAGGATCTAGCTGGTACATTTGCTGGTACATTGGACGATCTTCCGTTACTGCTACAGTTTCCGTTGTAATCCCAAGGAAAGAATCTCTTACATGTCACCATCCAAGAAACACAAGCCTATCAGAAATGGCATTACTTGCGAAGACAGGTGTCAACGACTCCCTCCCCTTGTTATTGGTGTCAAAAATTACAATAGAAACTAACACCATAACCTAGATCAAATATTATGTTTAAATAATGAGTTCTTAATCTATGATAATGTTTTCATCGTTTAATTCCAGAAAAAATCGGACAACATCTCCTTTGTATTTTGAGCTAATTTTAAAAAGTCCAATCCACTGCCATCTCATCCGAGACCCTCACGTGAGGTTTAAGGCTTTATTCAAAAACATTGTAGTATGTTCAAACTAAAGTACTATCCCTAAATTCAAAAGCTATGCATCTATTAAACGAGGAAAAAATGTTGAAAAGCAATTCCCATTACTATATTTACAAGGTGAATATATTCAAAGCTCTAGCATTACATAAAAGGATAGGTGTCAATAATCCCTTTCTCTTGTTATTTGTATCAACACGTATTAATAAATTCACCACTAAACCAAGGTTAAGTATGTGTCATATTCCTGCCACAATGAGTGTGACAAGGATCGGCAACAACTACAAAAAACCATCACTTCCAAACTCAAAAAAAGTCCTATAATTTCTCAGGACAAGCATGCCATTGTAGTTATCACTATGATTAACATCACTTTTGTACCAAAAAAGATGTGTTAGATTCAATAAAAACAAGAGATGTTATGCTTCCAAGAGTAGCCTTCCAAATGATCAACCAAATCTGTCCCCTGGTCATCAAACAGGGACCAGCAATCCTTCAAAAAAATCAGCAGATTATCATTATTAAACTGACCTCTGGTCCATGCTACAACAATTGTGACTGTTTTATGCATGCTACTTAGTAATATGTTTCAAAAAGATGTAAAAAATAGTTTTTGCTAGGTCACTACGAGGGGTTTTTAGCATTGGTTAGCAACCTATGCTATTTGACTCCTAAGTGAGTGATCTTGTCATTCTATTGTACAAATACTTGTTCTTTCGATAGATCATTGCGATGTTATTACATCTTCGGAGAATCATCAATACAAACCCTTTGAATTGTCAGCTTGACCCGCGAGCACAAAGGATACAACCATGCCCAGTTGTCTTGTGAAAATCACTAAGGATGTTTGTCTTAAAATCATATGCTTTTGCATGACATCAACCTAGACCAAGCAGCCTGTCAGTTTTTAGCATTTTTAAAGCGTTTCAACTTAATGGATAATGTGAGTTTCGTAAATCTGATGTCAATTCTAACATTCCAAAGCTATTATGTATAAAAAAAAATTTATTCAGTATCAGCTAAGCATGAACATTGCCAGCATTTGTCCATTTTTCCCAAAAAAACCGTATATCATCATTAAAAGACATAATAAAATCTGCAATCAGTTCAAAAGTTAAACACACTCAGTAGGTGCCGAGAATGGCTTGTTTACCTTGTCACATATAGTAGGCAAGTTTGAGATTAATAGTGTCAAGCCAGATTAGTTTAGTAAGCATTACTGAACTTAGGATAAAGGACCTCACAATGTGTTTAATACCAGAAATCCAAATCGACTTTGAGCATCATTCAGGCCTATGTACTGAATATAACCAAGTTGATTTCAAGTTAGGACAGGGTCAACTCCATATATTTTATCAAGTATTCATATGCCTTACTCTGAATGAAAGTTTATCTTTGCAATACTCTGTTTGAAGCACTATGTAAGAGCATTTCCCCTAAAAATAAAACATCTGTACAATCGCATCTTAACTCAATCAAGCATGGAAAAGATATGTACTGAGTAGGTACGACATATACTGAGTAGGTGATTCCTGACACATACTTAACCGTACATGAAAAACAATTAAACATATGTTAAAAAACCAGTACCTCGACCATCATGCAATGCTTAAATACTGAGTAGGTGCAAGAGCACCTACCTGAAGTCCTTGCTGTGAAGTTGTAGCTTGAGAAATGCTATCGATCCAGTATGGGAAGTCTACCTCGACAGGCATCAATAGACAAAACAGATGCTTGCACCAGTTTTCATTGCTCGAGTCCTCTTGAGTGTTTACAGCAACAGTCGCCTGCTGATGTGCAGCCTTCGCTACCATATCCCTCTGAAGTACTGCATGTTACGTGTGTATGTACGTATGTAGCCATGTGTGAACTGTAGCGTGTATACTATTGCCTGCTCTATACCCGCATAGCAGCCACGTGATAGCCACGCAGAAGAAGAGAACGATGGAGCATGAGCATACCCGTATGCAGAGAGCCTCCCAATGGGCAATAACTGTGAGCGAGTCAGATGGAGATAAGGTGTGTGGGGAGAGAGAGATCCGTTTTTGTGGATGTGTGTGCATGCGCGTATGCGCACGTTCATTCACAGGGCAGAACGGGACCCAGACGGGTTTGTGAGTATGTAGAGAAAGCCAACGGGTTCATATAAATGAACCTCAATACAATAAATAGAGGGTCCATTATGAAGCACCCACCTTTGTTGACTAGGGATAAGGATTGCCTGGGGATGGCTTGATATTTATCTGCCCAAGAGAACGTGTGTGAGGTAGCGATATTCCAGTGCATGTGAGTAGAGGGGAGGCTTTTGAGAGCAAGCACCAAAGAAAGGGAGAAGTACCTGTCAGATGCAAACCAACAATAGACAAGGGAATGTTCATGCAGGTGTTACACCGGCTTTAAAAGCTCCTACACCACCCACATGAAATTAGGTGTGAAGAGGGCCACTTAAAAAATCCATTCAAAGCATGTATGCCAATCATGGTAAGGGATGAGCAAATTATGTCTACCTATTGTTATGCACCCACCAGAAAGCTAGGTAGTTGAAGCTAGATTGATGAACCGTACCAAGGTGAGGGAGGTCAACCAAGGATACCTTCATACAAAGATCAACCAGGGATGCCTTCCCGCCGTATTATTGATGAGGTGGATTCAAAATCTGTGGTCTTCTCTAGAGACTCAGTGAAACTTTTCTAGAGAATAGCAGCTCTAGATTAGCACACCAGAATGGGAGCTTTCAGCCAAGGGTTAGCCAAAAACTTGCCAGCTAAATAAAAGTGTGTGTGTGTGTGTGTGTGTGTGTTGGGGAGAGAGGGGGGGGGGGGGAGTGTACACTGGCATAAATATTCCTTATGAATATTACTTTTCTCAAAAACAAAATGATTTCCATTTGTTAGAACATCACCAACATTCATTTTGAGCTAGGATAGACCTAGATTCTTGGTCTAAAAAGGTCAACTTAGTCATTCACGCTCTTGACATAGTTACACATTGGAAATTGTATTATGCAATGAAGCACTGCTATGGTAAGGTAAGTATACCACAACGAGGAGTGTGATGTTGATAATCTACTGTCTTAACCTTAGTATAATGGTAACATTAGGTGGCCAATTGATTTTGTGGTGCTTTATTCACCAGAATCAACACAAATGCTGTGTTATTAAGGGGAAGGAAAATGGTGACAGTTAATTGGCGGGCGAAGGGGGAAGGTGGCCAATGAGGGAGGAAGGCATGTGGTGCACAATGAAGCAATAGCCATAGGTGTTTTTTTTTTTTGAAAAAAGTGCACCTTGCAAGCAATGCAAGCATTTGTTCCCCTGGCTTAACTCATATATGATTGAGTGTTCTGAACATCGCCCTGAGTTCCATGCTTGATGAGCTCGGACTTCACCAGCTCAAACTTTTTATTGGTGCGAGATCACAAAAGGGATCTCATGAGATTCCAGGTACATGGCAAGTAGAAATCTAGCCAATAGGTGAGAGTAAGTATGCAATAGAGCTTTGAAGAAATAAATGTTTTCCACCTTAATTTTCTAGTGTAGGCTATGTTCCCATGTTTTAGGATGTCAAATTCAATATCATTTGTGATCTTGAATGTAAAAGTCTCTAGGATTTTCTTGCTGCCTGTAGTGTTTTCTAAAGCTTTTGGAATTTGTAAGTTACACTTCCTTTTTTAAAAAAACTTTTTGAAAATTTTGAGAACTTTCAAACTTTAAGAGAAAATTACATTGTAAGGCTCAAATTTTTCTTCTTCGCCAACATATTTGCATGCAAGCAAAACTATGTTTTGATGCCTGAAGAAAATTTATGAGCTATTGAAAAATAAAGTTTGATGAGACTTTTGTTGTACAAAAGTTATAACGGTCCTCAACTATGCTTGTATGTTTGGGAGGAGAGGCATCCTTCAATGTTATCATTTTGCACTCGTTGTACAAAAGTTATAACGGTCCTCAACTATGCTTGTATGTTTGGGAGGAGAGGCATCCTTCAATGTTATCATTTTGCACTCGATGACTAGTCTAATCTATGATTGAGATACAACCTCTACTACAACTGTCTTGTTCTTGATAATGTTGCATGGTTCATTTTATTTTGAAAAAGAAAAAAGAAAAAAGAACAAAACGGAAAGTATAAAGTCACTCTATGTTAACACTAGGTTGGCATCATACACTTTTATATCCTTGGACACTCTTATTTTCTCTAAGCGTGAAACCTTTTAAGAATTATTTGAGAGATATTAATGACTTTTGAGGTGTTTGAAATCCACAATGTTGGTTAGTAAGCTTTGAAAAACTAGTACTACGTTTTGGGTTATGGATTCCAACAAATATATGTTTTGTAAAGGCTCAACCAAATTCAATGTTGTTTCTTGCCAATTTTCTCATATTTGAAACTTAGAACACTTTAAAGTTATTTTAGGCTAATTACAATGCTAGACATTTACTCTTATTATTTTTAGACATGTTGAAATGGTTTTGAGTGATAGGGTGTACTTCATAGTGAAAAGTTATGGCTTACATGCAAAAAATAACCATTACTAATTTAACAACAAAAGTAAGCCTTTACTTAGATTTTCATACAAAATACCTTGTGCATGGGGATTTGATATCACAACTCTATACTTTCTTCAATTTTATGGGCCATAATTTTACAACTAACAATAGACTACTTCATATTAGCATGCAATTTCTCTACATAATAGCATCCTAAGTTTTGTTAGTGTGGCACTTTTTGGATGATACGGATACTCTCTAGTGATGTATCCAACGAAAATCTATCACTAAAGCATACTCTAGTGCTAATTTGAGTCAATTATCAACGAGGGCTAGCAAGTTTATGAAACTGTGGTCATTGGTTAACTAATTATCCCTCTAAAAGAGATCTATGGGTTGTTTCAACACTTTAGTTTTCCATAAACATGCCATCATATACTATGAGAAAAAATATCATCAATTTCTTCTTGTAAGGTTCATGGTAGAAGTTTGATCTTGACAATTAGATGTTTTTGGTTGAATCAATTTCAAATCCACTTTTGGATGTTATCATGAACAAATAGTTAAATCATTTCCACAAATTGATATCTTTCGAGAGAAGATAGTTTTAAACATGACATGTCCATGAGATACTCTTAAAATTTTAAGGCATATCAAGAATATTGATTATTTCCCAAAAACTTGAAAGGATACTAATATGTATGGCGCTCGCCTACTTTTCACTAGTTTATGTTATACATTGTTGTCTCATCTGGTATTATACTAATGTAAGTGTTGATACTAATGGAGATATTAAAAAAAGTGTTGTTTTGCATCTATTATTCATTCAAGAGAAAATTTTATGAGATATACCAACTATAGCTTTTCATAAAAATGCCACTAGACTCTACAAAAAAAAATACTTGCCATCAAAGAAATGATCTTAACAATTTGGTTATTGTGGCAAACTATATCGACGGATCTTGTTTTGGATGCTACATCACAAGGAAATAGCTAAATCAATTCCATAGGTTTATATTTTTCAAGAGAAGACAGGTTTGAAATTTGAGCTTCAAGAAGGATTCTAAAAAATACCAAGCCCTACTTAGAGTAATGAATTTCTTCCCAGACCTTCAAAGGACACATATATGCCTTGTAACAATACCAGCCTACTTTTAAGCATATATTTGGTATACATTGTTGTCTTATGTGGTACTCAACCCATATGGATGTTTATACATAGAATTCAATGTATGACATAAAATGGGTGACATAGAATTCTGTCATCTTTTTAGCATATTCGAAAGGATGATTTTTGACTTTAATAGATACTTATGAAACACCTTTCCATTTTGTAGCCACTATTTTTTGTGCATAAGGATTTTTTCGGGTCATAATGTCTCATCAAGGTCATGAAATCTAGGGAGTTCTTCATGAAGAGGCTGTAGAGAGGGAGGGGGACCTTTGAATGGTTAAAGTAGGTTTAGATGAAGGCATGAAAAAATTCCAATGAGCTAGCAACATGAGCCTATAAGTTTTCTCTTTGCTTCTTCTTCAAACTTGAAGTGGACAATAGTATCATTATACTACAGATACATTCAATGGCCTTAGTGTTCTTTTTATGAGCCATTTCCTCTAGTAATTGAAGGACACCTAGCTAGCAACTTTGAAGCTAACATTTAAGCTTAAAATCAGCAATGAGCTTAGGATTTTGTAATCCTTGAGACAACATTCTTCATCTTCTTAGAAGTCATCCCAAGATCTTGCATACTTCTGATGCAATTGGAGGTTTTTTTTCTCATCCCACACATATGAGGGACCCTTGATTGGCCTTCAACAACAAAATAGATTTTGAAACAGATTTGAGAAGCCATGTTTTGCAACCAAATCCCTCTTGCATAATTCAAATAAACAAGTTTTAAAGTGTAGCATCATAGGACAACATCATGCTAAGTGAGGCAATGACTAGAACCTTAGTTTTGCAATTGTATTCCAAGCCAAGAACAAAGCCCTAATATATTTAAAATTTAGTAGAGTAGAGTCAAAAGTGTTTCAACCACTAATCGCACTCAGCTAGATAAGTAATCCAAATTTAGTAAAAAAAAAAGTAGTCAAATAAGTATAACCCTAACCATGAGTATACTCAAATCAAGGATACCAGGTGTTTTTATCTTACTCTAATACTTGCAAAATTCTAGTATTAAGCTAATGTGTAATTATCCTTCTAAGTGAAGCAAACTAAAACCTTATTTTGGCACCCATGTTTCAAGTCGAGAACCAAACCCTATCAAAGCCCAAGTTTAGCCGATTTTTCCAAAGGGATTTAGTATCATTAGCAAATCTGAGCATACTTAGCCAAACAAAGTAGCATAGCATTTGTGGTTTCCTTAGCCTAAAAATGAGACATGAATTAGATACAAATTAAGCTTGAAGAATAACCAGGTCAACAACCTACAACCAAGAAAGTAGCCTAAAATCTCCGCTATTTAGGCCAAAAAGAAAAATCATCAGCATGGCTTCTCCATACTTCAATTGTCTATAAGTCACCAATCTTTTCAAAGCCAACATAAAGTACATTATTCATGATGATTATTGTATACCGCAATCCAATTACTTCATATGGGTATAACCTTAGGTGGACCGTATGAGAGCAACTACTGAAGTAACAGCCTGATTTTAGACGAGCTACTCCTTACGTAGACCATATCAAAAGGGCGTATATATTATTAATTGGAGAACATGTTTCTTGCACTAGTAGCAACTTGGAGGCCACAATGCTTCCATAAGGAGCAAAGGAAAAAATCAATGATCTTGAGTCTTTTCACTATTTAATGCTTGAATTCTATCAACAAAAGACTAAAAATCATCCGCATCCTAGTAAGAGGATTGTGATATGCCAATGGAACAATATTTTCCCTCGGCCATTTTGAGTGAGTATCTCCTACATGGATTGCTTGCCAAGATCACTCCATAATGATTCTAGTTCGTCAAGATTCTTTGTCATTGGTATTCTCTTTGGATAGAAGTTACATATATTTCATTTCCCTTTTGTTTCTTCTTGATAGCAATGATGTGATGCACTTCTAGGATTGGATTGGGTTTGTTGATTAGTGTGTCCCTCATATCCTAACTCTTTTGAAAGACTTGGTAAGAGAATGACAAACGCATCTTCCTTGGAGGCTTTGAGATATGATATGTCAATGAGCATATGTTTATATTATAAAATGTCTACTTCTAGATTGTGTCTAATTACATCTCGTGCATCCTTTGCTTTATTTTCAGTGCGAATATGGTGAATGAGAGCTAGTGAAAGATGCAAACAATTAGAGGTAGAACTTGCTTGTTTTTCTCAATCTATTTGGGCAATGATGGATCACCGAACACATTTTCAAAGTGAAATTTCCTAATCTTTTGCACAAAAATAGATAGTAAACTATTGGCACGTTTCAACCATGAAATTAGCTACAAAGAATTGCGTAAGGTCTAAGCTAGAGGAGGTTGCCACATACTGAACAACCTCTACCAAGTAATCCAACCTTGAGGAGCAAGACATGATATGCAAAACATACGGGACTATCTAAGCAATATCTAGCCCCAAAAATAGCATGCAAATGTAGTCTAGGTTGTCTCAATAAGCACAGAGTGCCTAGGACAATATAAAATAATTGTTATATTTTACATCTTGCAAAGTGTAAGAACTGAATGGAGTTCCAAAGGTACAACTATGTTATTGTTGAAGTCTCAACATGATTATAGGCACTTTGTGTTTGTTGTGGTTGTTAAATAATACATACTAGGCATACAATTTTGAGATAGAGCAGGTCATGGAAGTGTGGCTCACATTAAAGACCCATGGAGCCAAAACTGTGTTTTGTTTTCAAAGAATACAAAGAAAAAAAAAAACTTGAGGGAAAAGGGGATACAAGCAACACAATGCATCCTCAATACAAGTTTCAAAAGACAAACAAAGGGAGGCTGGTTCAAACATAGAAACCTAGTCATATAAATGCCTATTGTCACATGAACTTTGAATATATGTCTTTGTATATTGTTCCTAACAAGGTGAGTGAATCCTAATGGTGTCAATAGCCAGATAGCTAATGAAGTATTGGATACAAACAAGTATTGCAAGTTATGCATGTTGGTCAAGGAAGCATACAAATCGATACATGAAAAATGGTGTCAATGGCCAGATAGCTAATGAAGTATTGGATACAAACAAGTATTGCAAGTTATGCATGTTGGTCAAGGAAGCACACAAATCCATCCCTTCTCATGTCTGATGGAGCACGTACATTTCAAAATCGGCATTCATAAGTATACCAATCTTCCAATAGCTTTCACCTACAAATTGTGCCTAGAGGACAATCTTATATCCATAACAAACGAATTAAAAAAAACCCTTTTCTTTCCTACTCACCTTGTTAGATCTTTTGATTCTAATTAATTGTCTTCAAAATTTCAACAATAGAACAAATAATTTTCCCAATAACATAAGGTATGCTCCATATTACACGATTGTACAATGCTTTCTTTCAGCTTCTCATCTTACAAAGTCAATCATGCTACAAATAGAGAGGTTTAAAGAACAACGAGTTTATATCAATCTCACATGTTTTATACCGGTTTTAAGAAATCTTTGTCAAGCCCATGTTCAGTACAGAAATTAGTGGCCGTGTTAAGATTGCCAATATCCTGCCATAATTCATGCCATATCTTCAATAAATCCGCCAAAGGAAGAACGCAGCGCATGTGAGTATGGCTGTCATTACTAGAAAGCTACTAGATCCAACTCATCTGGATCCACCATACTGTTGTTGCTGATTTGAAAAACCTCCCAAGCTGGAGTTCCTACCAATACCTACTGCTGGTCCCAACCCGACACCAGGTCTTCCCAAATTCAACCCCATCTGCATCATGGATCCCTTGCTTGCTCCTACTCCCATGCTCATGCTGGGAGCCATCCCCATTGGCATAGCAGGAGGAACTATTGCACTCGCACCCGCCACCCCAAGTCCCGAACCAGAACCCATTGCTTTTCCCATGCCTGTCGTACTCTTGCCTGTCCACAAAGTGTCATCCTTTATTCCTTCAGTTCGCAGCTGATCAAAATCAATACCTATGTCTGCTCGAGGATTGCTTTTAGCTGCCAGAAAACAGAGAAGAACGTGTGTAACCAAATTCAGACTAGAAAATTACACCAGTAAAAAAAGTATCAAGAATCTTACGGCCTACTATGTTCAAATCAATCAAGCCCTTGCTAAGACCGTCAGCCCAAACAGCTGACTTTGTTTCGAACCCTTTTTCCTGTTGCGACCTTGTGTTCCCTGATTTTCCCTGGCTGGCTATCGCACCAATTGGCGGCGAAGCCTTAAAAGAAGACGTGTACAAGGACTGGCCTGTATGAAAAGCCCCTGATAAAGCAGGTTGAGAAGGTGCTGATGCATTTAGTGAGAAAGCTGGTTGTGATGCATAGCTAGAAAGAGAACCAGAAGCGCTGAAATATTCGAACCCCAAAAAATCATCCCCAACACTCGCAGCTTGATTGGCTGAAGGCGGACGGTGTGTTAATGTATCAAAGGTGGCACTAGCCACTGTCGCCGGTACACTGCCCACAAAAGAAGTTGCCGGTCGTGTAACAGAACTTGCCACTGTTCCTGAAGTTGGCACATACAACTCCTTCGAGTCAATGCCTGGAGGTGTGTAGCTGGGTGGTGGCTTGATGGCCACCTTAACAGCTACTGAACTTGTAGAACCTGAACCTGCCCCTTTGAATGAAGAGCTTCCAAAAAGATCCTCACCAAGATTCTGTTGTTTGAAAAGGCAAAATAAATCTATTAAATGTGATCTAAACGATTCCAGCAAGCATACCTGTGTCTTTTTCTTTAAATGTTCGAGGGGTTTTTTTTTTTGGCAGGGAGTTGGGGGGGGGGGGGGGGGGGGGGGGGGGGGGGGGGGGGGGGTGGTGTTTATATAACCTGTACAATGTTTGGAGGCATGACATTTGTAGAAACAGAGTCTCCAAAAAGATCACTTGTATCTTCCCATAAACTTGAAGCACCAGGCTGAGGTGGCGAGGTTTTTACAACTCCATTTGAATTGAAAAGATCGTCCAGCTGTGCAGTTGGACCTGTACCTAGCATTGGCAGAAGCAACCCAGCACATTAGAAGTCTTCTGTTTTAGA